>NC_071992.2:147899166-148235833 GCF_028885655.2 Pongo abelii | reverse complement strand
CTGCATGCCTCAGAATCTTGGCTCATAATGCTCTCCTGCCCTCACCATTCTCTATCCTGACCCATCTGATAAGGTCTGTTTGTCCTTCAGCACTTCACTGGGGCATGCTGTCCTTCAGGAAGTTTTCTTTGATCCCTGAACTAACAAAAGTTCCTCCCTTCTGTGCTTCCATCTATATTTAACCCTATTATGAAATTCATCAGTCTACAGGGGTAAATACTTTTTTGTGTCTTTCCAATCGGCTAGAAAACCCTACAGTCTAGAGTTTCTGCTTTATTTATTGTTATATTGTATGGACTGGCAAATATCTGGCATATTGGAATTGCTCAGTAACTTTTTACGAAATTTAATTGAGCTGACTAGGCAACAGAAGTCCCCAAAACAGAAAAATGTTTTTATTTTATTTTATTTTATTATTATTATACTTTAAGTTTTAGGGAACATGTGCACAATGTGCAGGTTAGTTACATATGTATACACGTGCCATGCTGGTGTGCTGCACCCATTAACTCGGTAAATGTCATTTATAATCTGTGGACAGGGTAACACAGAGCATGGGAGAATAGGAAGACACAACATAGAGCTGTAGCTACTAGTTTTCTATTATTTAATATGAAGAGAGTCTTAGTTTGGCCCTAAGTTATAGTCACATTATGATGCAGATATATTGGGGTATGTCTAAAGGCCATTTGCACATACCCACAGGTGCTCTGTTGTCATGACGGATCATGAATCTCTTGGGGAAGACATCATTCTGAGAAGACAGTTTGGACAGAGAAAAAAATAGTTTGTACAGGAGTTTGGGGTCATTCTGGAAAAGCACCTAGTGTCTGCCACTCAGTTTGTTTATGGCTTAATTACCACACTTTCATCTGATCACACAGAGAGAGGACTGAGCATCAAATCTGAAGGAGGTATTTCAGCAAAAGCACCACGAAATGCTAAGTCCCTAAGGCAATGCTGTTTTGTGGCTGCTGTGGCAGAGAGTGGCACAGAGGGATTGGGAGCAGGGTGAGCTAGCCTGTGTCTCACATGAAGATGTGGTAGCAGATGTCACTTTTTGGTGGGTGTTGACAGTGCCTCAGGGACATAGGCAGCTTCATGATGCTTTTGTGGCTGGCAACAACAGAACACATCAAAGCAGAGGGGCGGGAGAGGAGGAACATGGTGGGACAGCAGCCAAGAGAATTTGTTTACAAACATCTGTGACATTTTCAGTGACCCCCAGGGATGCTGTGTGGGGAAGAATTTGCATCAGTTGGGAATCATAGTAGTGTGTAAGGAGGAAGGAGAAATAGACTTTTTATTAGTGTTAAGAAAATCCTATTTTTAACCACTATACTGATTCATCCTGAGGGAATCTTGGTTACATTTTAAGTAAGTGGAATGTGTTTTAATTGGCAAAGTCGAGTTTACCCAAGGTCAAATAGGGACATGACAACCACTAGCAATGATTGTAAATGATTCATGAAGCTTGGGAGAGGTGATCAAAGTCTATGAAAGGAGCAATTTGAAGTCCATTCTCATGAAAGCATAGACACAATAGTGCGTTGTGATATGGATCCATCAGTGTGTCATACTGTGAAACAAACAAACAAACAAACTGAATATCTTACCAGAAATCAATTCCTAAGCAGCCATAAGAGCGCAGGGTTTTGGGTGAAAAATAGCAGGGCTTTGCAGAGAATCAATAACATCAAACTAGCCTGTTTTCCTTCTGTGACAGAGTGATAGACAAATTGAAACACATTGTATTTTGACTTTGCTAAGACTTTTGATTTTTCTCAATGAGAATTTTTCAACACGGAGGGTAATTCAACAGATATCTTTGGAATGCCAAGGGCATATGCTACGTAACAGGTATATTATGATAATCATTCTCTTTCTGTGAGAGATAGGGCATCTTGTGAGAGCGGAAAGAAATGTGGGCTGGTAAAGAAAAATTAGGGCTAACAGCCTTTAACCTAACGAGGTGCAAAGTACTAAACGTAGCACAAACCTAGAGCCCCTAGAACTCCCTGGGGTGGTCTCAGAAACCTCAGTTAAATAAGGAAAACTTGAGTAATAGCTAGGAATCTGGGCAGAGAGCAAGAAATAAGGTCTTGGGAGTCAGGATAAAAGCATTTATCTCTACTACTTAGCACACTCACAAAAATATGCAAGAGCTTCCACAAACTCCCCGAAGTGCATTGTCATTATCCTCCAGGACCTAAAAAGTTGATCTTTGTATCTAGAAACATGGACATAGCTCTGAATTCAAAAATTAAGGTGGGAATAGTAGTAGAAGACAAAACAAAGAAACACACACACCAAGCTACAGTCCTAGACCTGTTTGATCGTTTGATTGTCATTATAATCTTATGATCAATCAATCAATCTTTGATCAATCAATTGATTGATTGATTATAATCGATCAATCAACTCTGCAGATGGTAGCTGCCAATACAAGTATTTCTCTGCTGTCTAATTGACTATCCCTTCCTTGCTTGCTAGCAAATGAAAGAAAATGATATCACATGTTTCAGCTGCTCAAGGAATAACTGGCCAGGGGTCACTTGGTATGACAGCCATCCAGGTTTCAGAAATGACACAAAAGATATGGATAAAGTCACTGACTGGAGATAATGGTGTCAGGAGACACAGATGCATATATTATCTGCATTTCCCTGACTTCTGCATTTTCTTTCATGCTGCACTTTGGGGAATAAATGGTGGGAATAAATATTGACTCCTGGGTCATGACAACTGGTTACATATCTTTGCTACATGTTTAATATTTTTGCTGTAACAATAATTAGTTACAACAGAAAAATTATACATTGTCTTTAGTTTAAGTAGGAAGAAGTTGGAGTTCTTTTGTTTCTTGATTCACCCATAAAAGGAAAAGTAAATGCACACATTCTAAAAGGGAAAAAATAGGTTAAAACAAAGATTTGGACCTAAGTCCTTAGTAGGACTATCCTGAATGGATTCAACATCATATGCTAAAGGGTCAGAGCATGCAAGATAATTGGAGAATTTGCAGTGAACTTGCAGTGAATGCAATACAGTTGTACCCCCAAATACTTTTGTATTGCTAGAAACAGTGTATGGAACATATTGCAGAAGTGAGGGGCTAGAAAAGTGGAAAACAACCAGATTATGGAAGGTCTCATGTATACTATTCTGGGTCTTTTCAAATTCTTCACCTCTATCAAAACTCGTACTATTTCCCATCATGTTTTTCTCATTTATTGATTCATTAATCTACTTTTTCTTTCTCAAACGTTTCTGTTGATACAAAACATACATGTAGAAAACTGCAAAGCTCAGTAAGTTTTCACAGGTTGAATAGATCTATGTAAACAGCACCTAGATGAAGAAACAGAACATGATTGGTACCCAAAAACTCCATATAGCACCTTCCTAATTCCCCCCAAAGATAAGTACCATCCCGGCTTCTAACAACATAGGTTAATTTTACCTGTTTATAAACTTTATACAAATGAAAGTGTACAGTATTTTTTCTTTTGTGACTGGTTTCTTTTGCTCAACATTACATTTGTGAGATTTATCCATATTGTTGCATGTATTTATGGTTAACCTATTGTCACTGATGTATAAGATTCCGTTATGTAAATATACTGCATTTTATTTATCTCTTCAACTATACATAGATATTTGATTCACATTTAGTTTTTGGCTATTGTAAGTAGTACTGACAGAGCTTTTTTTTTTTTCTGCACATATGTAAGCATTTCTGTTGCATATACACCTAGAAATGGAATTGCTTTGTTATTGGATGCATGTATATTTAATGTCAGTAAATCCTGCTAAACTGTTTTCCAAAATAGGTGTGTACTTTATAGTTCCAAGAGCAGTGTATGAGAGAAGTCATTCTTTAGTTAATTTATTGCACATTTGTTGTGTGCATACTCTGTGTGTGATGATACTCTGGGAACTGTGGGAGAAAAAAATGAAGTGTCTACCCTCAAAAAACCTTCAGTTTAGTCAGAGGCACAGACATACAATCAGTTACTGACCAGGATTGGGGAGAGATCCGAGAGCTCTAAAGCCAGATACGATGTGGGGAGAGCAAGGTGAAGAAACTAGTGAGACACTGCAGTGACAATGAAAACAGTAGCTAACTTTCAAAAATTGCTTTGCTGTTTACACAGCACTTTTCTTTTTTTCTTTTCTTTGGGGGGGGGGGGTTAGTACATTCTTTTGAATTAAAAAAATTTTAATTAAAAAGATTTGAAATGAATAGACATTTAAAAAAAGCTAAAGGGAGATCCATATTCCATACCACACATTCCAAGTGAATCAGGTGTCTGAATGTACATAATGAGCTGATTTCAGTATTAAAAGAAATCATGGGTTAATTTATTTGAAACCTGAGAGTGGAGAAAACGCCTATCTAGGACTCAATATCCCGATGCAATAAAGTTAAAATGCTTTCACATGGAGCACTTTTCATAGGTGTTATTTTATTTAGTATTTACCACTTTCAACATAGACATCCCCCTGATTCATTTTTAAATGAAGGAACTGCTTCAGAGAGATCAATGGCTTTCCGTGGCTGAGCTGGTAGGTAGTAGAATCTGTATTAGCAGTAAAATCCACTCAAGACCATTCTTAGCCTCTTGTCCTATATTTTGTTGTCTCAAGAAAGCAAATTTTGAGAATAATGTGGAAGTATAATTAAGGTAGTCAAATTATCATTAAGTGAAAGGAGTATAAATGATGGAATCAGAAAAGGCTCTATTTCACACATAAGTTTTGTGATCTCTTAGCTTTCTAATTTCTCAGAGGCCCTGTTTTTTTAATTCACAAGAAGGAAACAATAACAATGGCTATTCCACAGAATAATTGTGAAGAAAAAATGAGCTAATATTTGATAAAGCATGTAGTCTATTGACTAATAGTAATTGGCTTCTCAAGCCAAAATTAGAGAAGCTGATCAAAGATAAAGTAGATGATGGGAAAGAATCTGAGTGTCTTTGTGGATTTGGAGCTAAATGTATGTTAGCCCTGAGTGTATTATTTTTTGACTTTATAATTCTGGCCCTGTTAAAAAAAAAAAAGAATGTCTATATAAGGACCCTTGGATAAATTCCCCTTCATGTTTATCCCTCAAGCCTACAGTAACCAAAACAGCATGGTACTGGTACAAAAACAGACATATAGGCCAGTGGAACAGGTTAGAGAACCCAGAAATAAAGCCACACACCTACAACCATCTATTTTTTGATAGTTGACAATAACAAGCAATGGGAAGGACTCCCTCTTCAATAAATGGTGTAGGGATAACCGGCCAGCCATATTCAGGAGATCAAAACTGGACCCTTTCCTTTTACCATACACAAAAATCCACTCAACATGGATTAAAAACTTAAATTTAAAACCTAAAACTATGAAAACCCTAGATGAAAACCTAGGAAATACCATTCTGAACATAGGCCTTGGAAAAGATTTCATGACAAAGACTCCAAAAACAATTGCAACAAAAACAAAAATAGACAAGTGAGACCTAATTAAGCTACAGAGCTTTGTTACAGCAAAATAAACTACCAATGGAGTAAACAGACAACCTACAGAATGGGAGAAAATATTTTCAAACTGTGCATCCAACTAAGGTCTATAAAGAGCTTAAACAAATTTACAAGCAAAAAACAAACAACTCCAGTAAAAACAGGCAAAGAACATGAACAGATGATTTTTAAAAGACATACACATGGCCAACAATCATATGAAAACATGCTCGACATCACTAATCATTAGAGAAATGCAAATCAAAACCCCAGTGAAATACCCTTTCACACCAGTTAGAATGGCTACTATGAAAAAGTAAAAAAATAACAGATGTTGGTGAGGTTGCAGAGAAAAGGGAAATCTTATACACCACTGATGGGAGTTGTTAGTTTGGCCACTATGGAAAGCAGTTTGGAGATTTCTCAAAGAACTTAAAGCAGAACCACAATTCAACCCAGCAATCCCATTACTGGGTATATACCCAGAGGAATAGAAATTGTTCTGCTATGAAGACACATGTACACGTTATGTTCATCACAGTTCTTTTCACAATATCAAAGACATGGAATCAACTAGATGCCCATCAGCAGTGGACTGGATAAAGAAAATGTGGTACATATACACCATGGAATACTATGCAGCCATAAACAGGAAAAAAGTCATGTCCTTTGCAACAACATGGATGCAGCTGACAGTCATTATCACAAGTGGATTAAAGCAGGAACAGAAACATGTTCTCCCTTATAAGTGGGAGCTAAACATTGAGTACATGGGGACACAAAGAGGCAAACAATAGACATCAGGGTTTACTTGATGGTGGAGGTAGGGAGGAGGGTGAGGAGCAGAAACCTACCTATCAGGTACTGTGCTAATTACCTAGGGGATGAAATGATTTTTACACCAAACCCCAGAGACATGCAACCTACCTACATAATAAACCTGCACATGTACCTCCTGAACCTAAACTAAAAGTTGGAAGGAAAAGAATAACAAAAGAAACAGACTATTGATGTTGCCACGATGTATAGGCTCCATGGTCCATTCAACAGATCTGACATCTCTTGAGAGTAATTAGAGTGAGTCAAGTATCATAGGATGCTGGGTGGATTGGCATCCAAGGGTGCTGGGTGGATTGGCATCCAAGACCCAAATGTGAGAACAACCACCAAAAAAAATATTAAAAAAAAGAGCAGCACTAAGGAGCCAACAGGGTCCAGATATCCCTCTTAGGCTTATTAAGAAGTAGCTTAGCTGGATTTGCCATACTAGTCATTGTCCTTGCAACCCTGTCATCTTCCCTCTCTGTAAATAAAGATAGTTACAAGAGGAAGGAGTCTTTGGGATCTTTAGGAGGAATGTATTGAAGGTGAAACAAGTACGACCTCTATGCCAACAGGGGAGAAGGGATTAGAATGCTTACACTCTACTACCTTGTCCCAATCTAAGGGATATGGGACTCCAGGGAATCCTTGTTGAAGCAAAGGCAGTGGCAAGAGAGGAAGAGTGTGCCCTAATTGGATGTCTGCTTAGGCACTGGATCTGTGGATCTGGCACAAGCCTACCCAGGCAGGTGGAAAGAGAGCAGGAAAGAACTGCCAAGCAGGGGGTTGGTGGTGCAGCAGCCTTATCCTTCCACTGTTTAGCCAACAAAGATGTGTGAGTTTTTGTCACATCATAACCGGGCTGGAGCTGCCCCATCTCAGGCTTAAGCAGTCAGGCAAGAGGACACGTGCAGCAAGAGGCTTAGAGATGCTCCATTGGTGGTGACAACAGTGAATGGGGGAAGGAGACGCAATGAGAGAAAAAGAAAACCCTTTCATGTCTATGCCCAAGTTGGGGCAGTCCAGTACACCAATTACATGGGGATTACAACGAAGGCTTTGGATGGAGTCAGGAATTTCCAAAATTTATACAGTACTTGACAGTTGATGAAGTACTTTCAACAATAGCAGTAACTCATTTATTAGCCATGTACCCACCAGATTGTGTAAATTAGCTCTGATTTCCACAACAACCCTTTATGATATTTCGCTCATTCATTTTCTAGATGAGGAAACTGATCCGAGAGGTATTAAGAGACTTACAATATCAGAAAACCAATGAAAGGGAAAAGCTAGGATCTAAATCTTGGTCAAGCCTGTCTGACTTTAAGGCCCATACTCTTTTTTTGTAATCCTCTCATCAATCATGTGGAGTAGGCAGTATTTTATCCTCATGTTAGTGGTGAAGGAATGGAGGCTAATAAAACTATAAGTGATGGGAAAAATAAGGATCAAGGCCTGAGAACCTACTAGGCTAAAGTCCCAGAAGGCCTCCTCTTTTCTGACTGCCCAAGTTATGCCAAGAACAAGTTTATTCTTTTCAATTAATATCGAACTGGGTGCTAAATAAATGCTCAATGAATATTGACTCAGTGACTCACTGAGTGGCTGCACTATCAAGGGAGAACAAAAATTCTTTTATTTTCTGAAGGCTCATGGAAAATAACAGATAAGGATTTTTCTAGTTTAGTGTTTGAGCTAGGAGATGACAGAGTGATCTCTAGTGTCCCTTCTCCAACCCCCAGATTTGATGATTCAGAGCCATTTCAGGGAAATATGATCCCACTTTAGCCAACTTCTTTAATTAATAATTCTGCAAGCCTTCTGTGTTGCTTCTCCTTCCTTCAAACTATGGTTCTATACTGGGAAACTTCAGATCATACAATTCTTCCGGAAACATTATTGATTTTTTTTAATTGAATCTTTACAGGATTTTTTTCTTCACACACATAGAAACAAGCAACAGAGTGCAATTTGTCTTCTGTTTTTAATCTTCACCAAGCATTGTAAAGGAAAGAAAAATATTTTATGAAAGTAATAAGCTTTTCTGAGGCTCTTGCTAAGGGATTTATTTTTCTAACATTCCAGGGAAAAAGCCTAGTTCTCCCTAATACAACTGTCCATTTGACTGCTCGTTCCAAAGCCAGACCTTTATTGTACCCTCTTGGAGAACTTCAGAGACCTGTGTGATATTACTCTCCACACCTCCTGCCTGCTAGAAGACCCTTATTCCCCAGGCAAAGAGGTAGCAGACATTTCTTACTGCCTAATTTTTAGACTTCACACTGATAGAAACCATAGACTGGTGCTTTGACTCAGAGTAACTGTGTCCATTCATGGGACCATGAAACAAATGCTCCCTGCCAAATCCCAGGTGCCAGACTCAGAGGCAAGAAGCATTGAAACACCCTTTGGAGATTTAATGAGGAGCTGATAAGGTCTATTTTTCTAACTCTGGTGCAAGACTTTATCTGCTAACCTGTTTTCTGCCAGATCTGCATTAGTTTCTTGTGACTGCCATAACAAATTATCATCTGGGTGGCTTAAAACAACAAAAATTTGTTATCTCATGGTTCTGGAGGCTAGAAGTTGAAAATCAAGGTGTCAGCAAGCCATCCTCCCTCTGAAGGCTGTAGGAGAGAATCCTCTGTTGGCTTTTTGTGGCTCCGGGAGTTCCTTGGCTTGAGATGTAATTTGAATCTATGTTCCTAACAAATCCCCATTGTTGAAGGTGAGGACTGTTGGGAGGTGTTTGGGTCATGAGGGTGGACCTCTCATGGCTTGGTGCTGTTGGTGAGTTCTCACGAGATCTGTTTAAAATTGTGGTACCACCTCACCACACCTCTTGCTCCTTTTCCTGCTGTGTGAGATACCTATTCCCCTTTTGCCTTCCACCATGAGTAAAGGCTCCCTGAGACCTCACCAGAAACTGAGCAGATGCTGGCGCCATGCTTCCTAGACAGTCTGCAGAATTGTAAGCCAATTAAACCTACTATCTTTTAAGCTAACCAGTCTCAGGTATTTCTTTACAGCAATGCAGGAACTGCCTGACACAGCTTGTGACAGCATAATTCTGATTTCTGCTTCTGTCTTTTTGTGGCCTTGTCCTCTGTGTCTTCTCCTCTTTTAGCTCTTATAAGGATGCATATCTTGGTGGATTTAGGGACCACCCAGATAATCCAGGATAATCTCATTTCAAGATGCTTAATTACATTTCAAAGGTTCTTTTTCCAAATAAGGTCACACTCCCAAGTTATGCCAAGAGTACGTTTATTCTTTACAATTAATATCGAACTGAGTGCTAAATAAATACTCAATGAATATCGACTCAATGACTCACTGACTGACTGCACTATCAAGGGAGAACAAAAATTCTTCTATTTTCTGGAGGCTTATGGGGCATGGACATTTCATTTTGGGGGCAACCATTAAACCCACTAGATACTCTTTGATCAGAAAAAAAGGCAAATATGATAAGGTGCAGGTTGTATAAAGTCTCTAAAGAAACATCTTGAGAATGGTGCACTGGCCAGGGAAGAAACTTTGATTGCTCTCAGGAAGCCACCTGTTATCTGGATCTGGGTCTGCCTGGAGGAGGTGACTCACTCTTTGGAGATCAAGCCTCAGGTCAGGAAAACCTTGATCCAATAAAAACCACTTCAGGTGGTTTTTTATTTTTTTCTGTCTTCCGTGATTTGAGGTTACTGTGTTTCCTAAGTGAGCCCTGAGGTTGATTAGAGTGGATTGTACGTACAAAGTTTTCATATCAGGGCAACATAAGAAAGGGCTTATTAGGACTATAAAAATAGTTTAAAAATCCAAATAAATTAATTGTGTTAAAATTATACTTTAAACACACATGTACCTTTGTATTCTCCTTGGTATGTAGATGCTCACCAGCTGTCAACCTGATTAGGATCTGCCTCAGCTCTGGAGCCAAGTCTACATTCTTCTCAGGCAGCTCCAGCCAATAACCTAGCAAAGCAGGGGTACTAGGGCCTCCTAGAATGGAAAATCTTTGCTCTGAAGTGTCTTTTTTAGTTGGCTGAAACTTTATCAGATCTACATCATGAATCTTATGTTTTTCCTGCCCAATTCTGTTTTCCCCACCCCTTTACTCTTTTATGAATATTACCATCAGAAAACTTCTTGCACTGCTAACTCTGTCTCATCCTTGCTTCTTGGAGGGTCAAACTGACACGTTCTTAAATTAGAAACTCAATTTTAATCATTTTAACTGTCGGGTTTGTGGCCATGGGCCTAAAAACATTTATTGGCTCATAAAATAATACTCTTTAAATAAGTTGTGCATGGTATTTTAACACTGCTTAAAATAGACCATGTTTATGTACCTATAATGGTGTTAAAATTTTGTTAAACTATATTGCTAAAGAAATGTGTGAAAGATTATTTCACCAAGAATAAGACAAATTGTATGAAGCATATTCATGAAAGTTAAATTAGAGAGAGTTAAAGGAACAATATTTGGGACTAGAATTCAGAAGAAAAAAATTAAAGGATGACTAATGGAAGTTATACAACCCTAAGTATTTGGCAAGATTATGTCAAAGAGGAACCAAAGTGAAGAAATGCATAATTCCACACTCAAATCCTCACTCAGTGAACCAGACTTTAACAGAGCTCCTGCAAGGCCCCACGAGAAGAGGGTGGTTTACAAGGATTGAGGAATCTTCTGAGAAATGTGATTATTTGCCAGAGCCCCTGGGAAGCTTGTGTTGGACAACCACACACTCAGAGCAGAAGTTTGCAAAGTGAGCCTTTTCTTCTAGCACTAGAAGGTGTGTATCAGCTGGATACTACAGGGGTGGCAGGAGGCAAGAAGTTATGAAGAACTAACTTTATAACAATGAAGAAGTGTTTCAATTTAGCAGCATGTCACTACTTTGACTTAGCTCTTTGGCTTACAGCATATCCAGGTAATGGTGCTATTAATCAGGTTGTTTCAGGTATGAATAGCACCTTCACCAGACTAGCATTATCTATCCAAGGGAAATAAAAAATAATAGGAATGCTTATAGTAATAATAACTGGTCTTCCTCCCTCTTTCCCTTCCTCCCTTTCTCCCCTTCAGTCTTAATCCTTTTGGGCGGCTATAACAAAATGCCACAAACTAGATGACTTATAGACAACAGAAATTTATTTGCCACAGTTCTGAAGACTGGAAGTCCAAGATCAAGACATTGGCAAATTTGAAGTCTGGTGAGGGCCTGCTTCCTGGTAGATGGTACCTTCTTTCTGTGGCCTCACAGGGTGGAAGAGGCAAGGCAGCTCTCTGAGGTCTCTTTTTCTTGTTTTCTTGTTTTCTTTTTTATTTTTATTTTTTACTTAAAATATAATTATTTATCAGGAAACCAAAGAAAATCAATAGAAACAGCATAAAACTAAGGTATAAATATGAAAAGTGGATAAAATTGAATCCATTTATATCAAGAACATGCTAACAAATAGCCAAAAATAGCTAGAAAATAAAAAGATTCTATTCTTTTATTATTATACTTTAAGTCTGGGATACACGTGCAGAATGTGAAGGTTTGTTACATAGGTATACACCTGCCATGGTGGTTTCCTGAATCCGTCAACCCGTCATCTATATTAGGTATTTCTCCTAATGTTATCCCTCCTCTAGTCCCCCACCCCTCCACAGGCCCTACTGTGTGATGTTCCTCTCCCTGTGTCCATGTATTCTCATAGTTTAACTCCCACTTATGAGTGACAACATGTGGTGTTTGGTTTTCTGCTCCTGTGTTAGTTTGCTGAGAATGATGGTTTTCAGCTTCATCCATGTCCCTGCAAAGGACATGAACTCATCCTTTTTTTGGGTGTATAGTATTCCATGGTATATATGTGCCACATTTTCTTTATTCAGTCTATCATTGATGGTCATTTGGGTTGGTTCCAAGTCTTTGCTATTGTGAATAGTGCTGCAGTAAACATACGTGTGCAGGTGTCTTTACAGTAGAATGATTTATAGTCCTTTGGATATATACCCAGTAATGGGATTGCTGGGTCAAATGGTATTTCTGGTTCTAGATCCTTGAGGAATCACCACACTGTCTTCCACAATGGTTGAACTAATTTACACTCCCACCAACAGTGTAAAAGCATGCCTGTTTCTCCACATCCTCTCTAGCGTCTGTTGTTTCCTGACTTTTTAATGATCGCCATTCTAACTGGCGTGAGATGGTATCTCATTGTGGTTTTGATTTGCATTTCTCTGATGACCAGTGATGATGAGCTTTTTTTCATATGTTTGTTGGCCACATAAATATCTTCTTTTGAGAAGTGTCTGTTCATATCCTTTGCCCACTTTTTGATGGGGTTGTTTGTTTTTTTCTTGTAAATTTGTTTAAGTTCCTTGTAGATTCTGGATATCAGCCCTTTGTCAGATGGGTAGATTACAAAGATTTTCTCCCATTGTATAGGTTGCCTGTTCAGTCTGATGACAGTTTCTTTTGCTGTGCAGAAGCTCTTTAGTTTAATTAGATCCTATTTGTCAATTTTGGCTTTTATTGCCATTGCTTTTGGTGTTTTAGTCATGAAGTCTTTGCCCATGCCTATGTCCTGAATGGTACTGCCTAGGTTTTCTTCTCAGGTTTTTATGGGTTTTGGTCTTATGTTTAAGTGTTTAATCCATCTTGAGTTAATTTTTGTATAAGGTGTAAGGAAGGGATCTAGTTTCAGTTTTCTGCATATGGCTAGCCAGTTTTCCCAACATCCAACATCATTTATTAAATAGGGAATCCTTTTCCCATTGACAAACACCTTTGTAACATTGAGAGTATTTTTTTTTGAGTATGAAAAACCAAAACTGTTCATCTCTTTCTCCTCTCTCTTGTTCCCCTCTCTCTTTTTTCACCCTTTCCTTCACCTTCTTCCCCCACATTCTGTCACTCATTCTCTCTTGCCATTCTACCTTAGACTCCTTCCCTCTTCTCCCTTCCTACTTCTCTCCCACCTTCTTCTGAATTATTTACCCTTTTCTCAAAATGCTCCTGAGCTCCTGACTCCGTGGAAGGCTCTCAGGGTGCTTTCTTGGATGAATTTGACACCCTCTCTAACTAGGGCTTGTGTCTCTGCTGGGTCCTTGCCCCCATCACCCAACACCTGGCACAGCCTGTGCTTGTTATGTTTTTTACAACCTGGTGATTTTTCTTTTTAAATTTAGGGTTGGCATTTCTCACATGTGAAGTCTAAAATCTGCAGGGTATTAATTTTAGACCTATTCTTTTAGGAGAAGGCAAAAGCCCTGCTCTCTTTGGGCAGATTTTATGAATCCTCAGGAGTATTCAGAACACAAAGCACTAAAAGGTAATTCCACCCTTGAGTGATTTAATAGTTTCTTGGCTCAGCAGGTACATTGTTTTGGTAAATTAGGAAGAAAAACTTTATTTTTTCTGATAGCAAAAGTAATAGTTCTTTCTTGAAGAAAAAGGAAATTTAAAAAAGCACATGAAGAAAGTGAAAAAATATATATATTATCACCTTTTGGAAATAACCAGACTTAACTCATTTGTTCCTATGCTTCTAGTCTTTTTTATGTACATGTAAGCACATATTCCTTTTTAACAAAATTGAAGACATGACATATATATTATTTAATACTATTTTGCATTAATATTTTGTGTCTTTTCTCTAATGTAAGTTTTAATTTCTATGTAACATTTAGGTATATGGATATACTATTGTAATTGGAATAAAATTCAGTAGATATTTTAAATGGCTCAGAAACATTATTTTTGTAGCATGGCAAACATTAACTGCATTCTAAAAATATTTTATACTAACCCTCAATGACCATGTGACAAAGATAATACTTGTGAATAAGTTCGAAAAATTCAATTTTTTTTCCTCCCTTTTGGGCCTATGGAATACTATGCTTCCTAGTTCCCCTTGAAGTTAGGTGAAGACATGGAACTGCTTCTGGCCAGAAGTGTGAGTGGAAATGAACTGTGTCTCTTCTGACTGGGTAGGAAAAATTACCTTTAAGAGTTTCCAGGTTTTCTTTTGTTCCACGTAGATTATAGAGGTCAGAGGTCTTGGTTGAGATGATGATGTCACAGAATGAAGCAGACTTGATTTCTGAGTCACAGCATGAATAAGAAATAAACTTAAATGAGTTAACACCTGAAGTTTTTGAACTTTGCATTTCTCAGCATAGGGCTAGCCTATCCTGTTGACTCTTACAGACCACCTATGGAAGTGTCTAACATAGGTTACAGCATTTCTTCTGGGATGTTTTCAGGATACAGCAATTAGTAAATTATCATTCAGCTCTTATTGATTGGGGATTTTATGTTCAGATAGAGTCCCAGACCCTAAGGGAACACAAAATTGAGAGAGACACAGTCCTAATCCCCAAAGCAGTAAAGTGAGAACAGCATTCATTATCAAAATTAAAACAATGGAAATGCTTTCATGAAGGGTGTACAGCTTGCTATAGGACCACAAAGAATAGGCTAACATTGGGAAAGGATCATGAAAACTTCCAACCTTGACTAGAAAATGTCAACATGGTGGGAGACAATCTTTCCAGGCATAAGGAACAGCATGCACAGAGTCACAGAGATGTGAAATGGCATGGTATATTTGGAAAACCAGGATATTCATATGGCAGGGAAATGGAGGAAAATAAAACTGTATTGTTTTGAATAAGAGGAAGCTCGATACCTTTCAAAGTTAATTATCTCATTGTTAAATATCTCTAAGAAGGAGAAGTATTTTTTTTATGCAAAATGAAAATGTTTCATCTTGTAATTTTTTAGTACTTGGGGCTCATTTTTCTCTCTGGGTATGCTAAGATGAAAATTAAACCCTTTTTTGTCATACTCCTTCAAATATTTAGGACACTTTTTATGTCCACTTGAATTTTGTGCGTTTTTTTTTTTTTTGAGTTTTAGTTCTGATCTTCTAAAGGTGGTATGCAAAATCTTGCACAAAACATGGTGTATAGTGATTAGTCAAGGTATGTTTGATGAGTGAATGCACAGATCAATTCAGAGGCCATCAGCACTAGCTTCCATTCAGTACAAAAATATGAAGGACAGTAATTTATTATAGTTATTAGTTAGCATTTATTGAAAACCTTACTTTTTGCCAGGTAATTTATCAACTTCTTTACATGCACAGCAGCTTACTTAATCACAACAACTCTACAAGATAGATCTTATTATTGTTCCTATTTTAGAGATGAAGACTATGAGGTTTACAGAGGTGAAATACCTTTCTCAGTTATACAGCTCATAAGTGTTAGAGTCAGAATGAACTCATATCTGTTGAACTTTAGAGCCTAAACTTCCTTATTTTCAAATTGTCTTATGATGTCATTGAACTCTTCTGCCCACACTGAAAAGTGGGCATTTCCTCTCATTTTACACTTGAGTGTCACGAGTGTCAGAGCAGCTAGAACACTGCTTACTCAATTCAGAGCTAGGATTTGTCTGATTTCAGAATCTGTGACTGCTCTATCCTTCCAAGTTCTTCTGAGGAGAGAGAATGATTTAGGTAGGAATTCAGTCAAGATTTTCTTATAGGGAGATGAACTCCAGTTCAATGTCTGCCTTACTAACTGCCCTTTTCTTCTATCATTTCACTCAGATCAATCTCAGTGAACAAGCTGAAGAAAACACTGAAGGAGCAAAGCTGCTTAATGCCATTTTAAGTGGTTTACAAATATCTCTTGTGATGTGTCAGTTGAGGACCACCTTTTCCTACTGCCTTGGGATTTGCTTTCTTTTATGTAGCTTTCGTCTGGCTGGGGGAGATGGGGGTTCTCCCTGATGTTGGATGAGATTAGGTGTAGCAGAAGTCACCCTGGTTTATTAAACGGGAGACTTAAGATCTGTTCCCTAAATGATCACTCTCCGGCCTTGTGGCAAGTCACCAGCCCTCTTGAGGCTTTGGTTTCCTTATGTGAAATGTAATCATGAGAAACTAAGTCTTAGGGCTATGTAATTGTGCTTACTGACAATGTATTGCCTGCTTTACAGTGTATTGCTTGTGCCAGACACACATTCTGCTAAACTCTTTTTATTTAAATCCTCATGTCAACCTGATGAAATAGTTATTATTATTATTTATAAAACTCAATTTTTAGATTCAGAATTAGAGGATCAGAGGAGTTAATTAATCACCCCAAGACATATAGTTATCTAAATGGAATTCGCCCACTCCAACATCGTTATCACTGAGTTGTGGGATTTACAGTTGAAACCACTGAGGTCAGAATTTGGCCTCCACACATAGTTAAGTACGACAACCTCTCTAAGCCTCAGCTGTCTCACCCAGAAAATGAGGTCAATAAAAGTGCCTACCTCATAGGATTATTATTATTATTATTTGGCAACTGAGACACTTACTAGATAGAATGTTCTTTTTGAGCCAGGAGTAAACATCATCATAGGCCATTTAAAAAGTGTCACAGATAAATGATCACTTAGTAAAATAATTACATTTTCTTTTTTTTTTTTAGCTTTTATTTTGAGTTCAGGGGTACATGTGCAGATTTGTTACACAGGTAAACTTGTTTCATGGGGGTTTGTTGTACGGATTATTTCATCACCAGGTATTAAGCCCAGTACTCATTAGTTATTTTTCCTGATCGTCTCTCTCCTCCCACTCTCCACTCTCTGAAAGGCTCCAATGTGTGTTGTTCTCCTCTATGTGTCCATGTGTTCTCATCAATTAGCCCTCACTTATAAATGAGAACCTGTGGTATTTGATTTTCTGTTCCTGTGTTAGTTGCTAAGGGTAATCAACTCCAGCTCCATCCATGTCCCTGCAAAGGACATGATCTCATTCTTTCTTATGGCTGCATAGCAGTCCATGGTGTGTATGTACCACATTTTCTTTATGCAGTTCATAGGGTTATTTTTACAATTAAAGGAGAATATATGCATACAATTCTTAAGCATAGTACTTGGCACATACTAATAAAAACCATTAATTGATAGAGTTAAATGATTCAAGAGCAGTGGTTAAGTGGTTACTTTTCTTCGGAGGTCATGAATCTGATAAGAGATGTCCAGAGGAAAATAGAAATCTGAAAAATAATCTTACATAAACTTCTGAGGCCTTATGGATTCACACATGTGTGGGCATCCAAGGGTTAATAAAGCCAAGGTTAATATTTCTTGTGAAGGACAGACTCTCCTAGATGGGAGATTTTAGAATTGATGATTCTCTAAATGTTTCTTTTTCTTCCTTTAAGGCAATGGCTTAAAACAAAAACAAAAACACAAAACAAAACAAAAAACCTTCTGCAATAACAACCTCTTCCATCAGCTAACAAGCTAAAAACACTTATTTTATCCCTTGGGGACCTGCAGTCTCCTTTGCTGCCTGGGGCTCAGTGGAATTCTCCAGTTATTGTGTGCTTACATGTTCAGCAGCCATTCTTGCATTTTCTGCCTCAGCTCCTTCAGTGTAATTATCTCTATATATTATTTCCACCCCATCAAAATGCATACAACTTGTCAGTGTTGAACAAGCAGGGCTGTGCTTTGCTGCCAGGGTTTGCTGCACAGATTTCTTACCCTGGTTTGTGGAAAAACTGAGAGTTACATGAAATTTTATGTAAACATGCAAACCTACTTTTGGGGGGTAAGAGGGAGGGTGAGAGGGAAATCCGCGTCATTCCTCTACCAAGGACAGAGGCAGGACGCAGCAAGACTCCGCAATAATAATAATAATGGCTGAATGAATTATTTTAGTACAATAGGCAAAAGGAAATACCCCTGATTATTCTTTGATGACCTATGTATTCAGTCACTATATATTGAGCACCTATTACATGTCACTGCTATGCCATACTTTGGAGGTTTAACCTTGAACACTACGTATAGGGTCACAGATGACCTGAAGTTTATAATCTAATGTATATATCAATTAAATACTATGAAGTCAATAGACTCAGTCTTCTTAGCAAAGTATATGGCAAAAGCAAGACCCTGTCACGATGGTGACTTTCATGCGCGTCTGTGTGAAGAGACCACCAAACAGGCTTTGTGTGAGCAATAAAGCTTTTAATCACCTGGGTGCAGGTGGGCTGAGTCCCAAATGAGAGTCATCGAAGGGAGATAGGGGTGGGGCCATTTTATAGGATTTGGGTAGGTAAAGGAAAATTACAGTCAAAGGGGGGTTGTTCTCTGGCGGGCAGGTTTTGGGGTCACAAGGTGCTCAGTAGGGGAGCTTTTGAGCCAGGATGAGCCAGGAGAAGGAATTTCATAAGATAATGCCATCAGTTAAGGCAGGAACAGGCCGTTTTCACTTCTTTTGTGGTGGAATGTCATCAGTTAAGGCAGGAACGGGCCATCTGGATGTGTACATGCAGGTCACAGGGGATATGATGGCTTAGCTTGGGCTCAGAGGCCTGACATTCCTGTCTTCTTATATTAATAAGAAAAAACAAAATAGTGGTAAAGTGTTGGGGTGGCGAAAATTTTTGGGGGTGGTATGGAGAGATAATGGGCGATGTTTCTCAGGGCTGCTTCCAGCGGGATTAGGGGTGGCATGGGAACCTAGAATGGGAGAGATTAAGCTGAAGGAAGATTTTGTGGTAAGGGGTGATATTGTGGGACTGTTAGAAGAAACATTTGTCGTGTAGAATTATTAGTGATGGCCTGGGTACGGTTTTGTATGAATTGAAAAACTAAACGGAATAAGAGAAGGAGAAAAACCGGTATTAAAGGACTAAGAATTGGGAGGACCTAGGACATCTGGTTAGAGAGTGCCTAAGGAGATTCAGCATAGTCCTGCCCGCAAATATTATTTATTTACTTCAAGAGTTAAGAGCGGCAGTTTGGGGATAGCACCAGGAGATATCAGCTGTGATGGCTTGGAGAAACAGTGTAAACCTGCAGTGTAAACAAGAGCAGGGCATGTATGAGTAGTTGAGAACGGTGAATAGGAGTATGACTAGAGAGAAGATAGTAGGGATGACAAGTATTTTTGGGGGCACAGTCTAAGTTGGTCTGGTGTCTGGAATGAGACTGGGGCTTAATAAAAAGGAGTGTCCATACAGGAGCTCAAATGGGCTGTACCTTGTAGCATTCTGAGGACAGGCCTGAATTCTGAGAAGGGAGAGTGGTAAAAGTATTGTCCAGTCCTTTTTAAGTTGGTGACTGAGCTTGGTGAGGTGTGGTTTTTTTTGTTTTTTTTTTTTTATTTATTTTTTATTTTTTTATTTTTTTATTTTTTTTAATTTTTATCAAGAGTGATTTATTAGTCACACACTGCATGGTGGATATTGCTTTAGGCACCAGGGATACAATGAGCATAACAAATATCTCCATTTTTTATGGTGCATACAGGCCAATTTCTCAGCACCTCAGCTCCATTCCTATGATCCAGTTGGGAATCATATTTTTTAAATGGTAAAAGACTATTAGTCCGTTCTACCTTTCCTGAAGACTGAGGACCTTAAGGGATATAAAAATTTCACTGAATATCAAGAGCCTGAAAAAATGCTTGGCTGATTTGACTAATAAAGGCTGGTCTGTTATCAGACTGTATAGAAGTGGGAAGGCCAAACCGAGGAATTATGTCTGACAGAAGGGAAGAAATCACTGCGGTGGCCTTCTCAGACCCTGTAGGAAAGGCCTCTACCCATCCAGTAAAAGTGTCTACCTAGACTAAGAGGTATTTTAGTTATCTGACTCGGGGCATGTGAGTAAAGTCAATTTGCTAGTCCTGGGCGGGGGCAAATCTCTGAGTTTGATGTGTAGGGAAGGGAGGGGGCCTGAATAATCCCTGAGGAGTAGTAGAATAGCAGATGGAACAGTGAGAAGCTATTTCCTTGAGGATAGATTTCCACGATGGAAAGGAAGTGAGAGGTTCTAAGAGGCGGGCTAGTGGCTTGTACTATAGCATAGCCTGCCTTTGCTAGTGTGTGGCGACTAGGCCTGGTGGAACTGCCGTCAATAAATCAAGTGTGATCAGGGTGAGGAACAGGAAAGAAGGAAATATGGGGAAATGGGGTGAATGTCAGGTGGATCAGAGAGATACAGTCATGGGGGTCAGTTGTGGTATCAGGAATAATGTGGCAGGCTGGATTGAAGTCCGGGCCAGGAACAATGGTAATTGTGGAGACTTAACAAAGAGTGAGTACAGCTGAAGGAGCTGGGGAGCAGAAAGTGTATGTGTCAGGTGTGAGGAATAAAATAGATTTTCGAAGTTATGAGAAATATAGAGAGTGAGTTGAGCATAGTTTGTGATTTTAAGGGCCTCTAAAAGTATTAGGGTGGAGGTGGCCCCCACACACAGACTTGAGGGCTAGGCAAAACAGTAAGGTCAAGTTGTTTGGATAAAAAGGCTACAGGACGTGATCCTGGTTCTTGTATAAGAATTCTGACTGCACAGCCCTGCACTTCGGCTGTGGGTAATGAAAAGATTTGGGGTGAGTCAGGGAGACCTAGGGTGGGGCAGTCTCTAAAGCTGGCTTCAAGGAATGGAAAGAGGAATGGGGAAAGGATTTAGGATCTATGGGGTTAGCTAGGTTTCTTTTTGTGAGTTTATATAATGGTTTTGTTAGGATGGCAAAACCAGGTATCTAAAGTCAAAAGTATCTAACCATGCCTAGGAAGGACAGGAGTTGTTGTTTTGTAGAAGGTGTTGGGGTTTGAGAGATCAGCTGGACATGATTGGCAGGGAGAGCATGTGTGTTTTTATGAGAATTACGCCAAGATAGGTAACAGATGAGGAAGAAATTTGGGCTTGACTGAAGTAATGGGGGCTGTCTGTGAAGCTTTGTGGCAGTACAGCCCAGGTAATTTGCTGAGTCTGATGGGTGTCAGGGTCAGTCCAAGTGAAAGCAAAGAGAGGCTGGGATGAACGGTGTAAAGGAATAGTAAAGAAAGCATGTTTGAGATCTAGAACAGAATAATGGGTTGTGGAGGGAGGTATTGAGGATAGGAAAGTATATGGGTTTGGCACCATGGTGTGGATAGGCAAAACAATTTGGTTGATAAGGTGCAGATCCTGAACTAATCTGTAAGACTCATCCAGTTTTTGGACAGGTAAAATGGGAGAATTGTAAGGAGAGTTTATAGGTTTTAGAAGCCCATGCTGTAGCAGGCGAGTGATAACAGGCTTTAATCCTTTTAAAGCATGCTGTGGGATGGGATATTGGCATTGAGTGGGGTAAGGGTGATTAGGTTTTAATGAGATGGTAAGGGGTGCATGATCAGTCACCAAGGAGGGAGTAGAGGTATCTTATACTTGTGGGTTAAGGTGGGGGGATACAAGAGGAGGATGCAAAGGATGCTTTGGATTGGGAAGAAGGGTGGCAATGAGGTGTGGCTGTAGTCCAGGAATAGTCAGGGAAGCAGATAATTTACTTAAAGTGTCTTGGCCTAATAAGAGAACTGGGCAGGTGGTGATAATTAAAAAGGAGTGCTTAAAAGAGTATTGTCTAAGTTGGCACCAGAGTTGGGGAGTTATAAGAGGTTTAGAAGCCTGGCCGTCAATACCTACAACAGTTATGGAGGCAAGGGAAAAAGGCCCTTGAAAAGAAGGTAATGTGGAGTGGGTAGCCTCCGTATTGATTAAGAAGAGGACAGACTTACCTTCCACTGTGAGAGTTACCCAGAGCATCTGTGATGGTCCTGTAGGCTTCCGAAGCGATCAGGCAGTGTCAGTCTTCAGCTGCTAAGCTAAGAAGGTCTGGGAAGGAGTCAGTCAGAGAGCCTGGGGCCAGAGTTCTAGGGGCTCTGGGAGTGGCTGCTAGGTGAGTTGAACAGTCCGATTTTCAGTGAGGTCCAACACAGATGGGATACGGCTTAGGAGGAATCCCAGGCTGTGGGCATTCCTTGGCCCAGTGGCCAGATTTCCGGCACTTGTAGCAAGCTCCTGGGGGAGGAGGTTCTGGAGGAACCAACCCCTGGCAGCTGCGGTTCAGGCATTTGGAGTTCTTTTGTGCTGGAGACGTGGCTGGGGTTTGTCTCACAATGGAGGCAAGGAATTGCAACTCAGAAATACATTGCTACTTGGCTGCCTCTACTCTATTATTGTACACCTTGAAGGTGAGGTTAATTAAGTCCTGTTGTGGGGTTTGAGGGCCAGAATTTAATTTTTGGAGCTTTATTTCATGTCGGGAGCAGATTGGGTAATAAAATGCATATTGAGAATAAGACGGCCTTCTGACATTTCAGGGTCTAGGGCTGTAAAGTATCTCAGTGTTGCTGCCAAACGAGCCATGAACCGGGCTGGGTTTTTATATTTGATGAAAAAGAGCCTAAACGCTATCTGATTTGGGATAAAGAAAAGGAGCATTAACCTTGACTATGCTTTTAGCTCCAGCCACCTTTTTAAGAGGAAATTGCTGGGCAGGTGGGGGAGGGCTAGTCAGGGAATGAAACTGTAAGCCAGATGAGTGTGAGGAGGGGAGGTGATAAAAGGATTATAGGGTGGAGGAGCAGAGGCTGAGGAAGAATTGGGACCTAGCTCAGCCTGGCAAGGAGGGGAGAGGTCAGATGGGTCTGTAGAAAAGGAATATTAGAAAGACTCAGCGACACTTGGGGTTGGGACTGAGGGGACAGGCAGGAGGGAAAGATGGAAGATTTGGGATGAGTTGCATTGGGAACAGAGACTGGGGAGGGACCAATGTGTAAAAGAATGCCTGGACGTCAGCCACCTCAGACCACTTGCCCATTTTACGACAAGAATTATTTAGATCTTGCAGGATGGAAAAATTGAAAGTGCCATTTTCTGGCTATTTGGAACTACTGTCAAGTTTGTATTGGGGTCAAGCGGCATTGCAGAAGAAAATAAGGCATTTAGGTTTTAGGTCAGGTGTGAGTTGAAGAGTTTTTAGGTTTTTAAGAACACAGGCTAAGGGAGAAGAAGGGGGAATGGAGGGCAGAAGCTTGCCCGTAGTGTAAAGGAAAATTACAGTCAAAGGGGGGTTGTTCTCTGACGGGCAGGTGTGGGGTCACAAGGTGCTCAGTGGGGGAGCTTTTGAGCCAGGATGAGCCAGGAGAAGGAATTTCACAAGATAATGTCATCAGTTAAGGCAGGAACCGGCCATCTGGATGTGTATGTGCAGGTCACAGGAGATATGATGGCTTAGCTTGGGCTCAGAGGCCTAACAGTGACTACTTTTATTCATCCACTCATTCATTTATTCAATCGCAAACATTTATTGACAATACTTTGTGTTCTGTTTGTAACCATGCTAGGAATAGGGGTTACTGGGTCTAATGCAGTGTTTCTCTACCTTAACACTATTGACATTTAGGCTGGATAACTCTTTGCTGTGAGGAGCTAGTCTGTGAATTGAAGGGTGTTTGGCAGCATCCCTGGTCTCTACCTACTGGGTGCTAGAAGCAGCACCTAGTCGTGTCAACCAAAAATATCTTTGACATCACTGAATGTCTCCTGGGGTTCAAAATTGCCCCCAGTTGAGGATCACAGCTCTAATGTATAAAACATTGCTTCTGACATCAACATTAAATAGAAGTCAGTAAAACTGATAACCACAACAACAATTAAAATGCATGAAACACCTCCTTTTGGTCAGGTTTTTGCCAGGTACACAATCTTATTCAATGCTTACAACAGCTGTATGCTATAAGAATAAATATTTATTTATGGATCTCTAAAGGTTTATAATGGGTAAGTCTATTTATAATTATTTCCATATGTGTTAATTATAACCTTCTAAAAGCAAGAATCAATATTTAAAATGTTTAAAGGGGAATATTTAAAATGTTTAAAGGGGAATGTAGGTGCCATTCCCCTACATTTTAAGTGATAGCACAAGCTAAAATTAAAAGCCTATTTTTAAAGAAGTGTTGGATTATTTTATATAGTAGAAATGATAAAGCAAAAAACTCTCATATGATAATACATGGCTAAAGTTTCTCCTTTTTTGTGCTTTAATTTATATTGGCTACATTTTTCACTATATGCATTGTGTGTTTCTTTTTAATAGTTTTTTTTCTGAACACACATATTATTTGTTAACATTTTTATTAAATAACACTTACATTGTAGCTTTCTTATCACTAATACAATAAACATAACAGGATTTTAGGGGACTTCAGAACAGTAATGAATACTTGAGTTTCAGAGTACAAAGTCACCTTAGCAGGCATCAAATCCAAACCACCCAGCTTATGGATGAAAAATACAAAGCTAAGATTGGGGAATTGAATTGCTCTAGGTTAGAGGGTTTGCAAACTATGGCCTATGAGCCAAATTTGGCTTGTCACTTGTTTTTGCAAATAAAGTTTTATTGGAATACAACAAAGCTCGTTTGTTTACGTATTATCCATGGCTGCTTTCAAAGTACAACAGAGTAGATTAGTTGCAACAGAAACTATATGTCCTTCAAAACCTAAAATATTCACTATCTGTCCCTTTACAGAAAATGTTTGTCTAGGTCATATCAAAAACTAGGGCTGGAGGAGGACTTTGAGTTGATGTGTCTCTTACTGGACAGCAGCATGGTGGAGCAGAAAATCCCTGGGCTCTAGAATCAGACAAGGTTTTGAATCTTGTCTCTGTCATCCACAAGCTGTGTGGCTTTGAACATGATCTCTTTGAGTCTCATTTCCTATTGATTAAAATTGGGATGAACACAGTCTGCAATTTTGTTATGTGGTTTATAAAAATTTGATAATGTCTCTGATGTGTAGTCAAAATCGATGATATTAAAATACAATGCCCTTTCAACTGAATAACTGCGGCCTTTACTCATTTACTCAACAAATATTTATCAAAAGACCATTGAAGGTACCTTAATAGGGACTGAGGGTACAAGAAAGGTAATGACAGACATGGCCTCTAAATTTCATTTCAGGCAAGTAGAGAGTAGGCATGAGAGGGACCTAACCCAGACCTTACTCAGACATGGGTTACTGAAGGAGAGGACATTTAATTCAAGACCTTAAGCAAGCATAGGGATTAACAAGTAGAAGAAGACGGAAGTCAGGTAAGGAATGTTTCAGGCAAAGGAAAGAACAAGAGTAAAATTCTAAGATTAGTAAGTCATTGTACACTGAAAGAACTAAAGAAAAAAAAGGTCAGTAAAGTTTGTGTGGGAGTTCAATGTTGGGAGAAAGTGGGGAGAGATATGGCTGGGAAGGTGAACATGATGCAGATTCTAAAAGGCCAATGGAGCAGGTAGTGTTAGTTGCCTACCCAACTGTCACACCCCCTTTCTCAATAACAGAATCATGATTTTGTACACCTGGCAAAATGCCCACCTTAGGGAAAGCAGCAGATATATTAGTGATTGGTCTGAGGTGAGCTAGTGATTGGGATATGGCCAATGGAAGAATTTTGAGGTCTTTAAAAAAAAGTTTTCTAATCCAAAAATAGGAGAGTCAGGTACGGTGGCTCATGCCTGTAATCCCAGCACTTTGGGAGGCTGAGGCAGGTGGATCACCTGAGATCAGGAGTTCAAGACTAGCCTGGCCAACATGGTGAAACCCCATCTCTACAAAAACTAGCCTCCCTAATGGCAGGTTCCTATAATCCCAGCTACTCAGGTAGTTGAGGACGGAAAATCGCTTGAACCCAGGAGCGGAGGTTGCAGTGAGCCGACATCGCACCACTGCACTCCAGCCTGGGCGATAGAGCAATAGAGCGATAGAGTGATAGAGCGAGACTCTGTCTCAAAAACAAAAAACAAAAAACAAAAACAAAAACAAAACCCAACAACAATGACCAAAAATAAAAATAGGAGAAAGCTTTTTTCCTCCCTTGTCTCTCTGGTTTGGTTGTAGTCAAGTGAGACTGTGATGCCTGGAGCTGTTGTAGCCTTTTGCCCTCATAATGAGAGAGAACAGGCTGAAGATAGAGGGAAGAAATGCATACAGATAGAATTCCAGGGATGATTTGTTGAATTCCGTGTTGTCATTCCAGGGCTAACTCTGGCTGTACACACCAGTGAACTTCCTATTACAGAAAGTAGGGCAAGATCAAAAAGGGCTCAAGTGCCAGGGTCAAGTGACATCCGAGAGGAAAAACAAATGTAACAAAAGCTTTAGTCGCTAGTATCGTCTCTCCTGCCAATGACAGAGTACCAAATGGATTAGATGATTAAATGGACTAGATGATGGTTAATGGATTAACTGCAAATAACTGAGCTCCAAGTGACCCTTTGTAAGAAACAGCTAGCCTTCAGTGGCGGCCTCAATTTCCTCACCTGTAAAACAGAGGTGATAACAGAACCATCTAAACGGCTTGCTCTAATGATAAAATAGTATATAGATTTGGAGCCCCAGCATGGAGCCTAGTTCCCAGTAAGTGTTCACAATGGTAGGTGAATATTATTATTCTTTCATCATTTTCTGTAAACTCACGTGTCTTGAATGATTTTGACATTCTTAGAGTACCCCATGCTGGCATGAATCAGAATTTGCATGGACATTGCATAGAGGATTGAATGAGATATTCTTCAAAGCAGCTTTTTTTTTCAACCAAACCACATGTGGTGATTAATAGTATGTTGAGAAATTAACTTACTGTCAAGTAGTAAAGAAGAGAATGGGTCAGAATAGGCAATATTGGACTGCATCCCATGTGGTAAGGATAACAATTGTTTTATGAAAGTTTTTTGTTTATGTATTTATACATGTGTGTTAGCTTGTAATTGTAAAATGTATCTCTGATTGTGGAATGAGTTAAAAAATTTTCTTTGAAAAAGAATGCTCTAAGGTTTCTTGCAACTCCAGCTTCTGTGGTTGTTCTCAGATCGTGCGGCTCATTTCAGCATTCATGTTGCATAAGAGTGCGACCTGCTGACTCATGGTCAGCAGGCAGTGGCCTGGTTGACGGGTTTTCTCTTCACCACTGCTCTGTGTTTTCTTTAGCAGCCCTGTTTCATTATTACAGAGAGCTAAGGAAAGTGAGTATCTTCCATAAAGGGAACTCATTACCCATTAAATTAAAATGGAAACTAAACTGGTATCTTGAGAGGTCTTGGGTGGGCTTTTCAGCCCAGTCCACAGGACAGTGGAGTCATAGCCTAGGAGGTAAATGGCCCATATCCTATGAACAGAGTTACTTTGCAGGTTTTGCAGTTATAGGATGGATTTCGCCATAGGCATAATGAGCCCCTCTCATTTCCTCTTTTAATTGCAGCCTGTACTATTGACGTTGGGGACTGTGAACTGGGAATTTGGGCAGCAGATTTTCAGTGGAAAAAAAAACAACCCAACTTTTATTTGACCTTTTCTTTTTTCTGGTCACTTAAGAAAAAAAGAAAACTGAGAAAAATATGTAAAATGTATATATATAGATACATGGAGATATTTATGTAGCACCTGCTCTATTTTCGAACCGTCCCATTGCCTACAATAGATGATTGCCTAAGTGCTATAAGTGGTGCTGCAGAGGAAGACAGGATTAGAATCAGACACTTTGTTTTAGAGTTCCTACTCTGTTCACTACTTGTGTGAACTTGGACAAATCACTGACCTATTCTGAGCTTTGTTCAGTAATAGAAGCTGCATTTTTGGGATTACCTGCCACGTGTCAGGCGCATTACAGATGTCAGTTCTAAACCTGAAAGCAACCGTGAGAGGTAGTTGAATATGCTAAGTGACAGTTTAGGGCTATGTGGCCAGTCAGAACCAGAATCTAGAGTTTAATGTAAATCTCCTGGGTTCTAAAGGCTACAGTTTTTCCATTATATTTCTCTGTTTACCTTAAAATGGAGATTAAGATAAAAATGCGTGTCAACTCCCAAGGTTGTCTTAAGGTTAAAACTAGCTAAAGTAAATGTAAAATTTTGATTACTGTTAGTTACTGTGATTATGGCCATTATTATTTTTAGGAGCATGAATAAACCTATATATGCTTATTGTTACAGAACCTCTTATTACAGGCATACTTTTATTAATGTTTATTTATGTGCTGTTTCCTGCCCTAGACTGTGAGAGTCTTGAAAGAAGGAATCCTGACTTATTTGATTGTGTATTGTTAGTAACTTACACAATGTTTAGCATATAGTTAAGTGCTCAATATTTGGTCTACTGCAATGAAAATATGTATAATTTCCACTCTACAGAACATTTCCATATTTATAGCCATATCTGTGTTTTCAGAATTCATCTTTCAAATTGCAAAAAGTTAAAAAGGGGTTGGGAAAATATGTATCAACATATTGACAGAGATTATAGATAAGTTATCTTTTTTCTTTTTCTTAGATTTTCTAATTTTGTTTCATAATTATCTTTTAAAAATATTTTCTAATTTTCCTTAATATACATATTTTATTTATGTAATTAATATTTTTGGTTGTTTTAAAACAAATTCACTATAAAGAGTAAGATATTGATTCACTGAAAATGAGATACATTAAGACCATTATTTTATCAGATAAGTTTTGAGGTCCTGAAATTTGAAACTGATGGAATAGAAGGTAAACAAAGGAGAAGGCTTGCAACTTGTGTCTGGGTTGGGATAAGGAAGGGAAATTTCCTAGGCTGCCAGACTTCCGTATGAATCATAGAATTTCATTTGTAGGGGGTGGTTGAAGTTAACTCATGACACTACCTCAAGAAATTCTTTTCACGGTCTCTGATGGATAGTTGTATATCTTCTAAGTTAGTATTCCCAGAGATAAAAATACCAGCTCCCACGCAGAAAATCCTATTTCATTGTTAGTAAGGAAAGATTGTGACAATGCTCCACAAGTAGAGTTAAACATTGCCTCTCTGAAGTCTTGACTGTTGGTCCCACTTAGGCCCTTCAGTGGCAAAAAATATACAGAATATTATTTCCACTTCCCTGGGTCTTAGCTACACCCCACTGAACACACCCTGTCTGTTAACCACTCCAGATATGCTGGCTCATAGCTCTCTCACCATTTTGATTGCCGATTTCTGCACAGAGACTTTACGGAGATGACGAAGGGATAGGCTTTGGAGGCACACAGATCCAAGTTCTAACCTGTACTGCATTCCCTATGAGCTGTGTTAAAGCAATAGTAAAAAGTACAATAATAATAAAAGATAAAGACGATGGTAATGACAACAGCTGACATTTTTGGGTGCTTCCTGTGAACTAGTTACTGATCAATGAGCTTAAAAATATGTTATTTTTAACTGACAAATAATAATTGAGGTAGCCATAGTCCCATGTACACTGTAGCATTATTCACAATAGGCAAGATAGGGAAGCAACATAAGTATCCATCAAGCGATCAACTGATAAAGAAAATGTGATATAAAAACACAAAGAAACACTATACAGCCTTCAAAAAGAAGGAAATCTTATGACTTGTGACAACATTGGTGAACCTAGAAGACATTATGCTAAGTGCGATAAGCAATGGGCTTTAAATGCAAAATCTCATTTCATTCTCAAACTCTGAAAATATGGGGATAGCAGTAGTAACCCATATGGAGTTGGGATGTGGTTTAAATAATATAATGTGTATGAAGTGATTAGAATATGAGAACTAGAATATAATGAGCACTTCATAACTATATAATAATAACAATAACCATGGCACCCACAACAGGCCATTATACCCTAAATGCGGTAACTTCTGCAGAGTGCAGGGGGATGGCAGCTCTCCTCTCTGTACAGCATAGTAGTATTCATTGGTGAGAATGGGAATGGAAAATCATTGACAGTAAGTGGGGCAGAGAGGGAAATAAAAGGACAGAGTGATGTTTCCAGATCAACTTGATCTGTGTAGCCATTTTGTCTGGAGCCAAGGATCTGAAATTGAGTATTTCAATTAGTGACTACATTTTAAATTGATTTTTTTTTCAGGATCATATTCTAGGTGCTGGTGTATGTATAGGAGAGTCCTCAAAATGTCTTCTGGTAGTATGATTAAGGATTAAGAGCATAAACTCTGTGGAATACTATACAGCCATAAAAAAGAATAAAATCATTTTGCAGCATCATGGGTGAAACTGGAGGCCATTATCCCAAGGGAAGTAACTCAGAAACAGAAAATCAAATGCTACATGTTCCCACTTATAAGTGAGAGCTGAGCAATGTGTACACATGGGCCTATAGAGGGAAATAGTAGTCGTTGGGAACTCCAAAATGGGGAAGGTTGGGAAAAAAGAATATACAGAATATTATTTCTGTACATTATAATATTTCTGTATACTGTAATATTATTTCTGTATACTGAGCTTGGGTACAATGCTCACTATTCAGATGATGAGTAAACTAGAAGACCAAACCTCACCATTATGCAATATAGCCATGTAGCAAACATGTACATGTAACTCATAAATCTAGTAAACCGTGAAAAGAAGTATAAGCTCTAGGGTCAAATGACCTCTGTTCAAAACCTGCCTCCAGAGTGTACCACCAGTTCATCCATCTGGCCAGCTTTCTTAACTTCTCCGTGCCTTAGTTTCTTCATCTATAAAATGGTGATAATAATCCTATGGGTCTTACTCAGTTATTTTGAAGCTTAATGAGTATTAATAGGTATAAAAATCCCAGAACACAGCATGAAAACTGTTGGCTATTTTTACTTTCTTGTGGAATAAGGAAGAGACAAGATCAGAATTATTCTTCCTTCCTGGACCAGCTAGCTCTTTGAAGGAAGCCTCAGCATCACACATACACACACACACCCTCCAGTCTCTAAGCTCTAGAACAGAGATTTCCTTTGAAGGTGTCATGTCCAAGCTATCCTTGGCCTTGCTGCACTGCAGGACTGTTCATTATGAAATCGCCTCTCACTGCAGGAAATCAGAATGCGGCAATATTGAAATGCCTGTGTGAGAAAGAACATAAAGTGGAGGTGCGAGGCAGAGCCCCAGTGAAAATCCACAGGCTGGCGCATAAGCAGAATGCAGCCCTTTCGTCTATCTTATTAAGAAATGTTTCACAGACAGCCTGGATTAGATTAGTGGAAATGTTAATTTATCTTCTAATGCTATAGTCTGATTCTCTGTGTGTATGAAAGATACATTTTGCTTAAATCTATTTTTGAATAAATCCTTACAATATTGTTCAAGGTAATTGATGGTGGAGGTATAGGACATTTCTCAGTAATACACAAACAATGCCAAACTCAAATCATGTAAATTACTTCATTCGTAGGGATAAAACTAAATTGCTTGGAAAGGCAGGGAGTCAGAGAAAACAGAAAAGATCCAGAGGGAGCAGTGGAGGAATGATGACTGTGTTTTTCTTATTATTTCTGCATCTGTCAAAATGGAATATGCCCCCCTCCTATTTTATATTCTTAACTCTATATACAAGACAATCAATGGTGTTATAAATAAGTCTGTTTTTGTTATGGGTATGAGACTGCTCAGGAAATGGAATAGAAAATTACTTTCTAGTCTGGCCTCAAAATCAATTTTTTCCAAATTATTTTTCTTACAACACTTCTATTTGTCTCTTGGAATTTTTTTTCATTTGCTCTCACCCCTCCCTCTGTTAAGGTGCTACGCTTTGTCCTTTTGTGCTTATAATCTGTATTATAAAATCAAGCCTATAATTATGCATTGTTATTTTTCTCATCTAGACGGTAAGATTCTAGAAGGCAGGACCATTTCTTAGGCTTCTCTCTGCCCTCTGGAGTGTAGTACAATGTCAGCAACCTGATAGTCATGTAGGAGAATAAGGTTCTCACACTTTGCAAAACGCTATCACACAGCAACGCTGCACTGAGGCCTTATTATGTGTCTGACAGTGAGCTAAGTGCTTCCTGTCATTCATTCTTCACCCATAGTGATTGCCCTAGTTGTCATGCGGGGAGGTTCCTTTTACTTTTCTTATCCCAACCCAACTGTCCTTGAGCCAAGGCTGACCTGTTTAGGGAAAGAGAGTGCCTTAATCCATTTGGAGTGCTAAAACAGAATACTATAGACTGGGTGGCTTACAAACAACAGAGATTTGTTCCTTGCAGTCTTGAAGGCTGGAAGTCCAAGATCAAGGTGCAGGCAGATTTGGGTTATCTGGTGAGGGCCTGATTCCTCATTTATAGGCAACTGTTTTTTTTTTTTTTTTTCTGTGTCCTCACGTGGTACAAGGAGCAAAGGCATTCTCTGGGAACTTTTTTTTATCAGGGCACTAATGCTGTTGATGAGGACTCTACCGTCATGACCCAGTCAACTCCCAAAGGCCCTGTGTCCAAATACCATTACAATGGGGATTCGATTTCAGCAGATGAATTTGGGGTGGGGACATAAACATTCAGTCTATTGCATACAGTAATCAAAGCTGAGCCAGTCAGATGCTTCCTTGTAGAAATGTGAAACTGGAGTGGAACAAATGTCCTGTGGTATTGCCCTAGAAAGAAAGTCTCACGGGCTTCACCAGCCGAAGTTCCCTCTCCAACCTGGACAGGAGATTGCCTCAGATTATGTGAGTTGCTTCAATTTTCCAAAAAACCTCAACTCCAATTTTGGGGAATTGTTTGATATACGGTGTTAAATGATTTGCCTCGAATCCTCTGGCTAATGAGTAGAAGAAGAAGTTTGATAGACCCCAAAACTCTTAATCTTTACTACCACACACAGGGAACTTCTTATTTCAATCTCACAATAGTCTCATAAAGTAGAAATGCTACTCCTCTTCACTTTGCATTGTGAAATACAGAAGCTCAGAGAGCTCACCAAGTTTAACATCCCTAGTGATAGGTGATGGAACTGGTCTTGAACTGACTTCTAGCTTCTCACAGAGTCAGCTTTGGAAGGGATTTATTGAATCTCCACTATATTCCAGGCTCTTTCAAAAGAATTCTTACAAACGAGTTCAGAATTACTTTCTACAAAAACTATTTGTTCTGTGGAGATCAATTCCATACTCAAACCCTTCCAAGGGAAGCTGAACCATCGTCTTCCCCCACCCTGCTTTCTTGGTGGTCAGATCAAGGTAGCTAGGGCTCAGTGATGTGACTTTGAATAGAAAAGTTAACTGGTCAATGTGGTTTCTGCCACCAGGAATTTGAAATTGGAAGCTAGAAACAGGAGCTGAGATGTATGGGTGAGGATATGGAGAAGGGGCAGTGAGGGCATGTTAGTCCTATGCAGACTTAGGTGGTGAGGGAAGAGAAACCAGGGGTAGGCACGTGAAGCCTTATGTCAGAGAGAGGAGAATGGAATCCTTGTGCAGAAAGAAGCAGAGAAAGAGAGGCACGGAGATACACACAGACATAGTCACACATGCATACACACACACAAGCCTGTCTAAAGTAGAAAACAGCCAGCTTAGCAAGGGTATGATGAACTAGAACAGAGCTCCTAAATGGGAGGACCGGTACCTGAGCAGGACCTCAGTACCTGTGCCACCTGGCATTACTCCAGCTGTTATGTAGGAAAATCTGAAAGTCAATGAAGACCCCAGCAGAAAGATAGAGGGGTTGGGGCTAAGAACCTGAGGTGGAATGGAACTTATTTATCAACTAGTTTGAGAGTTTTTCAATATTTAACAGCTTGTATGCTTTTACTGGCAGAATATCAGGTCCATAAACATCTCCCCCTCCCTGCATACTACTTCACAGTGTGGCCCTCGAGAGAGAGTGTAAAGAAGTAGCTAATCTCTAGAGCTGATTCCATCCCTGACAATGTTTTACTTCAAAGTCCCAGTTGTGTCCCATGCAAATTCTTATAGTAAATGCTGCTTATTCCCTGTGTTTAAAGTCTGGCCACCTTAAAAAGTAAAATAAATAAATAAATAAATAACCTGAAATGATAAGAGCTTATAAGTGGGATTTGATCATGGGTCTTGGGACTCCAGGATTCTTTCTGTAAAACCATGGTTATCTCAATATGGAGCAAAGTCTGGAACAAGAGAATTAAGTGGTACCATTTGTAATAAGAATCACTATCAGTACACTGGACTGAAGCCCTCTGTTTTACTCCTCAAGTTCTCTCTCAGAGACCTGATTGGTTCTTAACAGTTTGTAGGGAGCTCAGCTACTGCACCCACAAATTGTATCAGCAAGCATAATGAAATCATTTTGATTTGCATTATAAACATTTCATGTGTGTAAACTTTAGTTCTCTGGAACATTGAGAATTTGGTTCAACCTGGACCCATATGCATTTGTTGTTTTTTTGAGAATCACTATATGGAGACTGTTCTAAACTCTGGAGAGACTTAGGCTCTGGAGAGACTAAGCAGGCATGTACCCATCCTGGAGATGTTCACAGCCTAGGAAAGAAATCAAGGAGGACGAGGAAGAACAACAACAACAAAAAATTGACTCAGTATATTATCACTTAATCCATTCATGAAACACATATATGCAAAACGATGTGTTTTAAGAATTTTATTTCATTTTTTAGATGAAGTCTCACTCTGTCACCCCGGCCAGAGTGCAGTGGCATGATCCTGGCTCATTGTAGCCTCTACTTCCTGGGTTCAAGCAATTCTTGTGCCTGAGCCTCCCGAGTGGCTGGGACTACAGGCGTGTGCCACCATGCCTGGCTAATTTTTGTGTTTGTAGTAAAGACAGGGTTTCACCATGTTGGCCAGGCTGGTCTTGAACCCCCGACTTGAGGTGATTCACCTGCCTCCACCTCCCAAAGTGCTGGGAGTACAGGCGTGAGCCACCGTGCCCGCCCTGTGCTTTAAGAATTTTAGAATAGTTGCCCATTGGGAAGGTGGTCTGAGGAATATGAGTAGGTGTGGAAATAAAGGGAATAATTAAATAAATATATTAAGCAATTTTTAGAAAACGAGAAAAAGAAATATATATATTAACGAAAAACAAGCTAGTTCACTCAAATTGCAGTTTATGAGCAAAAGCAACAGAATAGCATTTAGTCTTCCAATTGCACAAAGCTTGTAACTTTCAGGACTAAATCTGAGGGAGCTAAAGTCAGCACTGATGCCCAGACATGGAAGCAGGGAAAGAGGGCCAGGGCAGCAGCAGAAATGAATGGGAACATGGACCCAGCTGTGCCCTGCTCCTACTGGCTAAGGAGATAGGTTGATCAACCCATGAGGGCAGACCAGCAGCCAGTTGATACCACACTCACATGGCATTGATGTCTGTAAGTTATTTGCAATTTATTAAACATATTCAGTATGTTCAGGCTTAGGGTTACAACTCGCCCTATAAGCAAATTAGTTTATAATGGTTTCTTTATGCGATGATGAGCTTAAAGAACTCCTTCGGTGTCAACTGATGCTGAGATCAATTCCATACAGCATGATATCAGGGGACCCTGTTCAGATATCTCATGATGAGCGGGGACTCAAAATGAGTGGCAGAAAGGAATGAATATATGTTGAGTGTGTACTCCACACCATCTCATTTATTCATTAGAGTATAGCAAAGTATTACTGTTCTCATTTTCACACAGGAGACTTAAGACTTGCAAAGATGAGTTCACTTGCCCAAACCATAAAGTTCATTAGCAATGATTCCAGGATGTGAACAGAATCATATCTAACTTCACAACTCATGCCCTTCAACTAAACCCCACAGGAGATCTACCAGTGCCCACCTTGTACAACTTATATTCCCAGAATATTTGTTCACCGGTATTATTATCTCTTCATTAATTTCAGTGCACCCTGGACTGTAGCTATACTTAGATATAGCTATGGAGAATTTTTATATATTTCTTTAGTCACTGCTTCTCAAACACAGCTCCCTCACTCTTGCAGCTGTGGCTTTGTTTAGGTAACGAGCCTGGTCACCATTTCCTCATCACTTACTTCTCTCCACTCATTTAAATCTTCAAAACTCAAATCATGGTCTCATGTGCTTTCCTTATGACTGCCCCACGACCTCAAGCCTTCCTGCATCCTTTGCACCAGTTGGTAGTCCCAAGCCTATATTTTTGCAACTAATTATGTCCTGCTCCAAAATATCCCCTAATTGTTTACACTTGTAAGTTTCATCTGTTCAAGTACATACATATGGATTCTCTGATATCCTTGTTGATTGCTCTTTAACAAATCCTAAGATAGTCCAGGATGTGGTTAAGAACATCATCTTTCTCTACCCTGCTTCTGCTTCTCTTCTCTATCTCAGTGAGTGGCACTCCCAAACTCTGGTTGCCAAAGTAACAGCCAGAAGTCACCCTGGAGCCCTCCCATTTCCACATGGGCCCACATTTAATCAGTTGCCAAGCCTCATCAGTTCTACCATCCTAGTACCTTTTATCCTTACTGCTGTTACTTAGATTTAGGTCACCAGCATCGCTCACTGGACTGATGCAACAGCCTTCTAACTGGTTTTCCTGTGCTAGCTTGCTCTCTCCAATGTGTGGTTCATACTGCAGACAAATTGGTATGTTTTATTTTTATAAAATGGAGATTTGATAATGTGTCTCCATCATTGGCTCCCATTGCCTTGGGATCACTGTCCTTAGAAGATCATTATCTTAAGGGATTTTCAGTGATGAAGATCACAAAGACCAGAAGGGAAGAGGTGGGAAACTTGCTGCTCAGGCTCCTAGGTCAAATGAGAATAGGCAAAGAAGACCTGTAGGTAACTGATTTTTAGTTCAGCTGGCATGTAGTAAGACCTCAGATACTGAAGGCAGAAGTTGCTTTCAGATGCAGTGGGTACATTTGGTAGGAGCTTCTGGGGTCCTCCCCTGGGGAAGTGAATGCAAGAGAAAAAGCATAAGATGACAAGGGTCTCCCTCAGACACCTTCATCTGGGCTGGCTTCATACGTTGCACTTGCTGTCCTTTCTGCCTTGAATGCCTTTTCCTCAACTAATTGCAGTATTGCATTCTCATTTCCTTAAGAGAGACATTTCTGACCATCTTATGTGACATAACCAATCTCTCTAACATGAAACTCCCCATGCCTTTTGCCCTGCTTTGCTTTCTTGCCCTGCATTTATTTGCTGTTTGTCATTCCATGTATTTATTTGTCATACCCCTTATTCTAGAATGGTCTGGAAGCTCCTACTCTGTGCTTTCAAATTTATCCTGTATTGTAAATGCTTGTTAATTTTCTGTCCCTCCCCATCACTCTAGACTGTGAGCTCTTAAGGACAGGAACTTTACTTCTATAAAGGATATATTTCACTGCTATATCCTTTGGAGTAGCTGTCATTACAATTGACCCTAGAACAACACAGGAGTTAGGAGTGCTGACTCTCCCCACAGTCGAAAATTTGTATGTAACTTTTGACTGTCCCCAAACTTAACTTCTACAAGCCTACTGTTGACTGGGAGCCTCACCACTAACATAAAGTTGATTAACTCACATTTTGTATGTTACATGTATTGTATGCTGCATTCTTCCAATAGAGTAAGCTAGAGAAAAGACAATGTTATTAAGAAAATCATAAGGAAGAGAAAATCTGTTTCCTATTCCTTAAGTGGAAGTGGATCATAATAAAGGTCTTCATCCTCATCATCTTCACGTGAAGTGGGCTAAGGAGGAAGAGAAAGAGAAGGGGTTGATCCTGCTATCTCAGGAGTGGCAGAGGTAAAGGAGGTAGAGTAGACAGAAGGGGAAGCAGGACAGGCAGCCACACTTGCTGTAACTTTTATTGAAAAAAATCTCTGTGTATAAGTGGACTTGTGTGATTCAGGCTGTGTTGTTCAAGGGTCAACTGTACTTTAATTTCACAGGAGAGAAACGAAGGCAAGAGATAGAAAGATACAGCACTGGCCAAAGTCGTGCATTAGTAAGTGGCAGAAGCATGATTAGTGCAGGCATTCCACTCACTCACTGATTTGCTGAACATTTAATTATTGATTACTCTTCCCATTATTTCAACAAATATTAATTGAAGGGCTTCTGTGCTCTGTGACAAAGAATGAATGATACAGAGTCCCCATGACACACAACTCACAGTCTAATGGAAGATAAATATGCATAAGTAATTCCAGAATAGAGTGATGCTGGAAGCAGAGTAGGGACAGTACACCTGTCAGCTGGGGGCAGGGTGGCCCATAAGGAAGGCTTTTCAGAAGATGTGACATCTACAAAGAACTCCCCAAAATTAGTGAGACTGAGTCAACCAATGAGTGAGGACAGGGCCCTTGGGCAGCATCAAGTGCAAAGTTCTCCTAGGCCCTGTGGGTCATATTAAGCCATTGAGGCTGGGTGTGGTGGCCCACTCCTGTAATCCAAGCACTTTAGGAGGCCGAGGTGGGCAGATCACTTGAGGTCAAGAGTTTGAGACCAGCCTGGACAACATGGTGAAACCCCGTCTCTACTAAAAATACAAAAAATAGCCGGGTATGGTGGCATGCACCTGTAATCCCAGCTACTCGGGAGGCTGAGGCAGGAGAATCGCTTGAACCCAGGAGGTGGAGGTTGCAGTGAGCAGTGAGCCGAGATCATGCCATTGCAATCCAGCCTGGGCGACAGAGCTAGACTCTGTCTCAAAAACAAAACACAACAAAACAAAAGACATTGAGCACTGTCTTAACAGCAAGGGGAAGCCAGTGAGAGCTGCAGAGATGAGTAGGCTGCCAACAGGAAAAGATAGGAGAAAACAGCGAAGGAGTGAGGCAGTGCATTCCTGGGAGAACAGCCCAGGAATCCCCCCCAAGGCCAGAGAGTATTGGTGGATTACCATGACTATGGGTTAGTAAACAAACATGAAACTGGACACCTAGCTCAGGCACACCATTGGGTATGGCTTCTGTCCTTTCCCTAGCCCTCTCCTTGTATGCAGTGATCTGAAAAGTGGGATTCTGCTGAGATAACCAAATTTATGCGACAATTGTCAGCTTCACTTATATTTTAGGGATAGAGAAGAGGGAGTGAGAGAGGGAAACGGCAGAATATTCCCAAGGTGATGTTTTGTTTGGCACCTTCCCATCCTCAACTGACTCCACCCCTGCTCTTGAGTCTGTTGTTCTCCTGCTGCCCCACAGATAAAGACGGGTAAGTCAGGCCAGTTTGATAAAGGAGGCAAGGCTTGTTTAGAAATGACTCTTTGAGGAGCTGGGAAAATGCCTCTGCTGTGCAGTAGGTGGCGCCCTTGCCTCTGTCTCAGAATTTCTGAGGTTGACAAACCCTTTGACAAACTTGTTTCTTCTCTGCTCTGGGGACCTCAGTCTCAGAAGTGAAGAATCGTAACCTATGGAAGGAGGAAGAAGGTGAAAGATGACTAACAGGTGTTGAGATGCTTGTATGTGCCAGGCGTGTGCAAGGCACATCGGTATACAAAATCTTATTCAGTCCTCACAACTCTGCAGTCCCCCTCCACCTCCAACCCTGCCCCTCTCCCTCCCTCTTTTTCTAGTCCCTCCTCCTGCCATCTTGATTTTTCTCATTGCCATTGAAGCCACCACCAACTGAGGACTTACTATGAGCCTGGCACCAGCCCGAGCCCTCTCATACACGATTTCATTTCATCTTTCCACCAAACTTCTTTGTTGGGTTCTATCGTTGTCCACCTTTTGCAAATGAGGAAATTGAGCCTTGGAGTGATAATGCAATTTTTCAAGAGTAATAAATGGTAGAATAAAAACTTAAGACTAATTCAGTCTTCCTCAACCATAAAGTACTGCACTTTTCTGTTACATTGTGTTGTTTGATTTTTAAGGTTCATAGTTACAAACATAATCCCTCCTCCTCCGTATTCAGCTAAGAACTTCGGACCTTTTTTCCACACCACAGTCTGAGCACTGAGACACAGGATATCAAAATGATCCCTCCCTACAGCACCACAGGTGTTCAAATCTGGATTCTTGAGACTGAGGAGATGGTGCCTCCGCTTTTACCCCCACTTCCCCTGCTCCACTCATTCCCAGTATTAGTGTGCATGTCTGTCTTTTGGTAGATTGTACGCTCATCTGTTATCCATTTATTTATTCAGCCCTTCATTCATTAATCACATCAGCTAACATTTAGTGAACATATGCTATGTGCCAAGCTCTGTTCTAGAGAGGCACAGTTTAATAAAATAGAATCCCTGATCTCAAGGAGCTCACAGTCCAGTGGAAGAGACAGACCATTCAATCTACCACTCATCACAGTGTGATAAGTGGTATGATATAGGGGATCAAGTGGCGCTGTGGGGCCCCCAGGAAGGGCAGCTCTTTTGTGCTCAACACAGTATATGGCCCTTGGCCGGGTGTAGTGGCTCACACCTGTAATCCCAGCACTTTGGGAAGCTGAGGTGGGTGGATTGTTTGAGCCCAGGAGTCCGAGACTAGCCTGGGCAACATGGCAAAATACCATCTCTGCAAAAAGTACAAAAATTAGCCAGGGATGATGGCATGCTCTTGTAGTTTCAGCTACTTGGGAGGCTGAGGTGGGAGGATCGCTTGAGCCCAGGAGGTTGAGGCTACAGTGAATCCTGATTGTACCACTGCACTCCAACCTGGGGGACACCAGGTGAGACCCTGTCTCAAAAACAAAAAGCAAAGAACACAGTATATAGTACTAAGTATATGTACAATTACAGTACATAGTACTAAGTACTTGTACAATAAAAGTACGTGTACTAAGGGGTACAATGAAACTACATTAAATAATTGAGTGACTAAACCCAGCCTGGGAGTCAGGTAAAGCTTTCTGGAGGGAAATAAGCCACATCTAAGAGCAGAGAAAGAAGGGAGGAGAATTAGCCAGGTGAAAGGAGTGGGAAAGGGGTGGGACTAAGGGTGCATTTCCCCTATGGGTGCAGCAGTAGCAGGTGCCCAGAAGTTGTGCAGGTTCTGGAACAGGTGCCTAGCTCATAGTGCTGTGCAGAGTGGGTGGCCAGTGTAACCCAGGGATTCTGTAGGGATTCTATTTAGGCCTCTGTTGCACAACTATGGAGAATGGTTCCGCTATTTCCTTTACGCACATCACATTCACAAGAGTGTTGCTTCTCTTTGAATCCAAATATCTCTGTCTGCCCTTTTTGATGTTGCCTGTCATTTGGTACCACCCCATCTATCCCTTTATTTCTTGGATCTTTCCCAGCCCACATCCTTTGTTCCTACAGGGTGCAGATCTTCTCTGCTTTCTGCATATACGTCTTCACTCTCCATGGCTTTCGTTATGCAGTTATCTCCATGTAGAACATCCTTTCTCTATTCTGCATAGCAAAGTCCTTTCAGTCCTGGAAATGCCACCGCCTCCAGGAAGTGATAACCTCTGCCCCAAATTATCTCTGCCTTCTTTAAATCCTTGTACTGATTTTATAGTCATGACCAGACAGCTTATCAGTTTACCATGAGTCTCATTCCAGCTCCTTAATTCACTTGGAACGGTCACTGCATCTTATAGAAGTGAAGGCACATCCCCAAGGTCACACACAGTGAATTAGAGATGAGCTTAGAATCCAGAATCCCCACTGGCCCCAGCTTTCAGCAATTTTCTGTTGCCTCCAGATATTGGTAATTACTCTTGTCACTGCCTACTCAACTTTCTCTTCACTGAATTTTGCCCTCACCTGTCTCCGTCTCACCCTTTTCCAAATCTGCACTTCTTCTCAGCTTTTTCTGGGAACACTGGAGTTTCTATCCTCAAGGGGAAACAAACAGCTCAGATGCATCTGCCCTTAGTCATGTCTCTGAGTTTCAAAGTCTCCTCCGCATGTATGCTGGAATGTGTGCCTCCAGGTGCCATTCACTTTGCCAGGGTGTGTTGGGGATGTAGCTAATGTTCAAACACAAAGCAACATAGAAACACGTGTGCTCGTGCACACACACACACTGGTAACTGAAAATGCATCACCACCCTTTTATCCTTTTTGGCATTTTTAGCTACCTGTGTTGAGAGTGAATTGAAGACTAAATCACCAGATCTAAATCTATTAGGTGCAAATATAATTTTCATTAGGAATAGTTAGAACAGTTGATGGCCTGTGTGGGCTAGGTGAGGATGGACATGGGATATGGGGTCAGGCAGACCTGGCACCTGTGAAGTCTATGAGTCCTTCCCTGGGCAGGTCACTGAATTTTGTAATTTTATTTCCTCATCTGTAGATCGGAGCCAGAAAGGACAACTCCATCTCAAAGAGTTTTTGCAGTTGGGCTCCCTGACCCCGTTTCTCCTACCCCTGATTCATACTTCAAATGAGCAGCGGGGTAATTTCTTTTACGCCTTCTCCACCGTTTAATGGCTTCTTGTTGACCTCAAGATACAGTCTAAACCTCCTGTATCATGCACGTGACATACAGCCTCATTCATTTTGTAGGCATTGATTAAGTACTCTTGCCAGGATTGTGTTAAGTAATGGAAAGACTAGAAGAAAGAACTACAATCTCTTTTCTAAAGAGACTCACTCTTTCTGCCCCTTCCCTGCAATACTGCCATGCTGAATTGCTGAGGATCTCAGAACTCACTATTATGTTCCAACTCCTGTATCTTTGAAGATGCTCCTCCCCCTGCTTGAATTTTTTTTCCCAGTTGTCTCTCTGGAAGACAATACTTAATTTTCCCATCCCTACCCAGGTGGCATGTTTTCTATAAAGCCCACCCGGAATGCCCCAGGCAGAGTCGCCCTTCTCTTTCCTCCGTCCCACCTCCATACACCCACTTACTGCTGTCTCAGTAAATGCTCTCCCTACTACTAGCATTTATCTGCATACATTGTCTACCTCCAGAGAATAGGGACTACAATCTATTCAATCACTCAGCTCCTCCTTATCATCAGCCACAGAGTGCTTACCGCAGACCAGACATCAGGTCAAGTTTGTGTATCTTATCTCATCTAATCTTCACAGCAATTATATAACTGTCATTAGTGTATTCATTTTACAGATGTAGAAACTGAGCCTGAGATCAGGTAAAGACCTCGTTCAAGGTTGCCTGGTAAGTGTCAGAGCCAGGATTTGAACCCATGCCATCTGACTCCTGAGTCAGTGCCCTTACCATCCTGTATACCCTCCATTTTAATGGCTAATAGGCTTATGCTGAGTGACTGGATTGAGAATTACAAAAATTGTTCCATCATATTATAGTTATTCATGCGTATCATCTACTCAGTGCTTTTTAAACTACTTGTAGTGAAGGACTTGGGTGTTGTTAAGCTTCCATCTTTTGTGGACAAATACTTTTGTACAATACAATGAAAACTGAATTAGTAGAAAAACAATCATGCACTCAGATATTGTGACTATATTGAATTGCTTTCAATGTTTCTAAATATTTACTCTCAGTTTCTGTCCTTAACGCATTGTGGACCATCTTTGTACAGCATTGCTCTGCCAGATCAGAATAGACATGTGTTGAAGATGGATTGCAGGATGGATCTGGATTATTTGACTGAGGGTTTTTAATGAAGAAGAATGGAAAGCTACAAACCTTATGAATTTTTACCATGGGGTAGACCCCTGCTTGGGCTTCTGTGTGAAAGGAAGCATTTCATCCACCAGAGGGTGGTTCTGTACACAGGACTGAAGTAGAGAGTGTGGGGTGAGATGGGGAGGGGGGTGGGGGAGCAAAATTTGCGTCACTGATGCCATTTGAAGATGTCTTCCTGCAGTTGGAGAGGAAAATTAGGCCAGGACTTAAAACAGTTAAAACTACTATTTAAAAAGAATATATTGCTCTTTCATGCTCGAATTGGCTTTTGGAAAGAAATGATGAACTGTTTGACTTGTTCACCAAGGCAGTGGCATTTTTGACAAGTTCTCTGGTAGAACATTATATTTTGAAAAATCTTATTTTGAGTTTCTTTTTGGTTGCACTTTAACATACTGGTCATTTTCTGATGACAAATAGCAGGAACTTATGAAGAAGCAGCATTGGGGAAATACACTGGATGTGAAAGCATAAATAGCATCAGACATTGTCCTTGAAAAGGCCCATAGATGTCTAGATCAAGGTTCTCATTTTAAAGTGAGGAAACTGAGCTCCTGGGAGGGTTAGTGTCTAGACCATGGACATGCACCAATAATAAATGGACTAGAATAAAAATCCTGATGCCTGGCCATGTCAGCCAAACGTTTGCTGAATATTAGAGCCCCTCCAAAAAGCACCAAGGGTGAGAATGGAGAATAAAAAGGTTCCAGGTCTATGAATGTTGCTGAGCTGGTGAAGCATCCATCCATTGGTGTTCTCTGATGTTCAACACAATTTGCTTTTACATTCTTCATAAAAATTTCCCAAGGAACTATGAGATGGTGCCCCTAGATGGCTTCCTCCCAGCCCTGAGTTGTTAGTCAATTCCCATATGCATGGAGTCTCAATTATGGCCCAAATAAGTAAAGTTTCTGACTTAAGTGCGTTAATTGACTGCTTTTGAGGACAAGTAGAAGCTGTTGTAATTATTCACTTAGAGTATAATAAACTGTGTACTATTAGAACAGCTCTTTTTCATGTATTTTCTTGGTCACTTATATTTTTTAAAAGAACAAGTATAATCATATAGACATAAGCAAAATATTTTGATTTTAAAAAAGAGTTATCTTATTTGCAAGATTGGAAACCACATGGATAGATGATGTGTTGAAAACTGCTGTGAACTTAGGAAAACACAAGTGCTAAATTGTTTGTAATGCCCAGGATGAGTTAGAAGCACATTGTAGTAGACAGAGAAAGGGAGTATAGGCTTCTGGGGGCTACTTAAGTTGAGTTTAAGCATAATGGTTAAGAGCACCGGTTTTGAGGTCAGGCACTCTTGGGTTTAAATTTCTCCTTTCCCACTTACTATCTGTGTGCTCTTAAGTAAATTACATAATCTTTCTTAGTATGTTGTCTCATTTGTAATATAGGGCTTCTAATACTTATTTCATAGCATTCTTGCAAGGATTAATTAAAATAATGGTCTAGTACGATGCTGAATCATAGTAAGCATTTGATAAATGGTGACTGTCACTCCACTACCACCACCACCTCTACCACCATCATTGCTACTACTACTGGCACAGTCACCATCATTATTACAGTCAAGTACCACCATCACCATCATAACCACCACTGCTACAATAACCACCATCATCATCATTATCAACATCACCACCGTATCTTGCTAATTTACCTGAAGGTGATCTCAGCTTTCCTTTACAATCTTACTTGTCACTTCCTGTTACCACTATGTCATTTACGACTGGCCGGGGGTGTTGAGGGTATGTTGGCCCTAAAGTCACTTTTTGTTCCTTCCTTACTTGTGTTGTTTGGCTGTCTCAGTGCCAGCATCCATTTCCTTCTGCCTCTGTCTTCCCACCATGAGGCTTGTGGTTGAGTACCATCTGCCATCTTAGGTTGCTTGAGTTCTTGAGCCAAACCCAACAAGGGGAGAAGGTATATCAGCTGCCTCAGTCCAACTATCTGTTGAAATAAGTCTTTCTGCTATTGAACACAGTACACCTATGGAAAGACTAAACTTTGGGATGCAGCCTTCCCTGCCTTTGGCATATGATACCGTCTACAAGCCGTGGTATCTGCCTCTCTCTCAAAGTCTGGCAATCCAGTTTCTGGCTCAAACTGGATACCTTCTGGAAACTTATGTCCTGCACAGCCAGTCCCCTATTCCAGAGGTCTAGAGCCTTCTTTTCATGACATAAGTTACCACCTAAATGCCTAAGTAAATGTACAAAATAACACCAAATTATGGTGCCAGTGCAGTGTATTGGTCAGGACTCTTTTTGTCATATGCAGTAAAAACTGAGTTCAGATCCACTTAAAGAAAATAAATTGTACTACAAGCTCATACAACTTAAGGAAGTCTAGGAGTTACTGGCTTTGAGCTTGGCTGCATCCAGGTGTTCATACTTCCATCACTGGAAAATCTCTCCATCTCTTGGCTAATTCTCTCCTGTGTTGCCTTCTCTGTAAGCCCTAATGGTGGACTCTGCTCTACCAGGCTTATTCCCTGTCTTCTCAGCAGCTCCAGGTGAGAGAGAAAGATTTCCCAATCATTCCCACACGTGTTTCATGATTGACATCCATCGTGCTGATACGAATTGCATGTCTATCCTTGAATCAGTCGCTGTGACCAAGGAGATGGAGCACAGGATGATGGAGCAGGTCTGTGGGATATGATTATCTCTGGAGCCAGAGGCAGAGGTCAGCCCCAGGCAAATCACATGGCAAGAGATGAGAAGATGGAATCTCCCATAGGAAAATTAGGGCTTATACAAGAAAAGGAAATTCTGCATCTGAGGATACTAAAAGAATATCTATGTATTGCATGACCTGCTTTTAACTGGTCCCTCATTCCTAAATTTAACCCTACACTTACCCCAATGGAAAACAGTGAAAGGAATACGGCTTTGTGGTTAGCAAACCTGTTTGAATCTTTGCTTTCCCAGTTCCTGGCTGAGTGATCTTGGGTAAGTTGCTTAACATCCATGAGCCTTAAACTTTTCTTCTTAAAATGGGAATGATAATGCTTTTTTTCCCAGCATTTGTTTTGAGGTTTAAATTGTACCATCTATGGGTCCTGGCACATAGTAGGTATTCAGTTCATGTCAGTTCTGTTTTCCTTTCTGACCCATACTTGAGCTTGTTACACCATGTATGTACTTGCGCTACCCTAGAGAAATTATTTTCATCAATTTTGTCCATGCTTTCTCTTTATTATCACATTAGTGATATCAGAAGATCCATCCATTTATCCATGCATCCATCTATTATAACAAATAATAATTATAAAAAGGGCAATAATTCTGCCCTTTCTTCTGCCTGGCCTGTCTCTTCCCAAGCCTTTTTATTTTATTCTTTAATATAGGAAAAGTTGCAGATTTGATTAGGTAGGTTAGGGTTCTTCATGACACTGATGGTCTATAGTTCTACTGGGCTGAGTCACTCTTTGGAACAGCCTCTCAGCTCCACTCCTTGCCTCAGTTGCAGGCTTAGCCAAGTCCCCTTATGGTTCCATCCATCTCACTGGTAGCTGTGTGAGTAGTGGAACACAGAGTCTAATTGTTTAGGTCATAGACTCACTTGCATTATCATCCCTGAGTGAGTGGTTCTAAGGCTTACTTTCTGAGGTAAGAAAATGGTGGTGGTAGTGGCAGTGGTGGTGTTAAGGGAAGAATAACTAGAGTAATAGGTCCTGTAGGAATGTAAGTCATGTGTCTCTGCTACAGAGAGCCCTGAAATGGGCTTCAGGCACTTGTGCAGCCCACAATGAAATAGTACTTAAATTCACACTTCCTTTTACTTGGGTGTGTATTTATGGCCTTCAGAACTCTAAGGGGAGGTCAAAATGATAGGAAGGGCAGTATATATATCATTCCTAATGCCTTGACCTTAATGCCATCAACCCTTACCTAGAATGCCCGACAGTAGCTATTATCATTAAGTATCTTCTGCATGTTAGGCTTGTACTAAGTGCTTTACATATATTATTTTATTTATTCATCTACCAAAGTAAACATAGATGTGTCATCCATCTATCTGTGTCCATCCATCCATCCATCCTTCCATCCATCTGTCCATCCATCCGACCTTCCAGTCCATCCATCTGACTTTCTTATCTATCTATCATCTATCAACTATCTATTTATCTATCTATCTATCTTCTATCATCTATCATCTATCTATCCATCCAACCATTCATCATTACTTGAATGTGTCTTCTGTGTTAAGCCCTGGTCTAGGTAGACCATAGTCTAGGAAATTTCGGACTTTTTTGCTCCTTACCCCCAAGAAACCTTCATCTTCTTCCATGCCAACTAAGTTATGAGGTCACTGCTGGTTTGAAGACTTAGCAAGTTCTCCCACTGACACTCAGGCTTGTTATGGGGACAAAATGAGATAAAAGATTTGGAAAATCTTCAGTACCATAAGGCTCTAAGCAAACCCAGAAGGTTGTTCTTTGCTCAACTTTCAGAACTGTGAAAGGAGAGAACAGAGCAGGCACTGTATTAGTTTCTTATTGTTTCTACAACAAATTACCACAAATTTAGTTGCTTAAAAAGACCACAACTTTATTATCTTGCAATTGGAGGTAAAAAGTACAAAATAGCTCTGACAAGACTAACATCAAGGTGTTGGCAGGGCTATGTTCCTTGGGAAGACATCTGAGAAAAATCGATTTTCTTGCGTTTCTAGCTTCTAGAGTCTGCCCATAGAGCTTCTGTTTTGGCCTCTTCCTCCATCTCTGAAGTCAACAATTGCATTCCTTTGACCTCTGTGTTTATTGCCACATTTTCTTTTCTGACTCATCTACTTTGTCTATTTCCTCTTTCCTTTTTAAGGGCCCTTGAGGTACATCGAGTCTACCTGGGTAATCCAGGATAATCTTCCTATTTTAAGATTCTTAATCACATCTGTAAAGTATTTTTTGCCCTATAAATTAATATATTCTCAGTTGATGCATTCATAGGTTCTGAGGATTATGACGTGGGTATCTTTGGAGAGCTACTACTCTGCCTCCCACAGGCATTATCACCATCTGTGCTCCCTTGCGGAAGTTACTAAGCCCAAGTTTTCCCATTTGCAAAACGGGCCTTATAATAGCATCACAATCACAGAATTGTTGTGAAGATTAAATGTAGAAACACTTATGAAGTATTTAGCACAATTGGTGGGACATAGTAAGTGCTCATTAAATTATAGATAGGATGATGATGATGATGAGTTCCTGTGTAGTAATCCCCTCTTTAGCTTACATGGGGACAGAGGCCAAATAGAGAGTTAAAGAATGGCTTTCCATTCTACTCGTTTTATTCTTCTAATAAAAGTCTAGACACTGTCTTTGGGATGAACTGGCCTGCTATGGTTCTTTTTTCAATTTAAAGAACTTGGACGAATTTTTCAAGAAAAAAAGAATTGTTTGCCGTTATCAGAAACATAACTTCAAGTTCACAAAAAGATGTTTGTGTGTCAGCATATATGGGGAATAAGAGTGTGGAGAAGGTGTGGGAAGAACTATAAAATGTCTTTGCCCAGGGCCATAATGGTTATGACATCCAGAGCTTGAATCTTGTTTCATTTTCCTTCGTTTTTTTGCCTGCAAAGGAAATATCTGAATCTGCCAAAGCAATTTCATTTTTCATATACAAGGAATACAGTTATCCATTCCAAATAGTGTTCAGAATAAAACTTAATTGAAAACGTAATCAAACTGAGAAATTGCTTGACCAGCTGGGGTCACATTCATAAAGAGCTGTCTGTTTATCCCTCAACCACGACAGGGTCTGGTGCCATTGTCCCATTATTCAATGTCCCTGCTGTGAGGGAGCCCCCTTAATCTAGCTGCACTGTATTTGCTGAAAGGTCACCAGTCAGAGAAGCAGAGAGCAAGCCCTCACTGGGAAAGCACCAAAATAGGTCCCTTTTGATTTCATTGCAGATTTTCTGCTTTCAGAGTTTGAATTGTTTGTTAGACAATTGAGGTTTCACTGCTTTCGAAGAGGGCTCATGCTGTGTCACTGGTTATGTAAGAACTTCTTGATTTTGGTTGAGAGACTCTGGCCCTGGTAGCCCAGACTCTTCCCTCCCATCTCCTTCTTGAAGCTGATCTATGTAAATGGGTCATAGCATTTCCCCCAGCAGAAACCCAGAACCCTGGGATAATAACATTGGGAAGGCTCATGTTAGTTGGTGGCGTTTGCAGAGGAATAATTGTGCCATTCTGTGAGATGGATAGAGACAAAAAGGAACATAAGTCTAGAATCTTAAAGATTCTTATGGGCTGCATTGTGTCCTCTCATTCTCCCAAATTCATATGTTGAAGTCTTAACCCTCAGAAACTCAGGAAGTGACTATATTTGGAGATAGAATCTTCAAGGAGGTAATTAAGTTAAAAATGAGGTTATTAGGATGGCCCTAACCCAATATGACTGGCGCGCTCATAAGAAGAGGAAATTGGGACACAGATGTACAGAGGGAATACCACGTGAAGATATAGGGAGAAGACAGCCATCTGCAAACCATGGAGGAAGTCCTTAGAATAAATCAAACCTTCCAACACCTTGATCTTGGACTTCCAGCCTCCAGAATTGTGAGAAAATAAATTTCTGTTGTTTAAGCCACCCAGTTTGTGGTATGTTGCTATGGCAGCCCTAGCAAACTAAGACAGGGACCTAGGATTTACATCCTGCCTCCTTGCATAACATTAAGCAAATCACTAGATTTCTCTGAGTTTCAGTTTTTCCCTTCTGAAAAATGTGTTAGTAATAGTCATTTTTCTGCAAATTACACAAGGTTGCTGGTGAGAGTGAAACTGGATCAAGTCTGTGAAAAGTTCTCTTATATGCATCTCACCCAGGCTAAGTGGCCAAAAAATAAATCGTCTTATGACTTTTCAGCTAGCCACCATCTAAACCAGGGTGGTGATTCGATTTCACTTCTTGTGCCATGTTGGAATAATCTGTCATGATATTTTGGAATGTTGAGATGAGGTAGGTTGTAAGAATATGTGAAAATTCAGTGGGAAGAGCCCCTTGATTGAGTTGAAACGGTTGTACTATGGATTTAGGAGGAGACGGAAGTAGCAAGGATGCCCTTCATTTGTCAACTAAAGTCGGAGGTCATCTACTCTACATCTATAATATCACTAAATCAGTTGAGATTTTTTTTGCTTTTTAAAAATTCTCTTTAGATAACGTTATCTCAAACACATTATAGCATTTGTCTTTTAATTTTTAAATCTTATTCTTTGTATTAGTTTCCTAAGGCTACTATAACAAATTACTATAACCTTGGTAGCTTAAAGCAATACAAATTTATTTACTAACAGTTCTGGAGGCCAGAAGTGCAATATCAGCCCCACTAGGCCAAAATCAAGGTGGTGGCAGGGCTGGTTCCTTCTGGAGGCTCTTGGAGAGGACCTGTTTTTTTTTTTTTTTTTTTTTTTTTTTTGCTAGCTTCAGAAGGTTGCCTGACTTCCTTGTCTCACGACGCCTTCCTTAAATCACTCCTGTTGTCACGTCTCCTATTTCCTCCTTTGACATTCTTACCTTGTAGGACCTCTGTAATGACTTAGGGTTTACCTGGATAATACAGGATAGTAGCTCCATCTCCAAATCCTTAACTTAATCACATCTTCAAGTCTCCTTTGCCATATATGGTAGCATTTTCAAGTTTTGGGGTACAATATGGATATTTGGGGTAGAGGGTGTTTTTCAGCCTACCATATAGCATCAAAAAGGAAAGTGGAAAACGTCAAGAACAGGATCTTTCCCTAATTATCTTAATTGTTAGCTTTGTGGCCTTGAGAAAGTCACTTAACCTCTCTGAGCCTGTTTCCTCAAATGCCAAATGAGCGTGACATTACCCACCTCATTGGGTTGCTTTGAGAATTCGGTTACATGAAATGTACGGGAAACAGTTAATATAGTTCCAAGAACACAGCAGGCTCTTAGTAAATGGTAGCTATTTTGTTTCATTTGCTCTAGTTTTGTCGTTCCAAATTTATATACACTCTCTAACTTATTTTTTTTCTTTTTGTTTTCCACAGAAAGAGCCATCTCAGACCCAATTCTCTCTTGCCCTTAGATAGTCTAGCACAGAGGCTCTAAGTCCTACAGGGGCATTGGCTGGCTACCTGCAGGCATGCAGGCAGGGGAATATCTTTAACCTCAAGGAGATCAAGACGGGCTTAGCCCTTCTCCACACATCAGAGGTCAAGTTCTCTTTCCAGTAACAGAGAACGTGATACCTTTGGCTCCAACTCTAGTTCCCAGGACTAGAAATCATGGGATATTTAACCAGCCCAAGGCCTCTTGCATCCACCCACTGTCCAGCCTGAGATCTCTTGCTGCTTGGCCTGTGGCAGCCTGGGCCCCATCATACCCCAGCCTTCTGCCTTGTTCTGAGATTGCCCTCTGTTTCTGCTTCTTTCCAAGTCTGACAGACTATGCGATGCCTCAGTCTTCTATGTAATCACTTGCCACACTCTTGCCAGCTTTATCCCTGGAAATTAGGATCTTGTCTTAAAACCCAGTTCAGGAGGGAGGAGTGATTCCTGACTGATAGTGCTCCCTGATACCAGCTCAAGCCTCAGATTCGCCTATACTTGTGTTTGGTCTTTCTGTTGGGACAAAACATTCATCCATCTATCCATCCACTGTTTATTGAACCCCTATCATAGCCCCGGCTGACAGAGATGAATAAAATATAGTCCTGGCTCTCATGAAACTCACACTCCAATGAATAACACAAGTAAACATAGTTATACAATACAGTGTGAAACATAATTCAATTAATATTTAAAAGAAGGCCAATGGGACCTCAGAAGACGTGGTGGTTAATTTTGAGGTGAGAAGCTAGAGGAGCCTTCACAGAGGGGATGACGCTGGGGCTGGAGTTAGAGACTGAATAGGAGATAGGCAAGTGGACAAGGAAGAGCATTACTCCTGCCAGCTGCCTGTCAAGCCTGAAACAGGGTGTCTTCCAATTCCAGACTGGTTCCTTCCAATTCTCGACTCTCCCAGAGAGTAGCTGCTATCTACCAGATTGAGTTCTTCTCTAAATTCAGATGTTGGCGTCCTAACCTCCAATGTGACTGCATTTGGAGAATGTGCTTATAAGGAGATAATTAAGGTTAAATGAGGTCCTGAGGGTTGGCCCCTAATCTGATAGTGCTGGTGCTCTTATAAGGAGAGGAAGAGGCACAAGAAATTTCTTTCTTCACCATGCGAAGACACATCAAGAAGGTGGCAGTTTACACGCCAGGAAGAGATTCTTCATCAGGAAGTAAGTTGGCCAACCCCTTACTCTTGGACCTCCCAGAGCTGTGAGAAAATAAACTTTTGTTGTTTAAGCCACCAGTGTGTGGTATTTTATTTATTATGGCAGCCCTAGCTGACAAAGCTGGTAGCTGAAGGAAATTTGTGCTTTTGGCTCCCCAGCAGACACATTGTAGGTGAAGAACAGTTATTTACTGAATGAAAACAGACTGAGCACCTTAAATACGTCTTCCCACTTCATCATGACACTATAAAAAAAGAAATTTTTATCCCCATTTTAAAGATGAACAATTATTGAGGCTCAGATGGAGCCAATGAGTTGCCTGAAGTCATTTAGTAGAGCTGGAATTTAAACTCAGATCTGTTGGGTGCAAAGTTTGAGCATTTGCTCTCTAGGTAAGGATTGATTCTAAAAGGAGTAAAGCCTTATTTGCCCATCCTTTGGTGTCATTTAGTAGAGCTGGAATTTAAACTCAGATCTGTTGGGTGCAAAGTTTGAGCATTTGCTCTCTAGGTAAGGATTGTTTCTAAAAGGAGTAAAGCCCCATTTGCCTATCCTTTGGTTCCATTCAGCCAATCCCATTCAGCCAGGCCCTGCACCTGCTCTGGGTTCATCCTAGGGACTCTAAGGATGTGTCAGCAGGGCTTTGGGTTTCAGGAATGGGCTCCATTAACTTCTAACTTTGACTGTGTTGCCCCCCACCCATTTCCCCAGTCAGCCACAGAACAGTTTAACAGGGCTGTATCCTTCTGCTGTGTGCATTTATGAGTGCACCCCATAAATCTCCAGAATTGAAACACACACTGAGCAGAATAACTCACCCTACCTGAGCCTGCTGTGTAGGAACTGAGCTGACCCACGTGATGAATGGCTGGTTTCTTTTGGATACAATGTTATGCCGCAGGAAGGGTGAATAACTGACACAGTAATCTTCTGAGATGTTATAAATGAAACTGGTTTGTTATTTCTGTCTCTGCCTTAAGGAAGTTGTAAGAGTATCTTTAGAGAAGTGTGCCTGATTTCATTATCAGTGCACATGTATTGAGCACCTGCTGTGTGCCATGATAGGCTCTGGGGATTCAGGGAAGACTCAGATACAGTCTCTGCCAAGAGTGAGCTGCTGCCTAAATAGATATGTGCACCCCTGTGTGTAGCTCGAGCTACACAGCTGTAGGGAAGGCCCTTGACCTGTTGAGGCCTCACTGTGCTGATCTGAAACTCGGACCAAAGGACTCATTTTTTTTGTTGTTACCAAACAGCCTCTGGCAATATACCCAGCCCTGTGCCTGGCACATGGGAGGTGCCCATGCATCTGTGTGTCCTAGAAAGTTGTAAAAGCTGGCAGCCTGGGTGATGAGCATGCAGGGGTGACTCTTCTTTAGAGAAACTGGAGCCGTAGCTCAGCCCTGAAAAGAGCACTTAATAAAACATTCACTGCTCATCACAACTTGACCCTTGTCTGCCAAGGTAGATGGGCCTGTCCTGAGAACAAGCCAGACAGATAATGATAATTCAGCCACTTGTAGGTCAGGGGGTTTTGTGAACTCTCTTGGTGAAATTATGTGTTGATTGATTTTTTATAAGTAAAAGTCATTTCTGGCTATGCAGGCTTTGGGAAGTGATCTAAATCACTTAATATAAGATTATTGCCTCGTTGTTTTCAAATATATAGGATTAGGAATCAGAAAAAAAAGGTGTGATTAAAAACATGCTTTGGAGTTGGTGTTTAAATTCCAGATGTGTCGTTCGCTAGCTGCATGACCCTGGGATTATAGCTCCCCTTCTCTGAGTGTCTTTTTCATGATCAATCACCAATAAATGAACAAAAAATGATCATAATATCCATTTAATGATTATAATATCCATTTATAGTTGTCATAAGGAAAGCATTGACATTTTCTATGTAAAGTGTGTATAACATGTTACCAGCTCTTAATCAGTAATAGCAGTTATTACTAGGAAGAAAAAGATGAAACAAGAGCCAGAATGAATAAAAGAAATGCTAAAGGGCCGGGTACAATGGCTCACACCTGTAATCCCAGCACTTTGGGAGGCCAAGGTGGGCAGATCACTTGAGGTCAGGAGTTCGAGACTGGCCTGATCAACATGGTGAAACCCCATCTCTACTAAAAATACAAAAATTAGCTGGGCATGGTGGCACACGCTTGTAATCCCACCTACTTGGGAGGCTGAGGCAGGAGAATCACTTGAACCTGGGAGGCGGAGTTTGCAATGAGCCAAGATTGCACCACTGTACTCCAGCCTGGTAACAGAGAAAGACTCTGTCTAAATAAATTAATAAATAAATAAATAAATAAAAGAAAAGGAAAATGAAACGATAACAATAAGGATGGGTGGAGAAGGATGATAAAATGGAAGGACAAAGGTGGCAAAGGTGCTGTCTTCTCATGTTTGAAGAGTTTTTGATAAATAAAGTGACACAAACTCTTGGTTTCCTTAAAGACATTTTTTGATTAGGATTGATGTTTACAAGTGGTAGAGAAGCAGGTATTGTTTAATATGAAGAACAGCAATTAAAGAAGAGGACATTTATATAGGGGTAGGATGAAGAGATGATAGGGGTATTGAGCAAACGATTTCTATAGAATACATAATCTTTTTAATAATTTTGCAGTTTCTCACACATAATGCATCTTCATAAATATATATTGAGTAAATCCTTTGGTCCTGTGAATAATACCAACAAACACTCTCTAAAGCCCGGACTGCATGCTAAGCCTTGGGTTAAATACTTCTTTGTTACATCTAGCAGCCCTGTGGCAACTCTCAGAGGGAGGTGCTCTTATCACCTCTTTTTAGGGATGAGGAGGCTCAGTAACTGGCCTGAGAACCAAGGGACAGGTTTGGATTTTAAGTTATGAAAGAAGGCGTCCAAAACCTCATCGCCTTTATTATCGTATTACCCACGTGCTCTTTATTTGTTGACTTTACCTGTCAGTTTGTCACTCTGGACTGTGAGCTCCTCAGATACATGAATATTATTATGGTACCTTTTGTGCACAATGCTTCCAGGCAGAAAAAGGGTTATTTCAAAATAGTGTATTTCGAATTTCGAATGAATGAATTTGTATATTTTGAAAACAATCAATTTGTGAATAAGGATTCAAGTATTTTGAAAGAATGAATTTGTGAATTAGGGCTCAAGAGAAAAGGGTATACAAGAAAATGAAGGGAAAGAGTGGAGAACATGCTATTGAGTGCCTCATGTGTGTTGAAGTTTGAGGCATTTTGTTTACAGTATGGAGCCTCGTTCTAGGAGACCTTCCTCTCCTGCGGAGACTAAAAAGCTGAAAGCTTCCATCTCAGACATGCCCGGCGCTAACACAGGTTCGTTCAACCAGATGCACTTCAGTGAGACTTGGGAAGTGGGGCAGGGTTTACCAGTTCTTTTATCATGGGGCCTTTACTTCCTCTTCCAGCCTCATCTAACAATACCCTTTTGCCTTTTAGGCTTCACTCCAGCTATCCAGATTTTTTTTCCATTCTCCTATTGTGTCCAGAATTGCTTCCTTCCAGTGGATTCTTGGTCTTGCTGACTTCAAGAATGAAGCTGCGGACCCTCGCGGTGAGTGTTACAGTTCTTAAAGATGGTGTGTCCGGAGTTTCTTCTTTCTGGTGGGTTTGTGGTCTTGCTGACTTCAGGACTGAAGCTGCAGACCTTCCTAATAACTGTTACAGCTCTTAAAGGTGGCCAGTTGTTCGTGTGTTCATGGTCTCACCGGCTTTGGGAGTGAAGCTGCAGACCTTCATGGTGAGTGTTACAGCTTATAAAGGTAGCGTGGACCCAAAGAGTGACCAGCAGGAAGATTTATTGAGAAGAGCAAAAGAACAAACCACCCACACTGTGAAAGGGAACCCAAGCAGGTTGCCACTGCTGGCTTGGGTGGCCAGCTTTTATTTCCTTATTTGGCCCACCCACATTCTGCTCATTGGTCCATTTTACAGAGCGCTGATTGGTCCATTTTACAGAGTGCTGATTGGTCCATTTTACAGAGTGCTGATTGGTGCATTTTTACAGAGTGCTGATTGGTGTGTTTACAATCCTTTAGCTAGACACAGAGCATTGATTGGTGCATTTACAATCCTTTAGCTAGACCAAAAGTTCTCCAAGTCCCCACCCGACCCAGAAGCCCAGCTGGCTTCACCTCTCACTGTTTACCTAGAACTCCCTTGATCCTATGCTGTTTATTCTCCCTATAATTTCTTCTTGGCTAACTCCTACTACTTCTTTATAACTTAGCTTACATACCACTTCCTACAGGCAGCCTTCTGTGATTCCCACAGTCTAGCTTAGTAGAATTCGAAACATGCTGCTAGAGTTCCATTTCCTGGTTATTCAATCAAATACTAATACAGATACTGCTGTGAAGAGATATTGCAGATATGATTAAAATCCCAAGTGAGGTGGTTATAAAAAGAGGACGTTATCTGGGTTGACCTAAACTAATCACACATGCCTTTAAAAGCATAGAATTTTCTTTGGCTAGTGGCAGAAGAGGAAGGCAAAAGGAAAGTCAGAGAGAGTCAAAGATTCAGAGTGCTATTTCTGGTTTGAAGATGTGTAGAGCCATCTGAGAAAGAACTGGAGAGACTAGCAGTCACTAGAAGGAGCACAGAATCCCCAGCAAGAAAATGGGAAACTCAGTCTTACCTTCCCATGGAACTGAATTCTGCCCATGGTCTGAATAATCTTTGAAGTGAATTCTTTCTGCAAGCCTCCAGATAAGAGCCTTGCCTGGCTAACACCTTAATTTCGGCCTTGTGAGGCCATGAACAAATAATCTAGCTGAAATACCCAGACTTCTGACCTACAGAATGGGGAAATTATACCTGGGTGTTGTTTAAGCCAGAGATCCCCAACCCCTGACTGCAGATGGGTACTGGTCCTGCCCGTGGACTGTTAGGGACCACGCTGCACAGCAGGAGATGAGTGACAGGCAAGCGAGTATTACTGCCTGAGCTCCACCTCCTGTCAGATCAGTGGCTGCATTAGATTCTCACAGGAGCACAAATCCTGTTGTGAACTGAGCATGTCAGTGCTCTAGGTTGTGTGCTCCTTATGAAAGTCAAATGCCTGATGATCTGAGGTGGAATGATTACATCCCAAAATCATCCCCCTCCCCTGTCTGTGTTAAAATTGTCTTCCATGAAACAGGTCCCTGGTGTCCAAAAGGTTGAGGACCACTGGTTTGAGCCACTAAACTTGTGGTAATTTGATTCATAGTATTAGAAAACTAATATCTTTGCTCTGTGATCCCTTGTCTTTCTGTGATCTTCCTGTTCTCACAGTTACATTGTAAGGGCTTATTAAATTACCTCTCCAACTAGATTGAGAATTCTCTTAGAGTAGCCACTGTGCTGGAGTTGCTTGTGGTTGCATTTCCCAATGCCAAGCACACTACCTGGAACACAGAAGGCACGAATGAATGTTGGTTAAATAAGGAAGCAGATTTCCAGAAAGGGGCTGTGATGGCGCTCCAGGCCTCAGTAGAACTCTGTCAAGGTTGCCATTTTGTAGAATACTTTGTTTCTTTCTATCAACCCAACAAATACTGCTGTCATACCAACTTGGGATCTGAATAACTGAGGTAAGATACTGCTCACCTTTTTAGGAGCCCCTGACGCTTGGCTAAGTTTCCCATCTTTGGCTTAAAATGTTTATTTCTGACAGACTACTCAATGATTCTCACTGGGTAATTTCAAAGTTCAAACTTCTAAACCCCAGTGTAGTACCTTCAAGGAACCATCTTGACCTTGACATCGTGCACCAAATTCTACACTAATTATGTATCAGTTGTTTGTGGACAGCTCCTGGACATTTCAAAGTCTGACCTTTCTCTCAATTCGTAGATTAGTCAGGACTCATGGTTGCATCAGGGCTTGGATACAATAAAAATGTATAGTTGTCTATACATAGAATGTCTAGGGATTGGGGATTCAGGAATAATTGGATCTAGGGGCTCAAATGAAATCATCTTGTATTTGTCTCTCCTATCATATCTTAGCTCAGATTTTCTCCATGTGTTGGCTTCATTCTTTAGGTGATTTTTTTTTAATTTATTTTTTTTTAGCATGGCAGGAAAAACAAATCACCGACAATTGGTTTTATACTATGTGGTCATTTTAGCCCATTATTCCTGAGAAATACTTATTAGCCTATTATTCCTGAGAATTAGCCCATTATTCCTGAGAAATACTTATTCCTTGCAAATACTTAATACTTACAAATAAGCATTTAGCCCAATATTCTTGTGGAGTACTTATTTGTAATTTTGTTCAATGGTCCTAATGAAATCTCAGTAAAGTCTGTTGCCTCATTTGGCTGATGGAGCCCATTTCTGCCTGGTCAGCTTGGATCACCTGGTCACTTAGGTGGGGGGACCCCAGAGGAAGTTGCCAAATAAAAATGGAAGTGATGCTAGATTGGCACAAACACTGATGACCACCACAATCCCTGGTCTGCTTTCGTGGCCACCCTGGTGACCAGTCATGCTCTTCCATCTACCAAGTCATTCTCTTCCCACTGTTTTGAGTCACGACATATCCCTAACCTCTTGGCTCATGACCTAAGCCATTCTCATCACCCTCTTCTCTCCATTTCAGAACAATGACCATGTAGAAAACCCTACCTTGTTTTCTAATATCCAGACTCTGGAAAATCCCTCCTAGGCCATCCTCACCTCCTGGGCAAGGCCCAGCTTAAGGTAGGTTTCATTAACAACCAGGATTGCACATGTAACTAATTAAGAAGATCTGGGTAAAGGATGCAAATCTAGGGGAGTAAATGTTACTAATTTACCTTGAGAATAAAAAATGATAAACTGTGCTCTTTCTACAACTCTAGGCACACTAACTAACAATCCAAAGTTAATTCTCCAATGTCTGTTTGATTTTCCTGGAGAGAATAAGCTGAGTCAATAAGGAAGCTGAAATGAGTAGGTATGTTCCATGCAGAGGAACTGATCAATGAGTGGAATGTGGCCTGAGGAAATGTAAGGGTAAGAGTTAGGGGTCTTCAGAGAGCTGAAGGAATATTACCAATATTACCAACATTACCAACCTGGAGGAGGAGGCAGGCCTGCCCTATGATTTTTCAGGGAGACAAATCACCGCTCTATGCCAGGAACTGATTTCTAATCATCTGAACGTTGTAATGGGCATATAAGGTGTCTCAAGAAGTAGTAAACGCTTCATTTTTAGAGACATCCAAGCAGAGGCTGGATGTGTACCTGTTAGGGATGCTGTGGAGGGAAACCTTACTGTGTATAAAACATGACCAGTTTCAAAGTTTCTTGGGAACTAGAAAATTGTGGGATTTGACATTCAACCTGTCTCCTTCCAAAGTAGAGGGCAATCACAACTCATGACTTATTTCTGAGATGAGCTTAGAGGATGATGGAACAACGAATCTAACATCATCTCCTCATGAGAGCAGAGAGTTGCAATTTCCATGACTAGCAAGAACGATGTAAATGCTTTATTTTGTGACATATATTCAGAAGCTTTCAGAAGTTACCTGTTCTTGTGAAATTTCTACCATTAAAAATCCACCCCATTTAAGACCCAGGTCCATTATGCAGCTGGGCACTCATAAATGGTAGACCCTGGGAAGGTAACTCTACCTGACTTGACTTCAACTTCCTTATCTGCACATGAGGAAGATGAGTGAGCGTCCCTGAGGTCTCTTCTATCTCTGAACTTCATATAGCTTAATAATTCCATCAACGCACAGAAGTTGTTTAGATAAACAGAGTTTGCCATGAGGCACTGCCTGAGTCAGCAGGTCTGGTGTGGACAACTCAGGTTGAGGGATCCTGCACAGATGGGGACAGGCAGTGCTGAAGCAGTGAGTTCCAAGGTTTTGCTGCTGGAGCAAGAAGTAGAAATAGGAGAATGCAATAAATTTATGCTTCTTTACAACAGGACATCCAGGTTCTCTGATTGACTTATTGCTGGCCTAGTAACTAATATCTGATCCATAGTGGCTATGCAATGAATGTTTGTTAAACTGAATACTACTGAACCTATCCATCACTTTAGCCAAACCAAATGACTCATGATTCCCATAGCACAGTATTTATATGATTTTTATGCTCCATTCCCTGTGATTCTGGTTGGTGTTCTTGGCAACCAAAAATCTTTAAAGCTATCCTAAGTCAAGGGTCGGTGGTTATTAGGAGGATAGCAAGCTCATGAATGTCAAAGGCAGAAAGCAACATACATTTGGCCACATGGTCTTGGGAACTGAAAAGGTAGACACAGATATTTCTGCCTCTCTCCAGGATCACGTTTCCACATTTTTGTATCTCTGCATTCCGCCCCCACCCCCAACCTCGGCATTCTCCAACTTCTCTTTTTGTGCATCTTTCTCTGCTAACTCATTAGTATGCCAGTGGCTAACTGTCCAGTGCCAAGTGTATGTTACCTGTTAGTTTTTGCATTTTCCACCTTCTGATTCAATTTCAGAGTCTTTTAGTCAAAATTTTCAAGAGGATATCAATTGATTGCACTCGGCCTATTGGGATAGGCATGGGTCTATAGATTTCAGGCACTTTTGCTCGTAGGGCCAGATTTGCGCAGTCATATGATTTCCACTTCTAGGGGCTATGAGGATGAGACCACAAGCTAGAAGGAAAAATTGAGTGCAGCAGGCAGATTGACCCATAATGTTCTTGGCAGATAACTGCTCATTTTATTCCTTCTGTCTGGAAGTTCCATCCTCTCATCTCTGATCAGTGAGCTCTTATTCGCCCTTCAAAGTCCATTGAAAATAATATGCCCCTTTAAAGTTTTACCTGATCTCTGTAGGTAAAATTATTCATTCTTTCCTGGCTAATCCCATACTTTCATCATGCCCTAGTGAAATATTTATCCATTTATTCATTAATGCATCACATACATGTGTATTGAACACTATACACACAGCACTGTGCTAGATAAGGAGGGTATATGTTGGCCTCAGTCTTAGTAATGGAAATGAATGAATCAATAGAAGTAACGCACTTAAAGCAGTGCCTCTTCCAAATAGAAAACCCTCAATAGTTTTTTTTGTATTTTTGATACCTTATAGCATAGCAGTTAAAACCATAGGCTCTGAGGCCAGAATGCCTGTTTCTGCTACTTGTGTGTAACTTTGGACAAGTGAATTCTCCTTTAATGCCTCAATTTACTCACTTGTAAAATGATCAAAAAGAATAAGTGAATTTAATAGCCAAGATATGAAAACAATCCAAATGTTCACTGATGGATGAATGGATAAAGAAAACGTGGTATATGTTGAAAGAAATCATAGATAACACAAACAAATGGAAAAGCGTCCCATATTAATACATTGGAAGAGTCAATATCATTAAAATGACCATATTGCCTAAAGGAATCTACACATTCAATACAATTTCTATCAAAATTCTAATGTCATTTGTCACAGAATTAGAACATAGAATCCAAAACATTGGATGGAACAAAAAAAGAGCCTGAATATCCAAAGCAACCCTAAGCAAAGAGACCAAAGCTCTAAGCATCCCATCACCTGACTTCAAATTATACCATAAGGCTATAGTAATCAAAACAGCAGCGTACTTGTATAAAAATAGATACATAGATCAATGGAACAGAATAGAGAAACCAGAAATACAGCTACATACCTACAGCCAAGTGATCTTTGACAAATTTGACAAAAACATACACTGGCAAAAGGACACCCCATTCAATAAATGGTGCTGAGAAAATTGGATTGCCATATGCAGAAGAATAAAGCTGGACTCCTATCTCTTGCCATATACAAAAATTAACTCAAGATGGATTTAAGACTTAATCCATACATTTGTATGACCTGAAGCTATAAAAATAGTGGAAGGAACCCTAGGAAAAATTTTTCTGGATACATTGGTCTAGGCAAAGAATTCATGACTAAGACCTCAAAGGCAAATGCAACAAAACAAAAATAGACAAGTGGGACTTAACTAAACTAAAAAGCTTCTGCATAGCAAATGGACAACCTGCAGGATAGGTGAAAATATTTGAAACTATGCATCTGACAAGGGACTTACATCTAGCATCTACAAGAAATTCAGAGATCTCAACAACAATACAAATAACCGCATCAAAAGTGGGCAAAGAACATGAACAGAACTTTTTCAAAAGAAGACATATAAATGGTGAACAAGCATATTTAAAAAATGGTCAACTTCATTAATCATCAGAGAAATGCAAATTAAAATCACAGTGGGAAAATATCATAGCAGTCAGGATGGCTGTTATTAAAAAGTCAAAATAATTACAGATATTGGCAAGGATACATGGTTGGTGGGAAGGTAAGTTAGTATACCTCTATGGCACAACCTCTATGGAAAATAATATGGGGATTTCTCAAAAAAACAAAAATAGAATTCCTATTCAATCCAGCAATCTCACTGCTGGGTGTCTTCCCAAAGGGAAAGAAGTCATTATAGCAAAAAGATACCCGCACTTGTACATTTATAGCAACACTATTCACAATAGTGAAGATATGGAATCAATCTGTGTCCATCATTAAAGTATGATACACACACAATGGAATACTACTCAGCCATGGAATGAATGAAATTATGTCTTTTACAGCAACGTGGATGAAACTGAAGCCATTATCTTATGTGAAATACGTCAGAAACAGAAAGCCAAATACCTCATATTCCCACTTATAAGTGGCAGCTAAATAGCGTGCACACATAGCAATAGAGTGTGGACTGACAGACATTGAGGACTCAAAAGGGAAGGCAGGTGGGAGGAGGGTGAGGAATGAGCAATTACTTAAAGGGTACAATGTAACCTTTATAGTTACACTAAAAGCCCACATTTCACCACCACGATTATATCCAGGTAACAAAACTGCACTTGTAACCCCTAAATTTATGCAAATAAAAAAATTAAAAAAATAAAATGTGGTTTATACCTATAATGGAATACGATGCAGGCTTTGAAAAGAAGGCAATCCTGCCACATGCAGCAACACGGATGAACCTTAAGGACATTATGCAAAGTGAAATAAACTAGTCACAAAAGCACAGATACCATAGGATCCCACTCATATGGAGTACCCAAAGTAGTCAAACTCATAGCAACAGAAGTAGAGAGGTGGTTGTCCAGGACTGAGAGGGAGGAATAGAAATTAGTGTTTAATGAATATAGAGTTTCAGTTTTGCAAGATGAAAAGTGCTAGAGATCTGTTGTACAACAATGAGAATATATTTAAATACCATTGAACTGTACATTAAACATTGTTAAGATAAATGTAATGTTATGTGTTTTTACCATAATAAGTGTTTAAAGAAAAAAAAGATAATTGCTTCAAAAAGCCTGAGCTACTGAAGCTATTTGGCAATAAACTTCCAAATGCTTATTTCCTCCCAAAAAAAAGAAGAAAAAGGAGAAAGAGAGAATTAACTTGTGCCATATTGTTTAGAACAACCTCTGACATATGGCAAACATTGAAAAACTAGTGACAGCTATACATATAATTAAATATTTAATGTGATGCGTGATATTATGGAGGTGAGTTCAGAGATGGCGTGGTGGAAAACCACAGTGGCACAGTGAGCTAATTCCAGGATGAACCTGGCTTTGTGGGTGTAGATGATTTAAACAATAAAAGGTGGAACTACTCTGCTTTGAGAACCTGCTATGGGTGAGGTGGACGTGTTCTCTGATCCTCTCAGCCAGCATTCAAAGGAGGCATTTCCTGTCAGACTGTACCTTTCCTGAGGAAAGGATCTCTATGTTGTTCAGCATTTTGCATTTAATGTTGTTCCCAATAAGAATAAAATCTGTTAAACGAGTAAATTTTATAAATGGAGTAACAGTGGTTCAGAAAGGCTAAAGGCTTCCTCCCTGCTGAATGCAGAGTCAGAGTCAAAACTAGCTCTGTCCAGCTGCAAACTCCATAATGTTCTAATCCACTGTGTGGCCTCCAGGGGAGCCTGACAAACCTCTGCAATGACTGGGTGAGTGGGCAATTCTTCCATTTCAGAAAGAAACTGCATTTGAATCGGGCATTCCTAAACTAAGTTCTCTGCATTATGACAGCTGAGAGGGGAAAAAAGCTTGGATGGGTTAATTAATTGGAATTTGGAAAAGGGAGAAGATAAATAATGATGACACAATAATACAATGACATAATAAAATATCTGGCACTTACTAAGTACTTAAGTAAAATAAAGCTGAGTAAAATAGCTGGCACTTACTATAGTACTGTAAGTACTATATGGCAGGCACTGTGTTGAGCCATTCATATGCACTATCTTATTGAATCTGCATTTTATCTTGGTGAAGTTGGGTTTTTGAAGTGGAGGAAAATGAAGCTTAGAGAGTTTAAGAAGCTCACTAAGTTTGCCCAGCTTGTATGTCACAGAATCAGGAAGTGAATCCAGGCAGTATGACTCCAGTTCCATGCTTTGAACAATGCCAGAAAACCCAATGAATGATCCTAAGGCATGGGACACATGACTGGGTCAACTCCTATAGGCAGGAATTTAGCATAATGGTTACTAGAGTATGGAACTGACAGTCCTTGGTTCAAGCCTGGCTGTACTGCCTAGTGGCTCTGAACCCTGGCATGTTGCTTCACATCTCTAGGCTCCTATATCTTGACTTGCGAATTGAAGTTAATACCAACGATAGTGTTGCAAAGAAAAGCACGACTGTGAGTTCAGCATTTGGTCAGTAGTAGGACCATGGTTTCTGGAGCAGGTGGGTTTCTACTGTGGGAGAGGAAACAAAGAGAGCAGGAGTGAGAAAGGGCAAGCAATGGACCCCTAAAACGACGTGGCACTGAGCTATTGGACTTAGGGAATTTCAAGATTGAGGGGATCTTAGCGGTCAGATGAGGGAATCTTGAAGTCTTGGCACATTCCTTTCATCCTCTCCAAGAGAGCTTTTCTTTTTGTCACATAAATGATGAGATAGCAGCGCCTGCACCTCAAGAAGATATGTAGGAGTTTTGTTTTTAAACACCCCTCGCTGCAGGGGTGAGAGCTTGTCACATTTTTATTACTGCCAGGTTTAGCCCCCTTGCTAGTGCTGACACATGAGTCACTGTGCTGGTCCTGGGAGCACCACAGTACTCCGACTGACAAAGCAGATTAATGGAGGCAATGCGACAATCCTGCCTTGTTTTTGTTTTCCTAAGGAAGCCACAGCACTGCCAGCAAATGGGGACAGCTGGGATGCTGGCAGGTGTTTCCATTTATGTGGGAAGCTGAGGAATGGCCTGCACCTTCTGAGTCTGATAACAAGCCCGGTGCTCACTTCTGAGATGAGATTAATGCTTGCACACCTGTGTGGCTTGCCTCTACCAGCAAGAGCAAATGTTCACAGAGCACCTCTATGAACCAGGTGCCGGGCTAGGTATTGCACTGCACCCTGACGATGATGCTGTGAATTACGCACTAATGTTCCCATTTTATAGAAAAAATAAGCAGTGCCTCAGAGACATTAAACGCACTTACTGAGGTCACACTGCTGTCAGTGAGCAGCAGGAATTAAAACCAAGTCTACTTGTCTTCAAAGAACTAGCCCTTCCCCTACCTCAGGCTGCCCTTTGAATTGCTAATTAATCCTTTCCACGTACATTTCTGCATGTAACCTTCATCACAGCAGTGTGAGGTAGCTATTATCAAGGAAAATGAGGCTCATAGAGGTTAACCACATTATTCAAAGCCCCAGGTTTATTAACTCTTTATCTCTTTATCTTAGATTTAATAAACACCACTGTGCCCCATTGTATCAGGTTCTGGGTGACAATCTTCATGAGATGTACATGCTCTTGCCTTCATGGAGCTTACATCCTATTGAGGGAGCTACATAAATACTATCACCCAGAAAACAGTTATGTTGTAGGAAATAACATAAGAAAAAGTACAAGAGTTTTGAGATTAGAATGAAGGAGATGTTCAAGAAAGACTCCTTGAAGAAGTGACATGTAAACTGAAGCACAGTTAGGAGAAGAGAAAGCAAGTGCCGTGGACCTAGTGTTTGCATCACCTCCCAAATTCATATGAAGCCCTAATCCCCAAAGCAGTGGTATTTAGAGGCGAGGCCTTTGGGAGGTAACTAGTTTTAGATGAGGTCGTGATTGTGGGGGCCTCACGATGGGCTTGGTATTCTTACAGGAAGAGGACAAGAGACCTGGGCTCCCTCTCTTTCCACCATGTCGAGGACACAGCAAGAAGGCAACGATCTATAAGCCAGGAAGTGGACCCTCACCAGGAACCAAAGCTGCCTATACTCTGATCTTGAACTTTGAAGACTTCAACACTGTGAGAAATAAGTATCTGCTGTCTAAGGCACCCAGTCTATGATATTTTGTTATGGCAGCCTGAGGTGACTAAGATAGCAGGACTTGTCAGGAAAGCCACAGGGCTCTGTTTCCTCTCTTATGCTGCATTCTTCCTGCAATGAAAGTAAGTTATTAGCAATGCAGTTTTCCACAGTTACTCCGATGTTTTGCCTGGGCCTGTGCAGACCTTTCAGGACTCAGTTAAGAACAAGTCCAGGGATAGTTATTTGCTTTCACTGGAGAGCAAGCAATAGACATGTAGCCATTAACTGAAATGGTTTTAGACATTAAGTCAATTTCTGGGGGAAATGGAATCGGGATGAACTGGCACCTTTGAGTGTATCTGATGTTCACTTCTTTTTCGCAGTTCTCGATACAATTTCACCAGTAAAAATTGTTCCTCAGTGTGGAACCTGCTATTGCCAGATAAATGAAACCCCTTTGGCCTTGGGATGTTGGGAGAGAGAGACACAGAGAGAGAGGCATGAAGACACTTTTCTAGTGTCAATGGTGTTTTATAGGCTCAAAGCATGTGAGAGCTGGAAAGGACTTCAGATTCAGCTAAGTCCACCCCCCTCATCTAATATGTGAGGAAACTGAGGCCCAGAGGGAGGAAATGGCCAGCTCCAGGGCAGAGCTAGGAACACAGAAAGCAAGTGTCATGGACCGAATGTTTGTGTTATCTCTCAAATTCATATGTTGAAGCCCTGATCCCCATTGCAGTGGTAAGTCTGGTGATAAATCTGGGAAGATAACACTGATCTGTCCTTCATGAAAACAGAGATGTCTCTAGGTATTTCACATGTAAAGTAGGTTAATACAGAGAATTAGTCACATATAAAGTGACTGAAAGTACTGGAGGAGCAAAGGTCAGGAAAAGCTGCTGACACTCAGTTTTAATCACAGCTATCAAATAATTTGGAATTGTAGGAAACTGTCACCAATGATTATATCTGCTTGCAGCAATAAAGCAAGTGACTTGTAGGAGAAAGGAGATTTCTGTAAAATCTCTCATGTGCTAACATCTGTGCATATATTTAATTGACAAAGAGAAACAATAATATGGCTTCTGTCTCTCACCTTTTCCAGCATCTACTGGCAAAATCTATAGCATAACTCTGGTGACAAAGAATTCTGGGAAATGTAGCTCCCAGGCTTCCAGCCCCTTGTGAAATAGAGAATAAAAAGGAGTAGAAATGGTGCTAAACTGGTGACAGAATTTCTAACACAACAGTTCTACTAAATTCTTTCCACCCTTTCTTCCATCACTCTGTATTTCATTTCCTCTTGTCTTCCTTTCCAGAATATTTGGTGAGGGACTCGGGGGACTGTTGTCTGTTTGTGCGGAGGCCTGGCTGGTGTAGAATGATAGAGACTTGCCTTGAACAATAGCATGCATTTGATGGGGGGAAAGGCCTTTCCAGATATTTGCAAACAAGCAAAATCTGTTTTAAAAGAAATCTGGACATGTTTATGTGTCACTAGAAAGAGCCAAACACCTAGCAGTGGATCAACACCCAGACTGCAGGTGCAGACAGATCTGAAATCTAGGTCTGTCTTTGTTCTTCACTACCTAGCAGACCCTGAGCATCTGACATAATCTATGTCTTACTGATAGGAATAGCAAGAGTTATTAATCTCATAGGATTCTTCTGAGAATTGCATGAAATAATATATATTGCATTATATTTAGCACATAGTGAAAATTTTGTAGTTGTCCTGATATTATTATGCTTATTTTAAATCATTATTGATAATAACTAATGTTGAGAGTTCAAAAATTAGGGCTCAGTTTTGCAGAGATGAGAATTCAGTCTAGGTTTTTTAAGCAGATATGAATCAAATGCTATTTACTAAATGGCTTTCGGGATCAATAGAGAGGCTGAGGAAGCTGCCTCTTGGTTGAGCTCTCAGGATTACCTCAGAGAACTTGGTCACCCAGGAGCCACTACCTCATTTTTGACCTGAAAGCCTCCTGATGAATTGAGAAGCTGGTGCTCCACCTGCAGGCTCTGCACTTGCTCTTCCATAAATAGGAAGCTGGAAAGACAAGGAAGGCTTCTACTAAATCAGGAAACTGTCTGTACAGATACTGGCTTGAGGCCTATGCCACCCATGTATGGTCAAGAAGCCACTGGAAAAAAAAAATCAGACCTGCCCAGAATGGTGCCCACATAAAGAGAAGCAACAGCAGAAATGGGCTCCACTCCATTGCCACCTTCCACATTTCAGATAAGTGCATCTAACCCAAGTCATATCCAGGGCCCCAGCTGTACAATTGTTTGTACCGTGTAGTATTTAGATATCTACACCCTGCACCCCAGGAAGACAATCCAAAGGAAGTGGAGTGCCAATCCACTATTTTAATCACTGGGAAACCATGTTTTTCTCAACACTCGTGATTTCATGGGGAGCTACTTCCCCAGGGAAACACTCCTGGCCACTGTTTCCATTCTTTACTTATGGTTGTCCATGAGAAAAGGTGTGTGATATTTAATAATGAGCTTGGTTCAGCTCCTTAGGGTTTCTTCCTTGAGTTATGCTCAACACCAGTGAGGGTGCAGTCTCCTCTTCTCCGGGGCCAGGCAGTCATCTTAGTCTAAAGGCCCTGCCCTTGTCCAGGGTGGCCAGCAATGGCCCAGCTATGAGGGAACTTGGTGAATAAATATCTGTCTCCTGTATAGGCAAAGTTTTAACAAGCCCACCTGCCTACATAGCTAAGCCACATGCTCTAAACAGCTTTGTCACTAATGAAGCTCACATTTTGACCCCAGAATACTTGACTCTTGTTCAATGCAATTGATTCCAAACTCAGGCAGGTGATAGTGGGTGTTATATGTTAATCCATTAAATTTCCATCATGAAATTAGAGCGTGAGCAGATAATTAACAAAAGAAATACAAATGACAAATAGAGAATGATCAAACTCAATTAAACTTCAGTTTAAAAAATTCAAAGACGCCGGGCGCAGTGGCTCACGCCTGTAATCCCAGCACTTTGGGAGACCGAGGCGGGTGAATCACCTGAGGTCAGGACTTCAAGACCAGCCTCACCAGCAAGGTGAAACTCTGTCTCTACTAAAATTAACCAGGCATGGTGGCAGGCACCTGTAGTCCCAGCTACTCGGGAGGCTGAAACAGGAGAATTGGTTGAACCCAGGAGGCGGAGGTTGCAGTGAACTGAGATCGCACCACCACACTCCAGCCTGGGTGATGGAGTGAGACTCAGTCTAAAAAAAAAAAAAAAAAATTCAAAGAAAATTTTAACCTAAGAAATTAAAAAAAAAAAAGTGAATACTCAGTGTGTGTGATGAGTTAAAAATACTGCCATATACTGCTGATGGGTGGACAAATTCATATATTTGGTGAGAAAAATTTTGTGATATATATCAAAGCCATATGGTTTAACCCAGAAATCTTGTATCTAAGCACTTCTTTCAAGGGGACAAATTAGTTATCCATTTCAGTATTACTTATGATAGTGAAAAGTTATGACTTCCTCCAGGTTCCAAAACAGGATATTTATGAAATAGTTGCAGTACACAGAATGTTATTTTCCATTAAAAAATGCCTTAGTATATGAATATTTGATTTCATCTGGAAATAATCATGGCATAGTATTAAGTGAAAAAGATTATAAAACAGTGTATATAGCATTATCTTAGCTTTATAAGCACATATGTGTGCATCTATATCTATATATACATATTTATACATATGTGTGAATCTATATATACATATATATATCTATGGTTACATATGTATTTATATATGTATCTATGTGTACACATAGATGCATATTTGTGAAAAATGCAGTTATGACATATGTGCTTTCTAAGGTTCTGTAAAAAGAGGAGGGCTGGAGCAAAAGGGATGGGAGAATAAAACTAATCTGTGTTTTTGAGTTTGGGCAGCTGCCTCTTTCTACCATTTTCCATTCTTTTTTTGGTTTCTGATACAATTGCAGTCTGTGACAAGAGATTCTGCTATCTGAGTGTTCTCTTGATGACTCTTTTATAACTAGAAATCATGATTATTTTATTATTTATTATACAAACAACATTAGGGGCACATTAACAAAAATGAAAACCTTCTCTGACAATCTGCCACCCTAATAAGTCAGCTTCCTTTTATCCCTGTTCCCTGCCTGTTCTAATCCATATGCATGCAGTATTTGTTCCTATAACAATGTTCTTAGCAATGTTCTTATAACATGAACACAATTTTCTGTTTTTCTTTTAGCCACCTGTATAGTCAAAGCTTTTTCCCTGTTGCCTCACAGTGCATCCTCTGTCTCTGCATGAGAAAGTAAAGTCACTTGAGAACACGTAGATGTGTCTGGGTCCCTTGTGCCCTTCCTTGCAACCATTGAGGTACTGGCAGGTGTGGGTGTACCAGACTATCCCTGGCCACAGCTGCCAAGGACCGGGGCCTGGTGTTGATGCCTACTCAAGAGAGCTCTTGGTTAAGGTGGTACTAATCCCGGACTGGGTTACTCACCTCTTCTGTATTGTTCTCTTGCTGATGGTCCTGTACCTGTTTTTGTTAGGGTCTAATGCTTTCTGGAGTATGGCTTGGACATTGAGCATGGACCAAGGGTATGACTTGGTGTTGCCTTGCCTTAATGAGCTCTAAGGAGTGGAAAGGGAACCGTAAGTACACACGTTCTCCTGTGTTCCTGGCCCTGTGCTCAGAACTTAAGGGATGCCATTTCCTGAGGCTTTCCTAATGACCCAGGGCAGTGGAGAATAAGGGTTAAGAATGGAGATTTGGGCGCCAGGCCATCTTGTGTCCCAGTGCCATCTCTATCACATACCTGCTGTGAAATACTTAGACTGTGATTCCTGCTGTAGCTGCAACTTAGCTTCCTTACCTGCAAAATGGGGATAACAATGATGCCTACTCCTTAGAGTTGTAGCGAAGATCAAATGGGATAAAATGTGTAGAGCACTCAGACTTGTGGCTGAAACAAATATTGAGCCTGACTCATTATTTACTCTATTGCTGTTAGTGACAACAACTTGAGGACGTGAGTACTGCTAACCTCAATTTGCAGATGAAGAAGGTGCAACTCAGAGAATTTAAGTAACTTAAGCTTACAAAGATGACACATTGAATGCCTCTCACTGAGAACATTCAGATCTTTCTTTAGATCAAGAAAAAAAGCCCCAGTTTTCCAATGGTTGACATTGGCCAGGCAACAGACTGGTCATTAACAGAGAATATAGAATATTGACCTTGCCAACCCCCTGCTCAGTGGTTCCCAAATGTGGCTGAATATTTGGATCACCTGGGGAGGGTCTTAGAAACTCCCAATGTTCAGATCTACCACTAACCAATTAAATTAGCATTTCTTGGGGGTGACACCCAGGCCATGGTATTTTGTTTGTTTGTTTGTTTTTGAGATGGAGTCTCACTCTGTTGGCCAGGCCAGAGTGCAGTGGCATGATCTCTGCTCACTGCAACCTCCACCTCCTGGGTTCAAGCAATTCTCCTGCCTCACCTCCTGAGTAGCTGGGACTACAGCCATGTGCCATCACACCTGGCTAATTTTTTTATTTTTAGTAGAGACAGGGTTTCACCCCCAGTGAAGCCTCAGCCTCTGGAGTAGCTGGGACTACAGGGATGTGCCACCACGCCTGGCTAATTTTAGTAGAGACAGAGACCACCAGTTTGGCCAGGCTGGTCTCAAACTCCTGACCTCAAGTGATCCACCTGCCTCAGCCTCCCAAAGCTGTGGTATTTTAAAGTTCCTCCAGAAAATTCACTATGAAGACAAGTGTGAGGACTTGCACTCTGGCTGCCCAGGTCAGCCTGTTAGATGATGGCCAACGGCAGGAAAAGAGAAAGGAAAGCAAACCCTTAGTCAGTTCCATTGCTCAACTACCATGCTTACAAATGTTAGTGAAGGAAGCATTTGTTATCAGTGGGAGAAGTTATATCTTAAGTGATTGATCAGTTTCTTTTTATGTAGTTTTATGCACTGATGTGAACATCATGCATTGGCTGTACATGTTGACCTTGCTCAAAAAAGTAGATCAATTTTTATACTGGGCAAAATAAGTAACATTTTATATTTTACACTAGTTTCCAACTACACTCTGTTATAAACATTGGAGTTATATAGTCTCATCAACAAGTCAAACACAATTTAAAATGATATGAAAGACCAACATTTGTTGGAGGTTACTTTGTTCAATATGGTATTGATTATGTGTGAATCCTTTTACATATGCCAATTGTGTTAGTCAGCTTTGGCTGCCATAACAAAATACTACAGGTGGGGTGGTTTAAACAACAGAAATTTATTTTCTTACAGTTCTAGAGGCTAGAAGTCCAAAGTTCAGACCAGTTTGGTTTCTGGTGAGGCCTTTCTTCCTGGCTTGTACACAGCAATCTTCTTGCTGTGGCCATTCACAGGTAAGTGTGGCTGGAGGGAGAGAGCTCTGCTCTTCTCTCCTCTTCTTGTAAGGCCACCAGTCATATTGGATTAGGACTCTGTGTCCCCACCCAAATCTCATCTTGTAGCTCTCATAATTCCCACGTGTTGTGGGAGGGAGCCAGTGGGAGATGACTGAATCATTGGGGCAGGACTTTCCTGTGCTGTTCTTGTGATAGTGAATGAGTCTCATGAGATCTGATAGTTTTAAAAACAGGAGTTTCTCTGCACAAGCTCTCTCTATTTGCCTGCTGCCATCCATGTAAAATGTGACTTGCTCCTCCTTGCCTTCCACCATGATTGTGAGGCTTCCCCAGCCATGTGGAACTGTAAGTCCAATTAAACATCTTTCTTTTGTAAATTGCCCAGTCTTGGGTATGTCTTTATCAGCAGCATGAAAACTGACTAATACAGTTGCCCACCCTATGACCTCATTTTACCCCTAAAATCTCTGTCTTCAAATATAGTTACATCAAGGGTTAGAACTTAAATATATGAAATTTGGAGGAAAATAATTCAGCCCATAGCACCAATTTTATTTATTTTTACTCACTCTGAGAGTTATGTACTTATTTTGATGAGAAAACAGGCCTAGAGAAGTTAAGTAACATGACCAAAGTCATGCAGCCCAAGTGACATAGCCAGATATAGAATCCAGAGCTGACTTCAAAGCCCTATATACTTATCAACATATCCACAATTCTCACCTATATTTACACCAAAATACAATCCCCCTTTATCAATATGAATTCTATCTGTTTGGTATTTAATTTTCCTTTAAATCCTTGTTTGAGAAATTAGCAAAAGAGACAAGTGGCTGATCCTGCTAATTCCTGTTTACTCACTAGTCACATCTTGCTTGGATGTCTACTTTATTCCAAATTAGATAGCAATAATACTAGATTTATACTTGAGGATGCTCACAGTCTAGAGGAAGAGACGAACCAGCAAACAGACAAAGATCATCCAGTGTGGAAATGCTCTGATGGTGTTCCAGGACTTTGATGGGGCTCAAAGCAGAGCATCTGCTCTGGTTAGGGATGGGGTGATGGGAGGTTAATGAGATGGTGATGCCTACATTTTATTTTGGACAAAGAGAACATAGGTGAATCCTGGAAAGGGAAGAAGGCATTCCAGGCAGAAGTGATAAAATACAAAGAGAAGCTGCAGCATGAGGTGTGTGTCAGGGAGGAGCTGCACCTTAGGTACCCAAACTTACTTCCCTGATATATCTCACTGATGCTGTGGGCCTTGTACGTCCTTTTGTCACATGGGCAGTGATATGAATAACAACAATAACAGGTCATATTTATAGAGTCTTTATTTATACATCTATATATTTTATATGTTTCTCCCTTAATTCTCATAACAATATTTGTGGGGTAGATTCTGTTACTGTCTTCTTTTTACGACTGACTTTACTGAGCCAAGACTGCAATAGTATGCATTCCAGGAAGACTTTCCCAGCTGAAAATGCTAAATACAGATGTGGCTTTTTTTGTGTGTTTTATGGGAGCCATCAATTCTGGGATACTTATGTCAAAATTTGGAGTTACCAAACACTCACATTTCAATGCTGTGAAATGATTGACATGTGTACCCAGCAAATGTGCATGTGTAGGCATGCCATGTACTTATTCATAGACTGTTTCCTTTTCCCAAGGGTCTGAGGGAGAGATGATTGTATGAGGCTAGACTGACCAGCAAATCTGTTTGAGCTATGAGTGCTGGCAGGGACGAAGGCCTTTGTCACGTAGCTGCAGCAACATCTTCTTTCCCTTTCTTGCCTTTCAGCATAGTCCTTTGCAAAAAAGACAAAGATTCAACCTTAAAAGCAGAAGAATCAACAGATGTCACAGATATTTTTAAACCAATTACTGAGGCATCCCTGCAGAGGCAGGCATATGAAATATAGATGTGGCTTCCTGCACCAAATTTGATTTATTTCTGAGACCACTCCTTCATCAGAGCTTGAGCTGCATTCCAATGTATTCTGAACAAGCCAATGAGCAATCAGGGCATTCCTAGTTGTTAGCAACCCTGCAGATAATTTACAAGGCACATCATTGCCTCGGGCTTTAATAACAATTACCACAGAGCACTGTTTTCCCACCTAGGGCTGGAAGCAGAAAGGACTGCTCAGATCCTCCTCCCTGACTGGTTAAGCAAGTAAACATTTTCTGTCCCTCTGCCTCTCTCCCAGTTTTCACCCAGGGCAGGTCCTAATGAAAATAAACGCACTGGGGCAATAGTGCCCATGAGAACAGTTTGCAACTCTGAGGAGAGGGCACTCTAAGTTTTACAATCTGTAGCCTCTGCACCTCACAGTAAAATACCATGTAATAACACCTCACTGCCATGTGGCAGGGTCAGTATTCTGTGTAAAAGGATTGTCGTATTAGTAAGGACAGGTGTTCTAGCTCATTAATACATAATCATTGAACTCCTAGTTTGCTCTTGGCACTGGGGACAAAATTGTGAGTAATATAGACAAGATCACTACCCTCCTGGAATGTAGGAGGAATATACCATTCAACAAGAAATTATAAGTACGGTGACTCTTAATGAAAGTTATTGCCATTCCTTTTTCCCTTTTCTGTGTTTAATCCAATGGTTCTCAAAGTGTGTTCTCTGGACCAGCAGCATCAGCCTCACCTGGGGACTTGTTAGAAATACACATTCTCAGACCCCCACCTGCAACATCCTAATTCAGAAACTGTCAGAGTGGGGCCAAGCAGTCAGTGTTTTGACAAGCCCTCCAGATGATGATCTTGATGCATGCTCAAGTTTGAGAACCACTATTTTAACCTACTCAAGTAGAAATCCACGGTAGCTGAATCAGGATCAAAGGAAAACATTAATAAGAAGATAAGAAAATGTTATTAAACCTCATACTACTGGCTTTATAGTAAACTGTGCTGGAGAATGGGGTCTTGAGGCCAAAGTAGGGTATCTACTTTTTCTCCACATCCATACCTTGGAGCCTGCCTATGCAGAGAGGTGGGTCTTCTAATTCAGGAAACTCCCAGCCTGCTACATGCAGTAATGCTGAACTACTTTATAAACTCAGCAGTACAGGAAATTTCAGGCCTTCACTGTCCATCCAAAGGAAGACTTGAGCAGATCAGCTTACCCCAGGAGAGTGGAAGTAAAGGAGGCCCCCTTCTTACATCCTGTATTTGTATATACACATTACACACTGCTATAAAGAACTACCTGAGACCACATAATTTATGAAGAAAAGAAGTTTAATTGATTCACAGTTCCACAGGCTGTATAGGAAGCATGTCTAGGAGGCCTCAGGAAACTTACAATCATGGCAGAAAGGTGAAAGGGAAGCAAGCACATCTTACCATGGTGGAACAGGAGAAAGAGTGCAAAGGGGGAAATTCTACACACTTTCAAACAACCAGATCTCAGGAGAACTCACAATCATGAGAAGAGCAAGGGGGAAATTCACCCCCATGATCCAATCACCTCCCACCAGGTCCCTCTCCCAACACTGAGGATTACAGTTCAACCTGAGATTTGGGTGGGGACACAGAGCCAAACTGTATCATTCCACCCCTGGCCCCTCCAAAATCTCATGTCCTTCTCACATTTCAAAACACAACCATGCTTTTCCAACAGTCCCCCAAGTGTTTGCTCATTTCAGCATTAACTCAAAAGTCCAAGTCCAAAGTCTCACCTGAAACAAGGTGAGTCCCTTCCTTCTATGAGCCTGTAAAATCAAAAGCTAGTTAGTGACTTCCAAGATACAATGGGGGCAGAGGCACTGGGTAAATACTCCCATTCCAAAAGTGAGAAATTGGCCCAAACCAGGGGCTACAGGCCCCATGCAAGTCTGAAACCCAGCAGGGTTGTCATTAAATCTTATAGCTCCAAAATAATCTCCTTTGACTCCATGTCTCACATCCAGGCCACATTGATGGAAGGGGTGGGCTACCAAGGCCTTGGGCTACCCCACTCCTGTGGCTTTGCAGGGTACAGCCCCCTAGGCTGCTTTCATGAACTGGTGTTGAGTGCCTGCAGCTTTTCTAGGTGTATGGTGCAAGCTGTCAGTGGATCTACCATTCTGGGGTCTGGAGGACGGTGGCTGTCTTCTCACAGCACCACTAGGAAGTGCCCCAATGGGGACTCTGTGTGACAGCTCCAACCTGACGTTTCTGCTTCAACTGACCTAGAAGAGGTTTTCCATGAGGGCTTCACCCGTGGAGCAGACCTCTGCCTGAACATCCAGGCATTTCCATACATCCTCTAATATCTGGGCAGAGGACCCCAAAACTCAACTCTTGATTTCTGGGCACCCGCAGGCCCAACACCACATGGAAGCTGCCAAAGTTTGGAACTTGTGCCCTCTGAAGCAATGGCCTGAGCTGTATGTTGGCTACTTTTGACCATGGCTGGAGCTGGAGTGGCTGGGTCACAGGGTGCCATGTCCTGAGGCTGCCCAGAGCAGCAGGGCCCTGGGTCTGGCCCATGAAGCCATTTTTTCCTCCTAGGCCTCAGGGCCTGTGATGGGAGGTGCTGCCACAAAGGTCTCTGAAATGCCCTGGAGGCATTTTCCCCATTGTCTAGGCTATTAACATTCAGCTCTTCTCTACTTACGCAAATTTCTCTGCTACCTTGAATTCTTCCCCAGAAATGTTTTCTTCTTTTCTATTGCATGGTTGGGCTGCAAATTTTCTAAACTTTTATGCTCTGCTTCCCTTTTAAATATAAATTCTAGTTATGGGTCATTTCTTCATTTATACAAACGAGTGCAGGCTTTTAGAAGCAGCCAGGCCACATCTTGAACACTTCGCTGCTTAGAAATTTCTTCTGCCAGATACCCTAAATCATCTCTCTCACATTAAAAGTTTTAGAGATCTTTAAGGCAGGGGCACAATGCCACCAGTCTCTTTGTTAAAGCATAGAAAGAGTAACCTTCACTCCAATTCCCAATAAGTTTCTAATCTCCATCTGAGACCACCGCAAACTAGACTTCATTGTCCATATCACTATCAGCATTTTGGTTACAACCATTCAACAACTCTAGGAAGTTCCAAACTTTTCCTCATCTTCTGGTCTTTTTCTGTTCCTTCCAAACTGTTCCAACTTTTGCCTATTACCCAGTTGCAAAGTCACTTCCAGATTTTCATATATTTTTATAGCAATGTCCCACTTCTCTGATAATAATTTTCTGTATTAGTCCATTCTTACATTGCTATAAAGAACTAGCTGACTCACTCCTGTAATCCCAGCACTTTGGGAGGCTGAGGCAGGCAGATCACTTGAAGTGAGGAGTTTGAGGCTAGCCTGGCCAATATGGTGAAACTTCATCTTTACTAAAATACAAAAATTAGCTGAGTGTGATGGTGGTCACCTCTAATCCCAGCTACTAGGGGGTCTGAGGCAGGAGAATCACTTGAACCCAGGAGGCAGAGGTTGCCTTTTTCCCCTATCCCCATTTAATGGTAATGTTTTCTAGGTTGGAGTAGGGTCAGGAACATTCTGAGGTCACAAAGAAGACATTCAATTTTGGTTGACTTGAGTTTTAAACTTGCGTTATTCTCCACCAATTTCATCCTTTCAGTTTATTTTCTCTATATCTCTACCAATGTTCTCTGACTTCGTTTCCCATAATTTCTTCTTCCTAAACCATTGTCCATATGCCAGCCTATTGTTACTGACTGAGGCTTACATAACTTTGAAAAATACAATTATACCACTGGTACTGTTGTAGGAACATAAGCTTTTGGGTATGTCTCTGATTGGGATGAGGGAGTGGAGTGGGGAGATGGCTGTTGTATGCACAGGCTGGCAAGAGCCTTGAAAACTAATCAGTGACTTGCAGGAGGTTTGCAGAAATGTCCTGGATGTGGCCTTGAATCTCATTGGGGTTTATCACAAAAGAGATGAGGAAGGAGCATGGGGAAAATGTGTCTTCCTTGACAGTACAGAGCAGCAGGCTCATCACCTATAGGATTCTGAAGCAAGGTCAGCATTATGAAAAGTCACAGAAAAATGGCAGCCACCCCAGGAAGCCAGGTTGAAACCTTGAGGCTCTCAGAACTGGAGGAAAGGTCTGGGACATCTTTTGAGTGGGGAGTGCCGTTTCCTCCTCATGGCTTTCACTATCACCTGTGCACAAATGTCTTCTATGTCCACAGCACCAACCTATCCCACGAGCTCTAGATCTGCTTATTCAGGCACATCCTGTTCCAAACTGAGCTCATCATTTTTACTCATAATCACCCCTTCTTCTGTGTTCCCTGTAACAGGCAGATAAAGCAGAATGGAATAAACGCTAGTTTGATAAACAAAGCAGAAACCCCTGCTAAGGCAATTCACACACCATGTACCCCCAATATCTCTATGCAATTGTCAGAGTTCCTTCAGGCACTCCAAAATATAGCATTCCTCATTCCCCACTTGAATTCTTAACCAATTGAGAAATGAGACAAAACAGGCAGCAGATGGAGAAACAAAATACCTCTTTATTCATGATGAACATCAGGTTGGAGGATATTGCCTAGTTTAAGAGCCAAAATGAGCTTACTAGTTCCTCCAGCCTTAGCGTTGGAAGAATTCATACAAGGGAAAATTTGAGTGTTCAGAGGAAGTACTTACTGAGGTTTCTGCTTCCCACTCATCCAAGCAGTGATGGAAAGAGAGACCAAATCATTGAAGTTCATGGCTCTTGATAGACTACCTCCAGCTTTTTTAGATATGTTAGCTAAAGGACATTCTTTCAACTGCCTTTCTTTTCTATAAATTGAATAGTGTAAAGTGAGGATGAAAATTCAAATAAGGGAACAAATAGTTGTGAGGGCCCAGGGTAGGAAGAGTTAATTTGACCTGAGGGTTTGGAGAAAGGTTTGACATAAGAGGTGATGGATGGATGAGGTGGATCTTGAAAAAGAAGCTGGTGTTTACTAGGAAGGGAAAGAATGCATTATCTGTAGAAAGATGGTAGGTGCAAAAGTGTGGTGGTGGAGAAGGGAGGAGTTCACCTTTTTTGGGAGAATGTCAACTGTGTCTTGAATATAGAATATGTGGGTAAGTTGGGGAGTGGGAATCTTCTGATTAGATAAAGGGCAAGGAAAAGTGTATATTTGGAATGAAGGATGGCCAAGGATGAGGGCGTCTCCCAGGCATTATCCTGGCAGGGACAAGAAGTTGGGTCTTTGGAGAAAGTTCTCTTGCTGATGAAGGAAATTGACCCTCTAATGGTCCTGCTGCTCTCAGGTGAGCTACAAGAGCTGGGGCCCTGGCTTCTTCAACGTGGGAAAAAGAGGCTTACTCTTTTACAAAGCATCATGTCTATTCACAGGGTGGTTGAGTGAGAGTTGTTACTTGAAACTCTTCACAGCCACTTACATTTTCTAAAGAGATAGGCAAAATGCCAGAGTAGAAATGGGAATCTTTTGAACCTGTAAAACACAGTTAAGTTTCATCTTTCAGGGTCAAAGGAGTGAGTGACTTTATTTTTTCCAGAAATTGTTCACAAAAGCCACTTTTCAAGGTCTGGCATGCTGGATGTGTCACACCAAGGGCACTTGTGTTTTTTCTTTGGAAGAGAAAGTGCTGCCGCCACCCCCCTTTTGTTTTAAGAAACAAGTACTTCTGATGTTGTGAGTGCAGTGCTGGGTCATTTTCTCCTGGGAAGCATTTCTTTTTCCCACAGAGGCTGTGGAAAATAGGAATTTCTACAAAAGGATCAGGAAGATGTGAGGAGTGGGATGTGCATATCCCTGTTCTTCCCCAAAGAGCTGACAACACTGGCTTGGAGGAAAATACATAAAGAGTATCCAGAATGGGCCAGACAGTTTAGTCACTTTTTAAAGGATCATAAAAAATAGGATATTTCCGTTCTTATTATACAGGTGAGGAAACTGAGCACCAGGACCATTTAGTTTGTGATGCCACAACTCGTACTGTTTCTAAGGCACCACATGTTTCCTCTGGGGTATTGCACCAGAAATTAGGTACAATCTTCATTTTTCCTTCTTCTCCTCCTAAACCATATTTCTGCATCTGTTCTGTCACCCTGAGCCAGTGGCTCACCAATTCCTTGTTCTTGGTAGACCTGGGGAAAAGTCTTCAAGGTATGACTTTAAAGAAACAGGACTAATGTTTGTTTGTTCAACATCCAGAGGACTAGTGTCCCATGGCTAGGTACTAACTCACACAATCAATGGTGCTGTTATAACATTTCCAAGACTTTCCTTAGACATTGCTTTCTAGGTGTGAGCATCATCAGAAGCATCACTGCGTTATAACTAAAACTTCTCTTTAATGTTCATATTTTAAAAATTTTAAATTAAGATATGCTCCTTAAAGATAATTTGGCTTTTTTAAAATTTAAAGATGAAATTGTCCACATTCCTATTAACCACTACAGTAATACCAGGTGTTTTCTTTTCTAATGTTTATAGTTAAACCATTTTTGAACCAGGACATCTGAATTCTGACTCCTTCAGCTATAATTTGTATACATAGACAAGTTATATAATTTATTTTATTTTATTTTATTCTTTTGTGAGATAGAATCTTGCTCTGTCACCCAGGCTGGAGTGCAGTGACATGACCTCGGCTCACTGCAACCTCCGCCTCCTGAGTTCAAGCGATTCTCCTGCTTCAGCCTCCCTGAGTAGCTGGGATTGTAGGTGCATGCCACCAAACCTGGCTAATTTTTGTAGTTTTAGTAGAGACAGGATTTCACCATGTAGGCCAGGCTGGTCTCTAACTCCTGAGGTCTGGCAATCTGCCTACTTCGGCCTCCCAAAGTGCTGGGATTACAGGCTTGAGCCACTGCGCCTGGCCAAGTTATGCAATTTATCTGAGCCTCAGTCTCCTGCTTTGCTCATGGTTGGCATGAGGATGAAATAAAGGACTGCATGGAAAGTGCCTGCCACAAAATTGCTCTTTAGTAGCCACCTTCATTGGCATCCAAGCTTACGAATCTGCACCTAGTTGATGGTGAACATTGTTAGTTGAATGGAATTGGAGGTGAGTGGCTCATTCACAAAACTGACAGGCTATGAAACCAGTTTGGACAAGCTTTGCTTTTCTTAAGAGGGTCGAAGACAGCTGTTGCATTCGCTGGAATCATAATCTGATGCCACATGTTATATGCTCTGTCTTCTAAACAACATACTGACTTTTCATTTTGAGATTTTGACATTAAAGAAAAATTACAGTTGACCAGAATGTAAGTCCCACTGGAAGGGAGTCTTCTCTCTTTTATTTATTTCTTGTATTACTAGTCCCTGGAGCAATAGCTGGCACATGGTAAGTTTTCAGTATCTACTAGTTGAACAAATGAGTGGTTAAATAGGCACTCAACAATTTTCTAAAGGAATACACACTGTGCTTTCCATCCACTCGCTCATTCATTCAAAAACATGCATGCTGTGTTTACCATGTTCTTGGCATTATGCCATGTCTCCGTGGAGGGGTCAGGTGTGAACTGGGCATGGACCCTGACCTCCAGGAGCTTGTAGGGCAATAAGGGAGATAAACCATGTTATAAATGCCTCTATTCCAAGAGTGAAATAATAAGTGAGGAGAAGGGTACTTAGACAATATTATAGGAGTTTTCAGGGGGGAGACATCACTGGTAGCTTGTTGAACAAAGGTGTCAATAACATTTGAACAGACTTTTAAAGGTTGTGTATATTCTTTGTTTATTTGGTCAATGAAGAAAAAAATCAGCTATTTGTAGAAAAATGAGTTAGATTCTCTCTCTCTCTCTCTCTCTCTCTCTCTGTCTCTCTCTCACACACACACACACACATTAACTGAATTGTCCAGCCTTCTAACTTAACCAACCATTTGATTCATTCAAAGTAATGCATCTTTTTTGAGTATCAATACTCCTGCATATATTTCTGTGGAAAATGAGAAATTAGCCTGGCTAACTCTTACTTCAACAATTCATTAAAACTATGCATCAGTGCCAACATCTCCGTTGCTTTTTTCCCCTTCTCTTCTTCATTAAAATGCAGCAATTATGCAATCCTATTCCTCTGCCCAGGGCTCATTCTAAAAGTGTCCTTCTGCAAATGCTGCTGTTGCTGCTGCTGCTGCTGCTGCTGCTGCTGCTGCTGATGATGATGATGGTGATGATTGGCACCATGGACAGCAGGGGACATGGGCAGCCAGCGGGAGCTCCTCTTCTAAGTCTAGTTTGGCAAAATGCTTTGTCTGGGATGGGCCATGAATCACTGCCAGTCCCAGCTGCATGGAAGAGCAGGAGTCAAAGGGGGAAGAGAAAAGGAAGCAGCAAGAGGAAGGCAAAGTGGTAAGTTGAATGGATGAATCAGTAAATCACAGAGTATTAGAGCTCTCAAGAAGCTTTGCTCTAATGTGATCTAATGTTCACTAACATTCACCGGTACAGATAGAGGAACTGGGGCCAGCACAGTGGCCTGACCTGCTCAAGAGCATGCAGCTGGAGGTGAGAACACTGCAGTTAGCACCAGGCTTACTTTTCTGTAGCTGCTGTGTCCTAACTCCCAAGTGGAGCAGTGGGAGGTGAGTAGTTACAAAGTGACGCCTTGGACCAGTCCATTCGCAGGTGGGATTTCTTTCTGCCTGGCTGCCTTCTGAATGACCAAATGGACACATAGTATCTGGATCCCAGAAATGAACAAGGTTTTTGCCTTTGAGAAACTAGCCCATGAAGAAGTAAGGCTGTGTGCAAAGGGGTGGGTGAGCCTGAATGAAGCAGCTGTTGAGCAGCAAGAAGAAAAATATAGAGAAGCACAGTTCCACCAGCAACAGGAGTTACCACCTTGATATCTCTTATGCCTAAACTCAATGCTTTCCAAACTAAGCATTGAACTACACCAAATGGAAGCAAACAGAACAGCCCCTCAAACTCCAACCTCCCCCCAGTCTGTCTCAAAGACTCTAAATCTCTCAATTCTCCAAGCTCCGCCAACCCTCATTCAAACCCCCAACCTCCCAGAGACCCACAACTCACACACAAAACAACTTTGTGGAGTTGCCAGCAGCCTGATTATGGCCAACTTTATTTTCTTCGCCTTGAGTGTGAGTCATATTCAGGTCAGAGGACTCTCTCCTCCCTCCTCACTGTGCCCTTTGTGGGCTCCTGGGCAAGATTAGGACAGGACGCTCCCTCCACTTCTCAGGGAACACAGGAAACCAGTGAGGGGTCTCTCAGGCCCTTTCCCAGCCTACTCCTTCCCCACTCTGGCTCAGTGAGGAGGTCACTTAGGAGATGCACTTAGTTTCTGGGGTGCTCACTTGGGGAGTGAACACAGTGCCTAGAATGGAGCAAAAGTCTCTCTCAGACCTTTCCCCTGTTGTCTATTTCTGTGTCTATTGTAGATCCCCTTATACATTCTTGGTGCTAACTCCAGATGTGGGATGGTGGTGCTCACTTGAGAGGTAGGAGGGAGACAGGGTGATGGAGCTGTTCTTAAAGATTCCACCAGCATCAAACTCTGTTACAACCTTTCTAATACTTTTGTTCTTATTCAGTCTTTTTTTTAACCAACTCATGACGGGACAAAAACAAAACAAAACAAAAAAAAAAACCCTTTTATCTCAGCGGTCCCCAACCTTTTTGGCACCAGAGATGGGTTTTGTGAAATACAGTTTTTCCATGGACAGTTTGGGGGATGGTTTTGGGATGAAACTAGTCCAGCTCAGATCATCAGGCATTAGTTATATTCTCACAAGGAGCGTGCAACCTAGATCTCTCACATGTGCAGTTCACAATAGGATTTGCACTCCTGTGAAAATCTACTGTTGCCGTTGATCTGACAGGTGGTTGAGCTCAGGCGGTAATACTAGCTTGCCTTCTGCTCGCCTCCTGCTATGCGGCCAGGTTCCCAACAGGCCATGGACTGGTGCCAGTCCATGATCTGAGGGTCAGGGTCCCCCGTTTTATCCAGTGTTCTTTCCCAGCATCACAGCAGACAACATTCATGGTGTATTTACTGTGTACTAGGCACTATTCCAAGTGTTTTACATGTTTTGTATGATCCTTCTGAGGGAAGTACTCTTATTATTACACATCCGACATATGAGAAGATTGAGGTACAGAGAGGTTAAGTAACCTGCCTATGTGCCAGGTGAGGGGTGGAGGTAGCATTGGAAGTCAGGCAGTCTAACTGCAAAGTGAGTGCTCTTAAAGAGCTCTCTATCTTTTTGTTTCAGTCTTACCCTGTGGCTCCTTAAATCTTAGAAGCTAAGAATTTGATATCCCGGGTTCTTCCTGTAATAATTTCCCCATGTACTTGTTATTTTTTTATTTTTATTTTTTTGAGAAAGAGTCTCACTCTGTTGCCCAGGCTGGAATGCAGTGGTGTAATCTCGGCTCACTGCAACTTTTGCCTCCTGGATTCAAGCGATTCTCCTGTCTCAGCCTCACAAGTAGCTAGGATTACAGGTATGGGCACCACATCCAGCTAACTTTTGTATTTTTAGTAGAGACAGGGTTTCACCATGTTGGCCATGCTGATGTTGAACTCTAGACTCGGGTGATCCACCAACATCAGCCTCCCAATGTGCTGGGATTACAGGCATGAGCCAGCGTGCCTGACCTCCCCATGTATTTTTGTTTGAATGGTGCAGATCATGGAATACAAGGTACGTGTGGAAGCTGAGGTGGAGAAAAGCCGTCAATGACTCAACATATCTAGTGACTTTACACATCATAAATATTTTGAGAATTTACACATCATAAATATTTTGAGAAGATTAATTTGAAAAGTATGGTAAGATAAGACCATTATTTTATGGAGATACAAGTCCCTATCATTTTGTTGGGTCCTGTGGGTTATTTATGTCTGGCTACTTCTTTGCTTCTGATGAGGCACCTGAGTCAAGTCAGAACTAAAACAGGAATGGACAGATCAAGGGGGTACAAGGCCTGTGGGCCCACGTGTCTCCATTCTCCAGTCTTTAATATGTGGCAGATGAAGCTCATCAGTCATGGCCACATTTTCTGGTGAATCCAGATGCTGCCTCAGGCTTCTCAGTCTTCTACAAATAAAGCAGCTTTTACTGCAGAGTAAAGTTTGCATAGAAGACAAAATCCACTTACTATGGCTAACTTAAAAATAATGAGAGGGATATCAGCATAGATCAGCACAAAGTTAGGTAACCTTAATTACAAAATGTGGCATGCTCTCTGAGATTTGGAGGCCCCAACTCCTTCTTGCCCCATGTCTATTTTTTGTGGCAGGTACCAGCTAAGCCAGGGGTATCCAATCTTTTGACTTCCCTGAACCACTTTGGAAGAAGAAGAGTTGCCTTGGGCCACAAATAAAATACACTAACACTAACAATAGCTGATGAGCAAAAAACAAAACAAAACAAACAAAAACAAACAAAACACACACACACACACACACACACACACACCTCACAATGTTTTAAGAAAATTTAAGAATTTGTGTTGGGCTGCATTCAAAGCCATCCTGGGCTGCATGCAGCCTGCGGGCTGGGAGCTGGACAAGCTTGAGCTAAGCACATAATCCATGAGCACAGCTGAGAGCTCTGGAAGCCTTGAAATCCACGTTCAAGAAAGCCCAAGGCATTCCTTCTTCTGTCTTTTGAAGGGTTGACTTTCAATTCTAGAGGTGTCTTTTGCATCATTAAACCCCACCCCTGGGGAGAACTTACCTCACCCCAAGTGTGTACTGATATCCCTGGGCTATGGAAGGGTAGTTATCTTCCCAGTAAAAGACAGAAAACATGAACAGGGGAGAGCATTTCAGTAAAGCAGACCTTCATGGAGCAAAGGTGTCCCATATCTTAACTCACTCATGTATGGGACTTACTACATTCTGGGCACCATTCTAAGCCTCTTGCACATAACTCATTGGGTTCCTCACAATAATCGTGTGTCGATGGTTGTATCCGTATTACTGATGGGGTGACTGAGGTACAGAGAGGTTATGTAACTTGTCACAGGTTATATAGCAAATAAATGCCAAAATGAACCTAGAATCCAAGCAGTCTGGTTTCTGAGCTATATGGTTCTCATGTTACTAATTAATAGCTGTAGATAAGAAATGACAGGAAGCCCCAACCACAATGATAGTAAGGCAGTCTTAGGAATGGAAGAGCTGTTCTGTTATACCTGACCATGTATCTTGTGGGCTTATGCTTGGGTTTTGAAAGGAGGACTTGATGCTGGGGCTGGAGGTGAAGGAAGGCACATTAATAAAGTACGTGCTGTGTGCCAGGGACTATGTTGAGTGCCTTTACAAGTGGTTTCTCCTATTTCTTCCTTTATGTCCTACCATTATCATTCTCTCACAAATGATCCCTGGGAAGGAAATTAACTCTTTCAAGCCCACTCAGCTAGACAGGGCTGGAGTTAGAATTCAAAGCCCACTCTATCTGCCCTTGGACTTAGTATTTCATTCCACTCTAGGGAGTTAAAGGTGAACATCCATCTTCAAAGGAAAAAAAGGAAGTTAACTTGGTAATTTAGAACTCTGGTGTTTTGCCATTTGGAGGACTCCTTTAATATCCAATCCTGAATATCTAGCATCATCTCCTAGCTTCTCTGGGACTTGGGGAGAGATAGTGAGAGGCTGGTAGGGGTGGGGAGAGCTTGTGAAATCTTTGCTAGATTTATCAGAAGCCAGTAATTTCTGAGCCAGTATTAGTGATCCTGGGCTACTCTCTATGGTCCATGACCTAAGCCAAGGTTTTGCTAGAAGGCAGTTAAATGTTCCAACTTAAAATAAGTTAGGCTTAAGAAAAGAGAATGAAATAACAAAGTGTAGAAGCTCAAACTCAAGATAAGTCTTCATTTTGAGCTGCTTTCTGCAACTGAGAATGAGAATGAGATCAGCATTTTCTACCTGTTTTATTGGGAAGTAAGTAATGGCTTCTTAGAAGTGCTGAAGCTCTTGTCATTGTCAAGGTTACAGCCTAATAGTTTATTAAGGGGGAATAGAAGTGCTGTTTGGGGAGAGCATCTGTGTCCCTGAGTCCATCTCGACCTACCTAAACTTTAACATTCTTTTGAATAGTCTCTGATTTTTTCTTTGGAAGATCTCAGTATTTTCCCCCTAACTACCAGGCCAAGTTGAGGGGCTGCCTGACATCTAGACTCTCATTCTCAGCATTATTAAAAATTGGATTTCTCGAACAGAAAACCAAACACTGCATGTTCTCACTTATAAATGGGAGCTGAACAATGAGAACACGTGGACACAGGGAGAGGAACAACACTTACTGGGGCCTGTCAGAGGAGGGTGTGGGGGAGAGCATTAGAGAAAAGAGCTAAAGCATGTTGGGCTTAATACTTAGGTGATGGATTGATAAGTGCAGCAAACCACCAATGGCACATGTTTCCCTATGTAACAAACCTGCACATTCTGCACATGTACCCTGGAACATAAAACAAATAAAATAATTATAAAAAATAATAAATTAATTTAAAAAATTGGATTTCTCAATCATCTGACTTCTGTTGACTTTATTGATCCAAGTTCCTAAAAACTCCCAGTCCACAGAGAGTGGTATTTCTGAAAAGAAAACCTTAGAGGTTATAGGAGCCACTTTATTTTCTGTCTGTTCATCGATACACCCATCCATCCATCCATCCATCCATCCATCCATCCATCCATCCATCCAACCATCCATCCATCCATCCGTCCGTCCGTCCGTCCATCCATCCACCCACCCATCCATCCATCACGAACACTCACTGAGTGCCCATCCTATGAAAGCTGGAGCAATGAAAAGTGTAAAGTATAAAGGCATGAGGTTGTTACAAGCCTGCTCTGTTTGAGGACGAGAAAGGAGACCAATGTAGTTAGAGGGTAGGGAAGTAGAGGGATACCAGAGAGGGAGGCAGGGGCCACCATAGCAACTGTTGTGGACCTCAATCTAATTACAATAGAATGTTATTGCAGTGTTCTATGCAGAAGGCTGCTCTGAGCTGATTTTATTTTAAGACTACTCTCTAGCTTCTTTTGGAGAACAGAATACAAACTACAAACAGAGAGGCTAGTTAAGAGGCATTACAACAACCCAAGCAAGACAATGACTTGGCTGGTGGTAGGGGACAACAATGAGTCTGAAATAAGCAATTGTATTAAGAGGCAATTTGTAGGTAATGCCAACAGAATTTGCTGATGGGCAAGAGGTAGAAAGGTAAGGAAAGAGAGCGGAATGTCAGATTTTCGGCTTCAGTAACTGAATAACTGCTGAGAAAGGGCAAGCTGAGGTTTGGGCAAGATCAGAGAATCTAAGGTCTTTTCAAATTTAACTGTCCTTGACCCTTAGTTGAGGCAGAAAGCAGATGCAAAGCTGCCCCCCTGCTTAGCCTAGACTATATTTTAAGATGTTCTTTGGGGAGCAGCTGCAGCAGTCACAGGACCAAAGTCTGAGTGTGCATGAAGCTCCGATGAGGGCTGAGAGGCAAGAATCTTGGAATCTGGGCCAAGTCCTGGAGCTGATTTGCTGAGCTGGCACAGGCAGCAGTGGAGACTTTCTCTGAGACTAGGCTGCCTGGTCTAGAGCCACATCCCACATCTTGTATTGTGTCCTTTGCTGCCTAAAGGGCACATGGGGACTAATTAGGGGATGTGAAGAGCCACCTTTAGTGCCTTGGAAAAATCTAGGCTAGAGAAATTATCATCATTTCAATCACTTTCATTTATGCAGTGGTGTTAGAGTTTACTATGTATGTTCACATACATTATATCATTTGCTTCTTGTTATAATCTGGAAGAAGTAGATTCACTTGTCTGTATTTTATAAATGGAGAAACTTTTTTTTTTCTTTCTACATTCATTTTTGGTTGAGGACGTACATGTGAAAGTTTGTTACATGGGTAAATTGTGTGCTGTTGAGGCTTGGTGTATGAATGATTTCATCACCCAGGTGGTGAGCATAGTATTTAATAGGTAGCCTTCCAACCCATGCTCCCCTCCCACCCTCCTTGCTCAAGCAGTCCCCAGTGTCTGTGGTTCCTATCTTTGTGTCCATGTGTAGTCAATGTTTAGCTCCCATGTGAGAATATTCACTATTTGTTTTTTTCTTCCTGTGTTAGTTTCCTTAGGATTATGGCCTCCATCTGCATCCCTGTTTCTTCAAAGGACACAATCTTATTCTTTTTTATGACCACGTAGTATTCCATGGTGAATATGTACATCATTTACATATACACCATGGAATATGTATATGTAAATTAGAGAGATGTAGCCTCTCCCTCATCAATCCCAGCATTGATTGACTGATTGACTCTGTATAGGTCACATCATTATTTCTAGATTGATGACTGAGGCAGGTGCATCTAATGTTCTGACTGGCCAGGCCTAAGTCTTATCCCCACCATGGGTACCAAAGACAGAAACTGAGGTTTGGGAAGGGGATAGTTCTTTATAGGAAAATAAGGATATCACCACCAAGAGAACCAAGAGCAAGGCAACTGAGCACTTACACAACATAACTTTCATGCACGTCCATGTGAAGAGACTACTAAACAGGCTTTGTGTAAGCAATAAAGCTTTTAATCACCTGGGTGCAGGCGGGCTGAGTCTGAAAAGAGTCAGCAAAGGGAGATGGGGTGGGGCCGTTTTATAGGATTTGGGTAGGTAAAGGAAAAAGGGGGGTTCTCTGGCGAGCAGAAGTGGGGGTCACAAGGTACTCAGTGGGGGAGCTTTTGAGCCAAGATGAACCAGGATAAGGAATTTCACAAGACAGTGTCATCAGTTAAGGCAGGAACAGGCCATTTTCACTTCTTTTGTGGTGAAATCTTATCAGTTAAGGCAGGAACTGGCCATCTGGATGTGTACGTGCAGGTCACAGGGGATATGATGGCTTAGCTTGGGCTCAGAGGCCTGACATTCCTGTCTTCTTATATTAATAAGAAAAATAAAATGAAATAGTGGTAAAGTGTTGGGACAGTGAAAATTTTGGGGGATGGTATGGAAAGATAATGGGCGATGATTCTCAGGGCTGCTTCAAGTGGGATTAGGGGCGGTGTGGGAACCTAGAGTGGGAGAGATTAAGCTGAAGGAAGATTCTGTGGTAAGGGGTGATATTGTGGGGTTGTTAGAAGAAATATTTGTCATTTAGAATTATTAGTGATGGCCTGGATACAGTTTTGTATGAATTGAAAAACTAAACGGAATAAGAGAAGGAGAAAAACAGGTATTAAAGGATGAAGAATTGGGAGGACCTAGAACATCTAATTAGAGAGTGCTTAAGGAGGTTCAGCATAGCCTTGCCAGCAAAGATTATTTATTTACTTTAAGAGTTAAGAGTGGCGGTTTGGGGATAGCACCAGGAGATATCAGCTGTGCTGGCTTGGAGAAACAGTGTAAACTGGCAGTGTAAACAAGAGCAGGGCATGTATGAGTAGTTGAGAACAGTGAATAGGAGTATGACTAGACAGAAGACAGTAGGGATGACAAGTTTTTTGGGGCACAGTCCAAGTTGCTCTGGTGTCTGGAATGAGACTGGGGCCTAATAAAAAGGAGCATCTATATGGGAGCTTAAATGGGCTGTACTTTGTAGCATTCTGAGGACAGGCTTTAATTCTGAGAAGGGAAAGTGGTAAAAGTATTGTCTATTCTTTTTTAAGTTGGTGGCTGAGCTTGGTGAGGTGTGTTTTTAAAAGACCTTTAGTCTGTTCTACTTTTCCTGAAGACTAAGGACTATAAGGGATACAAAGGTTTCACTGAATACTAAGAGCCTGAAAAACTGCTTGGCTGATTTGACTAATAAAGGCTGGTCTGTTATCAGACTTTATAGAGGTGGGAAGGCTAAACTGAGGAATTTTGTCTGACAGAAGGGAAGAAATGACTGCGGTGGCCTTCTCAGAACTTGTAGGAAGGGTCTCTACTTATCTAGTGAAAGTGTCTACTTAGACTAAGAGGTATTTTAGTTTTTGTGACTCGGGGCATGTTGAGTAAAGCTAATTTGCCAGTCCTGGGCAGGGGCAAATCCTTGAGCTTGATGTGTAGGGAAGAGAGGGGGCCTGAATAATCCTTGAGGAGTAGTAGAATAGCAGATGGAACACTGAGAAGTTATTTCCTTGAGGATAGATTTCTACGTTAGAAAGGAAATGAGAGGTTTTAAGAGGCGGGCTAGTGGCTTGTACTATAGCATAGCCTGCCTTTGCTGGTGTGTGGCAATTAGGCCTGGTGGAACTGCTATCAATAAACTAAGTGTGACCAGGGTGAGAAACAGAGAAGAAGAAAATGTGGGGAAACGGAGTGAACATCAGGTGGATCAGAGAGATGCAGTCATGAGGGTCAGGTGTGGTATCAGGAATAACGTGGGAGGCCTGATTGAAGTCCGGGCCAGGAACAATGGTAATTTTGGGAGACTTAACAAAGAGTGAGTACAGCTGAAGGAGCTGGGGAGCAGACAGTATATGCATCAGGTGTGAGGAATAAAATAGATTTTGGAAGTTATGAGAACTGTAAAGAGTAAGTTGAGCATAGTTTGTCATTTTAAGGGCCTCTAAAAGTATTAGGGTGGCAGCAGCCACTGCACGGAGACATCATGGCCAGCTTAAAACAGTAAGGTCAAGTTGTTTGGACAAAAAGGCTACAGGATGGGATCCTGGTCCTTGTGTAAGAATTCTGACTGCACAGCCCTGCACTTTGGCTGTGTGTAATGAAAAGGGTTGGGATGAGTCAGGGAGAGCTAGAGTGGGGGCAGTCTCTAAAGCTGTCTTCAAGGAATAGAAAGAGGAGTGGGGAAAGAATTTAGGATCTATGGGGTCAGCTAGGTTTCTTTTTGTGAGTTTATATAATGGTTTTGTTAGGATGGCAAAACCAGGTATCTAAAGTCGAAAGTATCTAACCATGCCTAGGAAGGAAAGGAGTTGTTGTTTTGTAGAAGGTGTTGGGGTTTGAGAGATCAGCTGGACATGATTGGCAGGGAGAGCACATGTGTTTTTATGAGAATTACGCCAAGATAGGTAACAGATGAGGAAGAAATTTGGGCTTGACTGAAGTAATGGGGGCTGTCTGTGAAGCTTTGTGGCAGTACAGCCCAGGTAATTTGCTGAGCTTGATGGGTGTCAGGGTCAGTCCAAGTGAAAGCGAAGAGGCTGGTATGAAGGGTGTAAAGGAATAGTAAAGAAAGCATGTTTGAGATCTAGAACAGAATAATGGGTTGTGGAGGGAGATATTGAGGATAGGAAAGTATATGGATTTGGCACCATGGGGTGGATAGGCAAAACAATTTGGTTGATAAGGTGCAGATCCTGAACTAATCTGTAAGACTTGTCTGGTTTTTGGACAGGTAAAATGGGGGAAATGTAAGGAGAGTTTATAGGTTTTAGAAGCCCATGATGTGGCAGGTGAGTGATAACAGGCTTTAATCCTTTTAAAGCGTACTGTGGGATTGGCATTGAGCGGGGTAAGGGTGATTAGGTTTTAATGAGGTGGTAAGGGGTGCATGATCAGTCACCAAGGAGGGAGTAGATGTATCTTATACTTGTGGGTTAAGGTGGGGGAATACAAGAGGAGGATGCAAAGGAGGCTTTGGATTGGGAAGAAGGGTGGCAATGAGATGTAGCTGTAATCTAGGAATAGCCAGGGAAGCCAATAATTAAGTTAAAGTGTCTCAGCCTAATAAGGGAACTGGGCAGGTGGGGATAATTAAAAGGAGTGCATAAAAGAGTATTGTCTAAGTTGGCACCAGAGTTGAAGAGTTTTAAGAGGTTTAGGAGCCTGGCTGTTAATACCTACAACAGTTATGGAGGCAAGGGAAACAGGCCCTTGAAAAGAAGGTAATGTGGAGTGGGTAGCCTCTGTATTGATTAAAAGGGGATGGACTTGCTTTCCACTGTGAGAGTTACCTAAAGCTCGGCATCCGTGATGGTCTACGGGGCTTCTGAGGTGATTGGGCAGCATCAGTCTTCAGCCGCTAAGCCAAGAAGATCTGGGAAGGAGTCAGTCAGAGAGCCTTGGGCCAGAGTTCCAGGGGCTCTGGAAGTGGCTGCCAGGTGAGTTGAACAGTTTGATTTCTAGTGGGGGTCTGCACAGATGGGACATGGCTTAGGAGGAATCCAGTAAAAAGAGGCCGCTTACTGGATTTGAAATTGGTGAGATGTTTCTTGGGCTGGTTGGTCTGAGGACCTGAGGTCGTAGGTGGACCTTTTTTATGAAGCAAAGAGCAGGCATTCCTTGGCCTTGTGGCCAGATTTCTGGCACTTGTAGCAAGCTTCTGGGGGAGGAGGTTCTGGAGGAATGCCTGGCCACTGTGGTTTAGGCGTTTGGAAGTTCTTGTGTGCTGGAGATGTGGCTGGGGTTTGTCTCACAGTGGAGGCAAGGAATTGCAACTCAGAAATATGTTGCTACTTGGCTGACTCTATTATTGTACACCTTGAAGGCGAGGTTAATTAAGTCCTCCTGTGGGGTTTGAGGGCTGGAATTTAGTTTTTGGAGTTTTATTTAATGTCGGGAGCAGATTGGGTAATAAAATGTATATTGAGAATAAGATGGACTTTTGACTTTCTGGGGTCTAGGGCTGTAAAGTGTCTTAGGGTTGCTGCCAAATGAGCCATGAACTGGGCTGGATTTTTATATTTAATGAAAAAGAGCCTAAATGCTATCTGATTTGGGATAAAGAAAAAGGAGCATTAACCTTGACTATGCCTTTAGCTCCAGCCGCCTTTTTAAGAGGAAATTGCTGGGCAGGTGGGGGAGGGCTGGTCATGGAAAGAAACTATAAGCCAGACCGGGTGTGAGGAGAGGAGGTGAAAAAACAATTATAGGGTGGAGGAGTGGAGGCTGAGGAAGAATTGGGACCTAGCTCGACCTGGCGAGGAGGTGAGAGGTCAGATGGGTCTGTAGAAAAGGAAGATTAGAAAGACTCAGCAATGCTTGGGGTTGGGACTGAGGGGACAGGCAGGAGGGAAAGAAGGAAGATGTGGGACTAGTTGCATTGGGAACAGAGACTAGGGAGGGGCTGATGTGTAAAAGAGTGCCTGGATGTCAGGCATCTCAGACCATTTGCCTATTTTATGACAAGGATTATTTAGATCTTGTAGAATGGAAGTGCCATTTTCTGGGTATTTGGAACTACTGTTGAGTTTGTATTGGGGTCAAGCAGCATTGTAGAAGAAAATAAGGCATTTAGGTTTTAGGTCAGGTGTGAGTTGAAGAGGTTTTAAGTTCCTGAGAACACAGGCTAAGGGAGAAGGAGGAGGAATAGAGGGTGGAAAGTTGCCTATAGGGAAGGAAGCAAGTCCAGAGAAAAGAGAGAGTAGAGATGCGGAAGGAAGGGGGTTCAGGGGTTCTTACCCTCCAGAAAAGCAGGAAAGGGGTTGGGGTGTGGAAATAAGGGGCTGGGGCACAGAGATAAGATGTTGGGGTGCAGAAATAAGGGATCAGGGTGCAGAGATAAGAGGTCGGGGCACGGAAATAAGGGATCAGGGTGCAGAGATAAGAGGTTGGGGCACAGAAATAAGGGATTGGGGCACAGAGATAAGATGTCAGGGTGTGGAAATAAGGGATTGGGAGTTCTTGCCCCCTAGAAAAGCAGGACTTGCCACTAAGGGTGAAGGAGAAGGGGTTGAGGATTCTTGCCCCTCCCCCAGAAAAGCAGAGAAGGGGTAGAGACACGGAGAGAAGGGGTTGGGGTACTTACCCCTCCCCCAGAGAAGCAGGACTTGCCACTAAGGGTGAAGGACCAAGGCAGGCATCCCTGCATGGTCTGACACCTCTGAAACCTGGGTGAATAATGAGAGGCATCCCTGCAATGATTAAACACCAAGGGAAGGCTGCCTTCCCTAGTCTGTGACCAGCGCCGGAGTTTTGGGTCCATGGATAAAATGTGTCTCCTTTGTCTCTACCAGAAAATGAAAGGAACTGAAATTAAGAGAAAGGGGAGACTGAAGTGTGGTGCCAAGATTGAAAGGAGAAAGAGGTTGAGGGATAGTGAGGGAGGTTGGAGAAGAGAGTAAAAAGAGGCCACTTACTGGATTTGAAATTGGTGAGATGTTTCTTGGGCTGGTTGGTCTGAGGACCTGAGGTCGTAGGTGGACCTTTTTCATGAAGCAAAGAGCAGGAGGACAGGGGATTGATCTCCCAAGGTAGGTCCCCCGATCTGAGTCATGGCACCAAATTTCATGTGTGTCCGTGTGAAGAGACCACTAAACAGGCTTTGTGTGAGCAATAAAGCTTTTAATCACCTGGGGGCAGGTGGGCTGAGTCTGAAAAGAGGCAGTGAGGAGAGATGGGGTGGGGCCGTTTTATAGGATTTGAGTAGGTAAAGGAAAAAGGGGGGTTGTTCTCTGGTGGGCAGGAGTGGGGGTCACAAGGTACTCAGTGGGGGAGCTTTTGAGCCAGGATGAGCCAGGAGAGGGAATTTCATAAGACAACATCATCAGTTAAGGCAGGAACAGGCCATTTTCACTTCTTTTGTGGTGGAATGTCATCAGTTAAGGCAGGAACCGGCCATCTGGATGTGTATGTGCAGGTCACAGGGGATATGATGGCTTAGCTTGGGCTCAGAGGCCTGACAATAACCACTACATAACCCACTAAAATATCCTACCCTTTGCAACATATTTACATTCATATTTAAATAGAAGTGGTAATCCTTGTCTTGATTGAGGAGACCATTATTGTTTTTCATATGACTTGATTCTGTAGTTTTATAGCTTTATGCAAAAATGGAAAAAAAAAACCCTAAATGTTCAATAATATAAAAGAATGGAAAACAGCTCTTTGTTCCTCAATTTATATCAATATTATATGCAATAGTGAAATTGGAAAGGTTCCCTTGTCCCCCTCTCAGGGCGTGCGAAGGTTATGTGGCTCACTTCTTTAGTGTCCTGCTGCTCAAACCTCTAGGAGAGCATAGAGACAGGCAGGCTGTGGGGCTTCGACCCCACGGCAGTGTCTAGGGTGAATGTTTACAGCTGAAGTCCCAGTGGGCGTGTGTTACAGGGTGCTATTTTAGTTAAGCCGTCTGTAGGCAGCTTGTGTTAGTCAGTTCAATTAGACCCCTGCCTTATTGCAAGGACAGAGGACTTTCTGTATCCCAAGTTATTTTCTTGGTGTACTGGAAGAATCAGATCACACTTTGGCTTGAAGAATGAGTGCAAGGTTTTACTGAGAGGAAGTAGCTCTCAGCAGGTGGGGGAGCCAGAAGGGAGATGGTTTTCCCCTGGAGTTGGACCCCTCAGCCTCCTGGGCTCTCCTCTGACTTTCCATGCCAAACTGTACATTGTTCCCCCTAGTTGATGGCCTGCTAGCATACTGGCATCTGCCAGTGTGCTCTCCACATCCTCTCGATGTCCAGCAGCTTGTGTGTTCCTCGGTTTATGTGTTTCTCTCGACGTCCAGCTGCTTGTGTGTCTGCCTGCTAGGGTCTTGGGGTTTTTACAGGCACAGAATGGGGGCATGGTAGGCCAGGGTGGTCTTGGGAAATGCAACATTTGGGTGCCAAGGCATGAGTGCCTGTCCTCATCTGGGTTCCTGTGCACAGACCAGGGGTGGAGTCCTCACCAGGGACTGCATCCTTCCCTTCTGAGCACTTCCTTGCCTACCTTCTGTATCAATAATAAAAATTTGGGATGCATAATAGCATGTGCATGTGTTGTGGACTGCAAGCTGAGATGTGTACGATACTCATTCTTCACAAGAGCTCTCTCAACTACTATCATTTCCCTGATACAGATGAGTAGCTGACTTCATTTGTTTCAGATTACAAATCTGGAAAACAGAGGTGCTGGCAGTCAAAGAACATTATTTACATACAACAGAACCTCAGCTCAAACTAGCTTAAATAGATGAGAAGTCAGTGTTTTTTGTGTCACCTATCCTGGAATCTTGATAGTACATTTAAGTCACACAGGTGTGATGCTACAAGACCTTGAATTATTAGCATCAAGTCAAATCCTACCAGAAGGGGATTTTCACTGTCACTCACAGGTGGTCTGCTTTCTTCAGGATGCCTTAAGAAAGAGAGGGTATGGTTAGGATTACTGCATATTGGAATGCTGCTGATCTGAGATGCTGCCAGGAGCACCCTGGATGCAGCGATGGCTATTGTCTGTCTTTCTCATTAATTAGATAGTCTCCAGGCACCTCCATTTCTTTCTGTGTCTGTGCCCAATTCTTTCACTTGCTGGCCAGTATTCTCAGTCACCTCCATAGCAAATTGCAGAGGAGACTTGTATAAGTGGCTTTGCTGATTACACTTTCCCTCCTTCAGGTTTTTGCTCAAGGCTACTTCAGGGATCACTGACCAGGCTATTGATGGGACATTTTGGATCAGATTTCCTTCTTGGTTCAATTACTCTCCTCTGAGCAAAGACTGACAGTGCTCCTTCCCTGAGGAGGGAATTGCACATGGGCCAGTAGTTTGAGGCAGAAGGTACAGAAATGTACCATAAGTGGTACATTTAGTATACTGAACATTTAGTATATTGAGAAAACATAGAGTTTTGGGGACAGCCCCTGCAGATCAGATATCTGCATAGCTCAAAGAGGGAGTGTAAAGTCTCTGACTCCTTTGTAACTACTTAGATTTCTTTGTAAGAATGGGGGAATACATATTTTTTCTTATAACTTTACTTTCCCTGATTTTTTTCATTTTTTCTTGGCTTTTTAATCCTATGGAAAAGCACTATAAATGTTGATGGATAGGCAACAGATATCAAAATTGCACGAAAACAAAATTGGCCAAATCCCTTTACAACAACCTAGCAATTAAAGCCACTCTAGAAATAGATGATGAGTTTGCGCTTCTCCCTTTATAGATGAAAACATGATGACCCAGAGAGGGGAAGTGACCTACCCAAGGTCATAGTCAATTAGTGGCAAAGCTGTGAATCAAACTCACATCCGTTGACTCTTTGGGGGACCTTTGAATCTCATACTGTGGGCATATATAGAGGGTTGGATGACACAAGTGGGGAAAGAATATTGGCCTGAGCTATTTGCATTTGGCAGACTTTCCTGGTCTTCTCTGTTGACTTAGATCTGGGACAAGTCTCCTCCTGCTTTCCCCAGCATTGGCCTAGGCCAGCTGCGGGTTCCCACTGTGAGGTGACCATGTGGAGCAGGTGGGCTGAGCATTTTCATTTCATAGGCCATTAGCTTTTGGCACAGTAACTTTTCCAGTTACTCTGGCCTCACAGGTCTTATGCCACCTGCTAGTTTGGAGGAAAAGACTATGGTCTGGGAATCTAGATGGATAGAGCAAATTAATAGGGCTGAATTTGGTTGGCAGAAAACTTGCCATTGGCTGCTGAGAATTTCACCCAGAGATGACCTGTCCTGATTTTGATTTTTTCCCTCCCTCAAACCTTTGTTTATTCACTATTCTCCAAGGTGAGAAAGACACAGGGAGACAGAAAGGGAGACTGAGAGATGTATAAGGAGACAAAAAACCAAAACCATAATGAATCTATGAAACATAAACAACATGCAAGAGGGAATAGACAGCCAGAGGGATCAGAAAGACCGGGAAGAAAACAGAATGATTTGATGACAAGGTGAAGAGAAGAAAGAGCTCTAGATGGAAGACATGCATGGTGCCATAGAATGGAATTTAGAGATTCTAACAAGACTCTCTGATGGTGTTAACGAGATAAATTTCCCCAAGGTCATCTAGAGCTAAGGCACAGAGTGAGTACTGGAAATCAGAGTGTCTAATTCTTTCTCTGGAAGGTATTTAGTTTCCTGCAATCAAAGATATCTGATAAATATTTATTGGGTAAATACATGGAGGCTGAGCTCATCAAGGGACTCCAACCATGTCAAATGAGCCATGCTTGAAGTTGGTAATAGCCTGGAAAAGAGAAGCCTCCAGAGAATATGACCAGTGCCTTCAAATATTTGCAGGTCCACCATTTGGAATAATGCTTAGATTTAATATATTTGTGGTTTAGGATTAAACCAGGACCAGCAGGTAGAAGCGAGAGTTAGATGGCTTTAGGGCCAATATAAATGGTCTACACAATCAGAGAAGCACATTGCTCATACCTGAAGGTTTGTAAGAAACATCTGAACTACCAGTTTGCAGGAATGTTATAGTTGGAATTGAAGCATTCATATGCAATGAAGGCAATAGCTCTCTCCATGCCTTGTCTCTATACTTGGAATATTTTCTTTTGTATGGCAATTTCTACCTAATGTTGAAGATTCCCAATCAGCTATCATCCATGAATGGGTGCAGACCACTCAAATGTCCCCTGAAAGTGGATATGGAGGTGTTTGTGTGTGTGTGTGTGTGTGTGTGTGGGAGGGGATTGGATTATCTGTGGTCAATGGACCACCCCAGCTGTTTTTCTTGGGTTGTTCTGGGTAGACTTTGTCAATGAGATGAACTTGGGCAAGATTTGGAAGGCAGCATAATTAAAGATGAGGCCATTGAAAGTTGTGGTGACCAGACGGTGGCTTTGCAGACCTCTTTATGGGTTCCCACGTCATAGCTGAGGCCAAACTGCAGATTTCTGAGTCCCACTCAATTCCTATTAGATCAGAATCTTAAGATTTGAGAAATCACTTGGAAGGGGCCATTTAGGATCCAGAGTAGAAGTTGTCTTGTTAGGAACTTCAGTATATGGAGTGAGGGAGAAAAGGCAACTCAGGGATAACATGGAGACTATGAATGAGCACTGACTACCCAAATTTTGGTACTGATGAATAGTAATCCCCCACATAGTGTGCCTTGCTATGAGGCCTGGGTTTGAATCCTGGGGTCCTCCATTTTCTATCTTTGTAAATTTGAACAAGTTTTTAAACCTCTTTGATCCTATTTTCCTTTGTAAGGTGGGGATAGTAGTGTCAATCTCACAGGATTAGATGTTTTGTCCCATTTGTGTGCGCATCCATGAAACATTTATTGAGCACCCACAATGGGCCAGGCCATTCTATCTAAATTACAGGTACTATTGCCTTTTCTTTTAACCTACTGCAGGGTGGTTTTAGAAGTCAGATGTAACAATATTTGTGTATTTCTGAATCCACTATTCAAAATGGTGAGCATTGCAGATTCTTCAGCAAATTTTCATGTCTCTTTTCCTCTAGAAATAGTCCCTGCTTGTCCATATTCAGGGATGGGTGCCGATTCCGGCATAGCCAACCACTAGGTCCCATTCTCTTGGGTGTAGTAATTGTAATAGGGATTGGCAGGTGGCCCATGCAAGGTCAATCAGATCTATTTTGTGGGATTGTTATAAGGACATTGAGATAAAGAAGTTTTCATTGTCCTGGAGGTGCGAAGGTATGAGGAAAGAAGTCTAAAGCTGCTGGTACCATACTTTCACCACTTAGAGAAAGTGAGACTGTAGATGTGATAGAGGGGAACGTTCTTGTCTCTACCCCTGTGGTTACCATGAGGAAGAAATTTCCCATAAACACTCTTGGGCTTTTACCGTCATGCACTCAGACTCAGGGAAGCTGAACTACATCTGACCTGGTAGGTGTGGGAAGACAACCTAGGTAAATGAAACCCTACATTGAGCTTTGCTTCTCCAGGGGCAGGACAGAAAAGCAAGCTGCTTCCTCCTTTTCTGCTCTTTGTCCTCTTGGAAACCAGCTGCATGCCATGCAGGAGACAAAATAGCCCACCCAGTGCTGTCTGGGTGAGTAAATCTACCTAATTCTGAAATTCACGGTCCCATTTGCCTTCCATGTTAAGCAACATCCTCTCACCTAGCCTTTCTCAATAACAAAAATGGTATTTGGGTCAACCTTAGGGCATTTTTTTGTTTGTTCTTTTTGATTCTTTGTTCAGATTCTCAGGAAGAAACTTGCCATTATTCGGGAGTACTCATCAGAGACTTCAGAAGTAAAAGGGTATGCTGGGGCAAATAGAAATAAGACAATGAAGGAAGAAAAAGAAGGTCTTGCAAAATAAGGCTCTCATTTCTTAGAGTCACTCTTGTATTTTACAAGCTTCCTAGGTATTCTTTCCAGCTATTTCAACCAGTATGTTTCAATTGCACTTTACCTGTCTGAAATGGGTTTCTGTCAATAGAGACTAAATAGTCCTAATATAGGTAATTTCTTTCTTATTTTGCAATAATGTCTGGTATAGTTTCAAATTGGGCCATTCTAATAGGTGTGTTGTGGTATCTTATTGTTGTTTTAATATGTAATTCCCTAATGGCACATGACAGTGAGCATCTTTTCATATGCTTATTTGCCATTAGTATTTCATTTGGTGAGGTGTCTGTTCAGATCTTTTGCCCATATTTCTATTGGGTTTTCTTATTGTTGACATTTAGGAATTGTTTATTTTGGATATCAGTCCTTTATCAGATATGTGTCTTGCAAACATATTTTACCAGCATATGATTTGTCTTTGCATCCACAATGTCTGCCTCACAAGCAAGATTATTTAAGTTCAATGAAGCCCCATTTATCAATTATTTCTTTCAGAAATCATGCCTTTGGGAGCTTTATCTAAAAAGTCATTGCCAAATCGAAGGTCACATACATTTCACCTATGTTTTCTTCAAGGAATTTTATAGTATCATGTTTTACATTTAGAATTATGATCCATTTGGAATTTTTGTGAAAGGTATAAGGTCAGTGTCTAGACTTATATATATTTTTTACATGTACATGTGCAGTTGTTTCAGCAGCATTTTGTGAAAAGACTTGCCTTTCTCCATTGAATCACCTTCATTTCTTTGGTGAGATCAGTTAATTATATTTGTTTGGGTCTATTTTTGAGATCTCTATTCTGTTCCACTGATCTACTTGTCTGTTCTTTTGCCAATAGCACCCTGTTTTGATTGCTCTAGCTTTATAGTAAGTTTTGAATTTGAGCAGTCTATCCTCTGGCTTAGTTTATCTCCTTCAATATGATGCTGGCTATTTGGGATTGTTTATATTTCCATATAAACTTGAGAGTCAGTTTGTCAATATTCACAAAATAACTTGCTGAGATTTTAATTGAGATTGCATTAAATTTATAAATCAACCTGGGAGAAACAGACATCTTAACAGTATTGAATCTTCCTATCCACGAACATGAAATAACTCTCCATTTATTTAGATCATTGGTTTCTTTTGTCAGAGGTTTGTGGTTTTCCTGATAATGTTCTTATATGTATTTTGTTAGATTTATACCTAAGTATTTTATTTTTTAATGCTAACATAAATGATATTGGTTTTTAATTTTAAACTTCTACTGTTCTTTGCTGGCATATAGGAAAAAATTGACTTTTGTACATTAACCTTATATCCTGGAACCACTTTATAGTTGCTTATTAGTTTCAGAAATTTTTTATTGTTATTGATTCTTTGAGATTTTCTAAATAAGCAATCATGTCATAAATATACGAAGACAATTTTATGTCTTCTTTCCTAATGTGTATACTTTAAAATCTCATTTTCTTATTTTACTATGCTATCTATTACTTCCAATATGATACTGAATACCAGTGATGAGAAGGAACATCTGTCTTATAGATCTTAGTGGAAAGCATCTAGTTTCTCACCCTTAAGTATAATGTTAGATGTAGGTTTTTTGTAAATGCTCTTTATCAAGTTGAGGAAATTCCCATTTATTCTTGATTTGGCAACAGTTTTTCTTATGGATGGGTGTCAGATTTTGTCAAATGCTTTTTCTGCATCTGTTGATAGGATCTGTGATTTTTCTTCTTTAATCTATTGATGTGATGGATTACATTAATGGATTTTTTGATGTTTAAACCAGTCTTGTGTATGTGGAATAAATTTTACTTAGCCATAGTGTATAATTTTTAAATACAGATAGATAGATAGGTAGGTAGATAGATACATACATACATAGATACATAGATAGTTGGATTTTATTTGTCAACGTATTGTTGAGGACTTTTGCATCTATGCTCATGAGTCTGTAGTTTTCTTGTAATGCCTTTGTCTGGATTTGGTATTAGAGTAGTGCTGGCCTCACAGAATGAGTTAGGAGGTGTTCTCTCTGCTTCTATCTTCTGGAAGAGATTGCAGAAATTGGCACAGTTTCTTCCTTATAGTTTTGATAAAATTTGGCAGTGAACCCATTTGGACCTGGTGCTTTCTCTTTTGAAAGATTATTAATTATTGACTGAATTTCTTTAATAGATATAGGCCTATTCAGATTCTCTATTTCTCTTTGAGTTTTGGTAGATTTTGTCTTTCAAAGAATAGGTCCATTTTATATAAGTTATCAAATTTGGGTATGGAGTTTTTTTATAATTTCCTTATTTAATTTATGCAATGTCATAGATCCCTCTTTCATTTCTGATATTAATAATTTGTATCTTCTTTCTTTTATTTTCTTAGCTTGCTTGGCTAGTGGTTTATTAATTTTATTGATCTTTTCAGAGAATCAGCTTTTGGTTTTTAAAATTTTCTCTATTTGATTTCCTGTTTTCAATTTTATTGATTTCTGCTATAATTTTTAATATTATTTTATCCCTTTTTGTTTTTAATTTTTTTTTGCAGAGACAGGGTCTCACCCAAGTTGTTCTTGAACTCTGGGGCCTCAAGCAATCTTCCTTCTGCAACCTCCCAAATTGCTAGGATTACAGGCATGAGCCACCAGGCCTGGCCCCTTCTTTTTACTTTGGATTTAATTTGCTCTTTTTTTTTTTTTTTAATTTCTTAGGTGGATGCTTAGGTTATTGATTTTAGGTCTCTCTTCTTTTTTAATATATGCATTCAATGCTATACATTTCCCTCTGGGCATTGTTCTCACTGCATCCCACATATTACAAGAAATTGTATTTTCATTTGTATGAGGTTAAAATACTTTAAAATTTATCTGAAGACTTATTTTTGACTCTTATGACATATAGAAGTATGTTTTATCTTCAAGTATTTGGGGAGTTTTTAGCTATCTTTCTGTTACCGATTTCTGTTAATTACATTTTTGTCTGAGAGCAGAAATTGTATGATTTCTATTCTTTTAAATTGTTAATCTGTATTTTATGGCTCTGAATGTAGCCTGTCTTGGTGAGTGTTCTATGTGAGCTTGAGAAGAATGTGTATTCTGCTGTTGTTTCATCAAGCATTTTGTAAATGTCGATAAGATCCTGTTGATTGATGGTGCTGTTCAATTAAACTATGTCCTTTCTGATTTTTTTGGCTGCTGTATCTGTCCATTAATGGTAGAAGGCTGTTAAAGTCTCCAGTTATAATAGTGGATTTATCTATTTCTCCTTGAAGTTCTATCAGTTTTGCCTCATGTATTTTGATGATCTGTAGTTAGACACATACACGTTAAGGATTGTTATGTCTTCTTGAAGAACTGACTCCCTTATCATGTAATGCTCCTCTTTATCTATGGCAATTTTCCTTGCTCTGATGTCAGGTTTGTCTGAAATTAATATAGCTACTTTCATTTTCTTTTTTATTAGTGTTAGCATAATATGTTTTACTCCATCTATGTCTTTGTATTTAAATTGGGTTTCTTCTAGACAACACATAGTTGGGTCTTATTTTTAATCCTCTCTGACAGTCTGTATTTTAATGGCATATTTAGATCATTAACACATAAAGTGACTACTGATACTGTTGGAATAATATCTACTTGGATTTATTACTGTTTTTGGTTCTTGTTTGTTTGTTTGTTTGTTTCTCTCTTTCTTTCTTTCTTTTTCTCTTTCACTATTTTGCTGCCTTCTTTGGTTTTACTTGAGCATTTTATACAATTCAATTTTCTCTTCTTTTCTTGGAAAATCAATGATGCTGCTTTCAAGCTTTTTTTTTTTTAGTGCTTGCCCTAGAGTTTGCAATAATAACATTTACAACAAATCCAAGTCTACTTTCAAATAACAATATACTGCTTCATGAATAGTACAAGTGCCTCATAACAGCATATTCTCAATGTCTCCTCCCTGTTCCTTATAACATTGGTGTCATTCATTTTACTTATTCATAAAGTATAAACTCTGAAAACATTGTTGCTGTTATTATTTTGAACAAACTTCATCTGTTAGATCATCTACTAAGAGTATGAAAATTAAAAGTTTTTATTTTACCTTCACTTATTCCTTCTCTAATACTCTCCCTTTCTTTATATAGATCTGAATTTCTGACCTACGTAATTTTCCTTCTTCTTGAAGATCTTTCGACATTTCTAGCAAGCTGTGTCTACTGGCAACACATTCAACTGTTGTCTGAGAAAGTCTTTATTTCTGTTTTACTTTTGAAGGATAATTTTCTGGATACAGAATTTCTATGTTGGTAGATTTTTTTCTTTCACCACTTTAATATTTCACTATATTCTCTTTGTACTTAAATGGCTTCTGATGAGAATTCCAATGTAATTTTTATCATTCTTCTCAATTAAGTAAGGTATTTAGCCACTTGTTTCTTTCAGAATTTTCTCTTTGTATTTGATTCTTATCAGTCTGAATATTTTATGTCTAAGTGTAGTTTTTTTTGGGGGGGATATTTATCTTTCTTGGTGTTCTCTGAGCTTCTTGAATCTGTGGTTTGATATCTGTCATTAACTTTGAAAAATTATCATATTTGAATAATTCAAATATTCTTTCTGCGTTTTATCTACTCTTGGTATTCCCATTATACATATATTAGTTACATCTTTTTTAATTGTCCCACAGTTCTTGAAGGTTCTGATCTGTTTAAAAAAATTCTTTTCCCCTTGCTTTTCAGATTGGAAAGTTTGTCTTGACATTTCTTCAAGCCCACTGATTCTTTTATTGCTTGTGTCCTCTTTATTGATAAATCCATTAAAAGTATTCTTCATTTATGTTTCTGAGTTTCTGATTTGTGGAATTCAGTTATTTTTTTCTTAGAGTTTCCATCCCTCTCCTTACATTACTCATCTGTTATTGCATGGTGTCCACTTTTTCTGTTATATCTCTTAGTGTATTAATCATAGTTATTTTAAATTTCTGGTCTAATAATTTCAGCCTCTCTGCTATATTTGATCCTATTTCTGATTCTTTCTCTGTCTCTTCAAACTGTGTACTTTGCCTTTCAGTATGTCTTGAATGTTTGTTCAAAAGTTGGACCTGATATACTAGGTAAAAGACACTGAGGTAAATAGGCCTTTAGTATAAAGTTATACCTATCTGGCTAGGAATTAGGCTGTCTTTACCATTTGCTATAGCTACAAGTGTCAGGCACTAAAATCTCTGCTGGCCTTATTTTATCTCCCCTATTATATTTGTCTTTCCCTAAAGTCTTCTTAAATAAGATCTGAGACTTGCAGTGGTTCTTTCAGTTAGGATTCCCTGTTACACAGGAGCCCTGTTGATGGGAGGTAGAGTGAAGGGGAGAGGAGGCATTGTACAGTCCTATTATTGGATCTTTGAACTTTGCCCCCGGGCTATGACCTATGACCTTCACAAGTGCTTCCCCATCCCCCTCCTTCTGTGTGATATAGGAAGCCTGGAGGAAGCTAGAATTGGATATTTTCCTTCTCTCATGTCAGTTAGGCTCTGGTGAAATCCAAGGTGCTCAGACTCGGCTAAAATAGTTTCTCTTAAGGAGGTTTTTTGTTGTTGTTGTTGTTTGTTTGTTTTGTTTTGTTTTGGAGAACAGAATGTTCTAGATATATTTCAATATGGTTACTTTTAACCCCTCCCTATGCAAGAAATATAGGGCACTTTTCTCTGGGAGTGAAAACTCAGGAAACTGGGGGGGTCATCCTGATACTGGCCCCACTTAATGTTTTAATTCTCAAGTCTGCCCACTTTGAGCCTCCAGCAATTCATCACTTACAGTTTATGTTTTCCTACCATGATCTTGCTCTAGCAGAGGGCTTCTGCTCCGGGATTTCAGCTCTAGTACTTTGTGATTCTGTGTATCTGTCTGTCTCTCAAATTTTGGGTGCTATAGTTTGCCATGAGATCTCAATTTTCTGGTGGATCTAAGAATAGTTGTTGATTTTCAATTTTATTTTTCACTTATTTTCCATTGTGTGGACTAAATGACAACTTATTAGCCCATTACATTTCAGACCAGAATGCAGAAGTCTGTATTATTTTCCATAGAATGTCTCCATAGCAAACAACTTTAGAAGATGGAGATGGTGTCTCCTTTGGAAGCCAAGAGAAGGTTTGATTACAGCTTTGGGAGAAAATGATTATCTTTTTCCAGAGCAAAAGTTAGGCATGCTTAGTACCGATTAATACACTCAGGTCCTTTAGTTCAGGGCTCCTCCCCCAACTCACCACAGGTACAGGTGTCACTTGGACTCTATTTTTGCCATGCAGTGGGAATTGGGACTTAAGGAATTTGACGCAAGGAAATTCTTACAGTTTGGGTATTGCTATTACTGTGAGTAATAAAGTCCTTGGTCTTTGACCCAAGAGACTCATGTCTTTTGTCAGCATCAATGAAGCTGTGCCAGGCTGACTTGTTCCCTTGTAAATAGAATAAATCTTAGACCCTTCATAGTTATTTGCAACTGGTCTTATATTTTTACCAGAGAATAGTGGAAAAGTGGAGAAATATAATTAAGTTTCCAGAAATTTACTTGCTATTAATAACAATTATTTCAGATACCTTCCCCTCTGTCCATGTGGTAATTGTAAAGAGGAGGAGGGACCTCCTCCTTCTTCTTCTGTTTTTTTTTTTGTTTGTTTTTGTTTCCCTCCTCCCACCCCATTCCATCTCCTTATTAGTTGAAGATTGATGTGCTGGATTTCTGCTTTGGGTTCTCTTCTTCTTCACTGAGTGAGCTTCTTCTTATTGTTGACTCCTAAGTCCGTGTCTCCAGCTATATCCACCCCCTGGCTACCAGATGTGTAGCTCCAAATGCTGACTACACATCTCCAAATGCTGTTCCACAAGCATCTAAGACAAAGCATGTGAACACTGAGCATCGTTATCAAGCGTGAAGATCCTGGAAGCTTCACGTTGCATAGAGTTGAACTCCAGCTCCCTCCCTTGCTGCTTGACCACAGGCTAAGTGACCAGCAGCGTAATGACAAAATCTGAAGCTAAATTGCTAAGGTTAAAATCTCATAACCACTCATTTATCATGATTTACTGGATTAAAGCACTTGCCATTCTTTCTTATAATTCCATATTTAATTTTCTAGCTACTTCATTAGAAACTAAGATCTTTAGGGTAGGGACCATGTCTTATTTACCATCACATTCCCAATGTCAAGCATCGTACCTGCCATGTAGTAAGCATTAAAAAAATACCTGGGTGATGGAAAGGCTAAATGAATAAATGCATGAATTGGGCTGGCAGCAGTGGAAACACTTTGGAGAATTTAGAGTTAGCTATGTTGCAGGTGACTTGGCTATTAATGAACATGTAGCCACATTGATATATTATTGCTAGACATTCGAATTATTTCCAAGTTTCTACTCATATCGCACAGAGTAATAGGGGAATCTTTGTACTGAATTCAAATATTTTTCTTTTTCACTTCCTCTTTGGTATAAATCTCTAGGGTGAAGTATTCCAGCTGATAATTCTAGAACAATTTCCATCTCTTGCTACACAATCTACAGCTTTTATCATAAGAGATTGGCCCATTTTTCCATAGACATTTGGATCTTTGTCTCTAAGCAAGGGCTGGCCCACAGGGGCCACAGTCACTGACTTCAAAGACATGAAGATTTATATGCAGAACCCTGAGAATCTGCTTGCCCTTGCTGGATTTAAGAATTTTCTTAAAGGCTTTAAATGAAAGCATTAGGCATCTCTTTTTAGAAAAGAAAAATATTGGTTTAAATCTATAGAAAATAAAATACTAGATTTATAATTAGAGATCCCTAGAGAGGTAAAATAATGAAGTAGGGGATCATCAATCATTCTTAATGTATGAAAAAGGGAGGTGAATCATATGCAGTTTTAGAGTCTCTGAGAGATTGCCTGGTAAAATAATGATGACTATAACTTATTGTCACTTACATGTTTCAGGCACTGTGTTAAGTAGTTTTTATAATAAAGGCTATTACTATTTAACTCTCACCAAATGCATATGAAGCAGAGAGTATTATTATCTTCATTTTTTTTTAATCGATGAGTAAACAGAGGCACAAAGAGGTTGAGTAACTTTCCCTGTAAGGAAATTTGGATTCGAATTCAAATCTGATTAAGTCTAAAGCCATTGCTCTAGTGCCCACAGGCTCATCAAAAAACAGATTGCTGCTGTAATCAGATAAAGCCTACAATCAAGTTAACTTGCCTTAAACTACATGTAGTGATATGAATATTCATTATTTTGTCACAAGGAACCAAGCTGTTCCTATACAGGAGAGCCAGGAAGTAAGGTCCAAACTTCCTCTCCCTTAAGTAAAGAATGTTGGAAGAAACCTGGGGTCATTATGTCACCCTCTTACCAACTCTCAATTTGTTTCTTCCAATGGTAGGGGGTCTGGCTTATCTGTGTGGTCAGTGTCTGCCAATCATTGAGATGCATTTCACTAATGAGTGAAGTCACTGTCCATCTGTCCACAATCCACTGGCGGACATTATTCAGTCATCTTTACCTAACATTTGGCTAAGTAAGTTCATATAGGCTCTGCAGACCTTGCTATCTCCATCTTCCTCTCCTGAAGGCACAAATGAGCACATGGGACCCAAAATTTGGATTATGAAAAAGGAGTAGGAATTCCTTCTTCTGCCATAGGTTTGCATTTGTCTCCAATTCAGCTTTTGCCAAAACCTTGTGTTAGAGTTCTGGGCATTCACATGACCAGTAATAATATGTATAGAATACTTACTTTTCCATTTGACTCTAGATGGTTGTATGTGTACTCCCACAAAACAGAACCCTGGAGAAACGAAGTGAGTGGTAGGTCTTAGGCATCCAAATCACACCCTGTCCCCTTAATACTCTTGGAAAATTGGTTGGTGTGCTTTGGTGTTTATATAGTTTGGTTTTCTGTTGCCAGTTTTCAAATCATATAACTCCAGTGTTGGAAGCAAGCTTTGAATATAGCTCATTAAATCTTTCCAATTTTATCAGACATGGCAATGTGCTTAGGACAATACCAGTATGTTCTTGGCAAAGCAGGAATCAGGTTATAGGCCTTCCAACTCAAATTTAGTGCTCTTTCTCTCAAGTTATCTGGCCCACTCAAGATGCCTGACCTCAGCAGTCTCTGTGCCCTGTCGCCTCCCTTCTCCTCCCCTTGTATTTTCTCTGAAGCCAACTTTGATTGTGGAAGCAGAAAAGAATCATCGGAGTGCCTCTTGCTCAACACCTTTGTTTCATCAAACAAGCATATACATTACTTGCACTATGCTAGGAACTGTTCTCAGCACATCAAAATGCTAACTTTTGTTCTTTAATAACCTCATGGAATAGGTTTTATTATTGGTCTCATGATACAGATTTAAAAACTGAGGCATGGAGAGGCTGAGTGATTTGCTTAACCTCATGGAGTTGATAAACATTGTAGTCAGGACTTGGAATCAAAGACATTGTGGCTCCAGAGCCTGGGTAAGAGACAACTACACTGTGCTGCTCTTGTGTTGATTAGGAAGTAGGGCCCTGGGTTGGGGAAATGGCTTCCAGAACACTTTAGTGAGTTGGGGGCAGAGCACAACTTCTGGTGCCCCGGGCCAGAGCTCTCTCCTTGACATCATGCACGTTGGCTCAGGTTATTTTCCTTATTTTCTCAAATTGCTCAGCTTTTATTCTTTTAATTCTAAATAGAATTCAACCACCAAAAAACTCAAGATCATTTTTCAATGTCTCACCTTTATTTATGTTTTCAGGGAAGGAGAGTTAAAAAGAAAGTCAGCAGTCTGGAAAATGAAACATTCTGCCCTTGTCTCCTGAACACAGCCAGGCCAAGTTGTAACTCAAATCACTCTTTGTACTGCTTGGTCGTAAATCCCTTCAAACTGAGTTGGCATTAAAATTAATGGGAGAGCAGGGTCTGGTCTTAAATCATAGTGAACCAACCAATGAGACTACTGAAAAAGTCTCCCACCTTTTATCTCTGACACTGACTTGGGCAGATGACTTATCACTATTACAAAGGCCCCACACCTCATGACCCTTCAGCAAGCTCCTTTGCTCTAGTTAACTTAACAGGTTATTTTTCTCTCTTCATTCTTTGTATCTTCCTGATGTTGTGGGCCAGACAGAAAAGAGCATCCTGCATTCAGTGGAGAAGGCCCAGACTTGGGAGGCCAGCTCTCCTCTGGCTCTGCCACCAACTTACTGTGTAACCAGAGCTGAGGAATTTCATCCCTTCAGTCTTTATTCTCTTATCCATGACACTGAGAGGATGGCATTGCAACCACATTTTCTGTGCATTACAGAGCACATTCTTCTTTTGGCTGTTCCTAAGGCATGGCTCCAGCCCTACTGTACTATTTCCAAAACCCATGGACTCAAGGCTAATCCATGTTCTATCTCATCTCTGGACCACAGTATGCATACCTGGGCCTGATGAAGTGATTTGGCCAAAACTACTAAGTGCTATGGTAGTGGAGCTAGGATGAAGAATTAGTTTCCTAGGGCAACTGTCATAAATGACCACAAACTGGGTGGTTTAACACAACAGAAATTTATTCTTTCACACTTCTGGAAGCTGGAAGTTTAAAATCAAGATGTTGAGAGAGCTTTGTTCTCTCTGAAGGCTCTAGGTTTCCTTCCTTGTCTTTTCTTAGCTTTGGATGTTGCTGGAAATCCTTGCCACTCCTCAGCTTGTAGATGCATCACTCCAGTCTCTGCCTCTGTTTCCATATGGCATTGTTTCTGTGTGTCTTTTCTGAGTCTCTGTTTCCCAAATTTCCTTCTCCTATAAGAACACCAGCCACTGGATTTAGGACACACCCTAATCCAGTATGACCTTATCTTAACTGGATTACATCTGCGAAGACCCTATTTCCAAATAAGTCTACATTCACAGGTACCAGAGGTTAGGACTTAAACATATCTGTTTTGGACAACACAATTTAAGGCATAGAAGAAAAGAACCAACCCATCACTTCTGGTCCAGTATTTATGTCTGATGAGGAGGGATGATAATGAAACCGAAAATGAAAATGTTAGGAGTTATTTTTGGCTGAAAGGCAGTCACAATTAATATAATAAGATGCCTGATATTTACATGATGCCTTTTATGAGTGATTTTAGGCTTTTTTTTTTTTGACCTTTACAAAAACACAATGAGACCAGTAAGGCAGATATTACTATGTCCATTTTACAGATGAAGAAGTTTAGATAGAGATTTATTATAGACATCTACCAAGCACATTTATGTGTGCAGCTGTTGGTAGACAATGTGGGAATGAGAGAGGAGATAAAAGCAGAGGTAACAATTATAAAATGACATAGACAGGGTCCCTGTATGAACTAACATGAGTGGGGCAAGACCCAAAGACTATGATTACCTCAACTCTGTGGTCTTTGGATTCACTCCCCAAATAAACCAAACAACATTCTGAGACTCAGAATGGCTTATTTCAGTTGACTAAGTAATAAGTAGTGAGACTAGATTTTGCTCTAAAATTTTTGTACCAGTCTTATTTTATCACAAAAAGTGCTGGAATTCAAATACGAATCAATGACAAACCCAGATTTGATTTGCAGATATTTCTTTTATGAGATGCAATTTTCAGGTAATTACATTGGTTTTTGCTGGAGGCCTCATCACTTTGTAGCCACCCTGATAAAGAAAGATTTTGCAGCACATCTGCTTGTGATGCAGCTGGACTTTTCTTAATCAGTGGAAGCAGATCCCCAAAGCTATATAATTATCCACTAACTTAAGGAGGTCAAGGACAGTGCTGCTGCAACTGCACTTTTGCTTGAAAAGGCATTGTGAAGTTTTCTACGTAAGTCTTCTATGTCTGGGGAATACTTGTTCTCAGTCAGGGCTCTCAGCATCTCTCCTGCATGGAGGCCTGTGCAGAGAAGATGAGCCTACTATCCTTAGAAAGACCTGCTTGCAAAGTTGGCCCTTGGTTGACATCTTGGAACTTGGATAGTAAACAGTTCCCTTCCCTATATTGATATAAAACTTTCCATAATGATAGGAATGGGTCTTTGGTTTGTACCAACAGTGTAGTTTAGCTGAACACCTGCTTCCTTTCAGGGAATCTGGAATTTTGGTATATGCTACGCAGAGTGCCTACATGACTATCTCTCCATAAAAACCTTGGGTCCTGAGTCTAATGAGCTTCTTTGGTAGACAACATTTAATATGTGTTATCACAACCTGTTCCTGGAGAAATTAAGCATGTTCTGTGTGATTCCACTGGGAGAAGACTCTTGGACTTTTGCTGCTGATTTCCTCTGAACTTTACCCATGCACATTTTCTTTTTGCCAATTTTGCTTTGTATCCTTTTGCTACAATAAATCTTAGTTATGAGAACAACTGTGTGCTAAGTCTTGTGAGTCCTTCTAGCTAACTTCTAAATTTGGAGGTAGCCTTGGGACCCAATACAAGGTCCTTCTATCCCCAGACCCTCTCCTGACATCAGAGAGAGTCCTTTTATTCCTGTCCCTCTCCAATGCTCTTTCTAGAAGATCTTTGAGGAGGAGGCTCAGGCTGGAATTCCATTACTACAGATAGTGTGTGACAATCACTGGTTTGTTAGTTTTTCTAGCTAATGGTGTATCCAGGACTTGGTTATTTCATTATTTTTTTTCTGATCTAATGCAGGGAATGTTTATTTTTGAGGAAAGATAAGCTTCTGTTTGTTTCTGGCTTTAGTCTGGCTGAGAGGACAAATCTGAAAACATTTTGGTGAACAAAATTTAAGAAATATTATGTATCCATCAACCATTTGTTTATCTATTATCTATTTCTTTATCATCTGTCTACTTGTCTTCTATCTATCTATTCATCTATCTATTTTCTATCATCTCCCAACTACTCTGCTCACCACGCCTCTACATTTGCCATCATCACCTTCACCAGCAAACTAGCTCCATCATCAACATTTGGGTCTCACTGTCACCACCATCATATCCACCTTCCTCACACAGTCTCTTTGACAACTATTCCCACCTCCATTATGACAATTGATACTATTACCATTACCACAGCCGTTATTGACTCCATCTCCTCCACTAGCCCCACCATCACCACCAGTGTCAACATCTCTATCAAGTTCCATCATTTCTTATGTCCTCTGACTGTTATCCTTAACTCACCACCTCACCACTAGGCTAGGTCAGCATTCACTCTCTAGCACAGTTCATGCCACATTGGTACTGTCCAGCGAATCAACCAAGTAATCATTGTTTAATAATTGATTCATTACCACCATTTTTATTAGCAAAATCATCAGCATGATAACCATTAAAAAAACCAGAAAATAACAAGTTCTTTTAAATTCTCCAAAGAAATAAGAATGCTTTATGGTGATCTGAACTAGGTAAATTCTTCCATGTAACAGGAACCGCAGGCTGGTCTCCAGTATGATGAAGCAATGGAAAAGTACTGGAAGAAACAAAGGAGGAAATCAGCAGTTACTTTCAGAGTAGACCGTAGGCCCCCAAATCAGCACAGTGCCTCTGTGCTCAGACATTGAAGATGTTGGTCAGGAGTGTGGTGAAAATCTTACAGCAGCCAACAGAGAATTTAAATTAACACCCCTTTTATTTCCCACTCCCTATTTGGCTTTCATAAAAACCTGTATTTGTGAAGAAAACTTTAGCATTATTGACATTAGAAGGCATTTAAGCCAGCAGATGGGGAAGTGGAAGCCTTGCTAGGAGTGGCTGGGGTGAGGGAATATCTGAAAAGCATGTTTTATCAGCCAAATGAGATGTCCTGGCTCTGGCATTCCTCACTGCCTGGATGTGGCCTTCTTTAGAATGTGTGGCCTTTTGTTGCTGTGAGCTAGAGTAGAGCACTTCTGATTGACAGAATCTAGGAAATTTTCATTATCTCTTTACCAGACTATGGTTTGGATATAGTTTGCTTGTCTCTACCAAATCTCTTTCGCTTTACCAGGCAGCCCATAATAATTCCCTCTGAGTATCTACCTCAAGCCTCCAGACACTAATGATTAAAGCCATGATGAAAAAAGAGGAGGAAAACAGCCATAGGTGATTGTGTCCTCATCTACTTTCCTTGTTCTTCTCCTTCTCTCCCTCAAGTAACTGAGTCTATTTGACTTCTATCTCTAGTCTAAGGTATTCACAGGAGGGGAAGCTCAAGGCCAGATTATGGGGCTCAGGATCATATGCCTCTGGCTTTGCATCTTGCTTTGACCTTAGGTATTGCTATGGCTTGGATATGGTTTGCTTCTCCCCACCAAATCGTATATTGAAATTTGATCCTCAATGTGCCTGTGTTGGGAGGTATTTGGGTCATAGGGGCAGATCCCTCATGAATGGCTTGGTGCCATTTTTGTGGTAGTGAGTTCTCACTCTCATGGGACTGGATTGGTTCTTGGGGAAATTGATTAGTTCCCCCAAGAGGGGGTTGTTATAAAGCTGGGATGCCCTTCCTGTTTGGCCCCTCTTTTCACTACCCACTTCCCTTTCGACCTCTGCCATGCTTTGACACAACACAAAAGCTCTCATCAGAAGCCAAACAGATGCCAGTGCCATGCTTCTTGTGCAGCCTGCAGAACTGTGAGCCAAATAAGCCTTTTTTTCTTTAAAAACTACCCAGACTCAGGTATTCCTTTATAGCAACATAAAATGGACTAAGACAGATATCATTTCTGATTTCTGGAGCTTCTCATCCCCATTCAAGACTCATCCCCATTCAGTGATAATTCAGGTGTGCCTGAATTATTACCTTGAATAGTCACCCTAAACTCACCCCTCTGGAACTGGGGCTGGTCCTGCTCTTGCTTCTGTGCCAAGAGACTGTGGTCCATTCACCCCACATTTATTCAATTTCCATTCTGTATTGGGCATTCTTCATGATAATGTGATAAAACAAATGGTAAAACACAGCCTCTGCCTTCATAGAGCACTCACACTATTGAGGGAGACTGACCCTTACACAGATGATTGCTGTAGTATGAGAGAGTTATGTGCAGAATGTGGGAGCGAAGATAAGTTGAGGGAAGGCTTTCTGGAAGAGATGATGTCAAATCGTGTTTTGGAGCTTGGATAAAATTTAACCAGCCACACTAAAGGTGAAAAGTGCATTTGAGGCAGAGGAAAGAGAATGGGCAAAGACACAGAGCATGAAAGAATGTGGGTATGTGCAGGACTAGAAGCTGTTTAGTAGTATTTGAAGATAATTTCATACAGTTCACTTCATAACATACCCTTTGTTTTCTCTCTCCCTCTGCTTGTCATAGAGTCTGAAACTTCACCATTCAAGACTTACCTTTTGGTTCTGGAGGTTTCTTATTCTCAAACTATTAAGGACACAAGTATGGGAATTTTTATAGTTGACGCCCTTGGAAAAGGTGGTATCTTGAGGGTTTATTGACTGACCCATATGTCATACTCTCCACAGAGAACATGCACTTGGCAGTGAGGTTGGTATTATCACGGGGGAAGGGGTCCCCAGGGAGATGAAATAATGCCAGAGACCAATTAAGTTTACAGCTGTGCCAGGGCTGGCTCTTCCTGGCCATATCCCAGCCCTGGAGTAATATCTCTTTCTCCAGCCTTTTTCTTCCGAAATAAATCCTTGAAGTGCTGTATTGGAAATGCATACCTGCATCACCATCCCCTAAAAATCTTTCTGTGGCTTTCCTTCCCTGAACTTTTCTGAAGCATGGCACCAAAGTGCTCAGCATCATGGCCCCTGCCTCACCCTCCAGCTATATTTCTCCTCATGAATTCCCCAGCATCCTACTTCATTTCACAATTCATAGTTCTGCTCATAATGATATTCTATATTCTAATCAAGGCCTATTCATGATTTAAGAAAAAAAGTATAAAGAAGCAAGAAAACAAGTAGACGAATGAACAAACAAGTAACTGGTGATGAACAGTTGGTAGATACAAAAAGTATTCTTTGCATTTTCATCTGTGTAGTGGGATGGAAGAATGTGAAGAAACAGCCTCAGCTGATACTCATGATAGAAACAAATCCCACTATGAGAGTTATTTCTACTTATTATCAGTCTACTCTTCTTGCTTTCCAAATTACCCCTGTGAATCCCCATAATGATTCTGCTATAAGTGGTCACTGCCACAGGAATGGGCCCACAGCTAGTAAGTACTACAGTCAGGATTCAGAACAAACCAGTAATATGTAGTGCTCAGATGTGTGCACTTTCTTCCACTCCCCATTGCCTCACAGAACCATCTCATGCTCTGGAAATGTGCGTTTAGTGTTAAGGTAAATACCTGGTTTTGTGCCAGGGACCTGTATCCTCCTACCTTAAAGAAAACCTGAACACCTCCTGAGAAAGAGGAATGAGAATTCTCTGATTTATCCAGCTGGAAAGTGAGAGGGGCATGGGCTGAGAGCCAGAAGATCTGGGTCATATCTTTTTTCTGTCTAGTGTTTTATTCTCACTGGGATTATAGTTTTCTCAGTTAGCTTCATACTGCCTCCCCTCTCAAAAATTACTAAAATTCTCCAGGTTCTCAAAATAGCTGAGTCTTTTAGCTTTACTCTTCTTTCCATATAGGAACTTAAATGAAATTCTCCAGCACCAGTTCTTGGTGCATCTAGGAACACTGGCAGGGTTTCTGCAGAGACAGTCTTCATTCACCGAGTTTCCAGCGGGGGATACTGACCTTTGGGTCCTCTCTTACCTTAGGGCATCACCACCTCTTGCCATTTTGGGGCATCCCTGCCTTTGCCTAGCATATTGGTTGGTCTTTGTCTCCCTTAATTTGGTGCCTGCAATGACTGTGTTTCAAAGACCTGATCTGCTGCTCCAGGGCCTTCATTGCCATTTGAAGCAGGATGTAGGCACCCCTTGCTAACAGGTATCTCCTATTCTGAAATTCCTATTCCTATTCTTGAATTCTGAAACCCCAGAATTCAAGTCAACCATGTATATTAAGAATACTCTTTGTTACCCAGAATTCTGCCACTCCCACTCAGGCTGCAGCAGGATGGGGCCAAGTATCCACACTTCCCCATCCAGAGAAGTCTCCTACTGAGAGTCAGAGCCAGGAGTGTTTAGATGACTGTGAGGAATGTTCATCTTACAGTGTCCTTGAGAGGTAACCTCTGGGATCTCACATCCAATTATGTGCATTTTACAGAACCAACCTGAAGGAGTTAACCTAGAATTCACCTGGGGATAGAAAACAGAATGATTACAGGACTGAGAAAAGAGTAAAAGAACAAATGATGCAAAGGTTGACTGAGCAGTCACAGTGGTTGAGGTGGTCACAGGGAGTTGTCAGTAAACTCAGAATGATGAAAACTCTGAGAGAGAGTGTCTGATACAAAGTGAGATTGACAGCAGCTGCGAGGCTGGACTTAAGGAAAGCTCAGTGGGACAATAGGACAAACTTTCCAAAACAGAGGACATGGGTTATCAATATTAAAATTATTGGGTTTCTAACATTTGCCACACACTTTATTTACATAATCTCATTCTGTTTTAAAGTAACTCTGCAAAACATGTTTCTTAAACTAAACATATTTAGTAACATAAAAAGTTGAAATGTTGAAAAATTAAGCCTCTTGGGGGAGGAGGGAGAATATTAGGAAGAATAACTAATAAATGCTGGGCTTACTACCTAGATGATGGGACAAGCTATGCAACAAACCACCATGGCACACGCTTACCTATGTAACAAACCTGCACATCCTGCACATGTACCCTTGAACTTAAAATTTTGTAAAAAGAGAAAGTGCAGGGAAATTTACCCGAGTTCATATACCCAAGATTTAGTAGTCTCTTTCTGACACCTTCTGTCCCTCCCTCCCATCTTCTTTCCCCTCTTCTTTCTTCCCTTCTTTTCCCCATTTCACGATGCTACACTTTCTGTAGTGTTTTATTATTAAGAGAAGTCTTTTTAGAAGTTCTTAGAGCACTCTTTGGTTCCAAGGTGCTCAAGGAACTAAGCTGAAGGTCCCAGGTTTGACAGACAATTGTCCTTAACACTTAGCCCTAGACCAGGACTGGTGCTTCATCTCATACCCTCATGGGGACATATGCTTGTGAGTCTCAATGTGGCTACCAAACTAAATTTCTTTTATGATTCTCTAAATAGACTTGGCTTATGTCTTCCTGATTCCAGGCCTTCCTATATATTTTCCTCCTTCTGGGATACATTAGTTGAGTGACATATTATGCAACTTAAAAAATAATTTAAAAATAAATTTATTTAAATAATGCATGATATGGTTTGGCTGTGTCCCCCACCCAAATCTCATCTTGAATTGTAGCTCCCATAATTCCTATGTGTTGATGGGAAGGGCACAGTGGGAGGTAATTGAATCATGGGCACAAGTCTTTCCTGTGCTGTTCTTCTGATAGTGAATAAGACTCATGAGATATGATGGTTTTACAAAGGATAGTTCACCTACACATGCTCTTTTGCCTGCTGCCATGTAAGATGTGACTTGCTCCTCATTGATCTTCTGCCATGATTGTGAGTCCTCCCCAGCCATATGGAACTGTGAGTTAATTAAATCTCTTCCCTTTAAATTACCCAGTCTCAGGTATGTCTTTATTAGCAGTGTGAGAACAGACTAATATGAGGTAGAAATTTATTTTTCAGTTATGAAACAGACATAAGTGGTTCTGAGCTAGAGGGGCAACTGTCCTTCACAAGGACATCAGATCCTAGAGTTGTTACATCTTCTTGCTCTGCCATTTCCAAGCTGTTGTCCTTGCTGAAGGTTGATGTTGGCCCCTCTATACCCACATTCCAGCTCAGTTGGTTTGTTAAGGGGATGAGTAGGACATTGGGCTAATCGCTTGAGCTCACATCTCATTATCACATGGTCACACCTAGTTGCAAAGAAGTGGGAAATATGGATTCTGCTGGGCAGCCACATTTCCAGCTAAAACCAGGGGGTTCTACCACTAAAAGGAAGAAAAAGAGATTGGACACTGGAGGATATTTGGGAGAATGTCCCACACAAAAATTGTCTCCTTCCATCTTTTTCACGTGTTATCTGTCCCACTGAGATGTCACTTAAAAAATATTAATTTAAGTTCCAGGATACATGTGCAAGATGTATAGGTTTGTTACACAGGGAAATGTGTGCCATGGTGGTTTGCTGCACCTATCAACCCATCACCTTAGGTATTAAGTTCCACATGCATTAGTGATTTATCCTGATGCTCTCCCTCCCCCCACCCCCAACAGAGCCCAGTGTGTTGTTCCCCTTCTTGTGTCCACGTGTTTTCATTGTTCAGCTCTCACTCATGAGTGAGATCATGCATTGTTTGGTTTTCTGTTCCTGTGTTAGATGAGAATAATGGCTTCCAGTTGCATCCATGTCTCTGCAAAGGACATGATCTTGTTCCTTTATATGGCCACATAGTATTCCATGGCGTATATGTACCTTTTCCGTGAATCTTTCTGTAACCACGCAGACCTACCTGCCCCATTTGTTTCTACCCCAAATGTATCATTTTCCAAATTGCCTCAGAATGTGCCTGTTTACTGTCCACTTCTCCCTATATACTGTGAAAATTTTGAGAATAGAAACCTTGCCTTATTCATCTTTATGTTTCTATTCGTCTCACAAACCTTGGCCACTGTAGGCAGTCAATAGGCTTATATGAGAGAGAATGAATAATTTAAAGTTCGCTGAGAAACATCATTAAACAGAATACTGCTGCAGGATTTCAAAAGATAAAATGTTAGTTCTAATGGATTTTTGATAACTCATTTTCATATGAAGCTTAAACAGTTCCTAGGCAATGTTCCTCATGTAGTATTTTATTTTGATTCTGACTCTCCTACCAAACAGTGAGGCTGATAGAGTGTAATATTCCTGCCAACCCGCAGCTCAAGAAACTAGGGCTTGGAACCTTTGAGGTTTGCGTAAGCCATGCAATGAGGAAATAGTGAGGCCTGCTTGGACTGGAAGTCAGATTCTTTCATTGTAAATCAAATGTCTTCTATCATCGAAGGGGACTATTTCTGGGTATATAAAGGAACACAGAGTTTAAGTGACTTAGGCAAGGCCAAAGGGATGGAACCTAAGTTCCCAACCAGGACAGTGTCTCTCATTTCTTCCAGGCAGATTCATAGATGTGGGCCCTTTAATCAAATGCTCTGGGTTCAAGATTCTTAGCTGTGTGTCCTTAAGTGGGTTATATAAATCATCTAAACCTGAATTTCCTTTTCTATAAAATAAGGATAGTGAAATTTTCAAGTTATTGTGAAAATGAAATGAGACCCGAGTAAAGAACTGTGGCATACAAGGTGGACTCAATTACATGTTAGCTATCAATTACATTATTATTCATTTTTTTTTTGTGAGTTGGAATTCATTTTTGAGTCCCCTCAAAACAGTACAAATTACTTTTTATAGATCACCTACTGTGATCCATGCATTTTATGTGCTCCATTATAACAGCCTGTCCACTGGTATACTCAAAAGACGGATCATGATTCCTGCAACATTCACGCTTCCTGATAAAGAAATTGATGCTTATTTGTTCCTTGAGCAAGAGGGAATGTCTTCTGAACCATCTTTCCCTTTTCCCTGACTACAGTGGAGATCATAGTAGCTAGGTAAGCTGATCAGGTTCTCAAGAGTTTGTGCTTGAAAATTCAGAGAAAAACCTGCTTGTGTGAAAGGGCAGATGTGATATCCAGGCAAGTAGAGACCAAAATAATTTCACTTTCTTTATCTGTACAAAGTAGCAATTCAAAGAGGTTGGTCCTTATCCTTAGGCCACAAAGTCAGCTAGTAGTGGAGCTGGGACTCAACCCACGTTTTGCCTGGCATCATGGCAATTCTCTTCTAATAGTCCTATTAATCCAAGTGCCTGTTAGTATCCCTGGACTGCACGTAACCTCTTTTATATTTTAGTGAATTATTTAAATGATATGCTTCATTTTTTTCCCATTAACCAGAAGGAATATAAAATCAGATATGCTTGAGATAGCTTTTATTTCAGATAAGAACAGGGGTGTGTCCCATATGTTTAGGAGTTGGATTTGTGTTTTCCATATAGAAGCTAAGAAAGTATTATCAACTTTAGCAAACCTTGTTTGCAGACTTGTGGAGCATAAAGATACCTTGAAAGGGTTGCTGAAAACTGATTTCTGTAGGAATAATGGGGACGTGGATGGTTACACATGAAATCCCTTTAACTGGTCAGGGAAGAATGTGATCAATTTTTATTGTTTTTATTTATTGAAATTGCTTAATAACTTATTTGGGGGAAATGTTATTTCCCATATACATATCTTGGATATGTATATTTCCCATATACATATCTTGGATATGTATATTTCCCATATACATATCTTGGATATGTATATTTCCCATATACATATCTTGGATATGTATATTTCCCATATACATATCTTGGATATGTATATTTCCCATATACATATCTTGGATATGTATATTTCCCATATACATATCTTGGATATGTATATTTCCCATATACATATCTTGGATATGTATATTTCCCATATACATATCTTGGATATGTATATTTCCCATATACATATCTTGGATATGTATATTTCCCATATACATATCTTGGATATGTATATTTCCCATATACATATCTTGGATATGTATATTTCCCATATACATATCTTGGATATGTATATTTCCCATATACATATCTTGGATATGTATATTTCCCATATACATATCTTGGATATGTATATTTCCCATATACATATCTTGGATATGTATATTTCCCATATACATATCTTGGATATGTATATTTCCCATATACATATCTTGGATATGTATATTTCCCATATACATATCTTGGTATATGTACAACCAAGATAAAAATAAAGGAAAATCAGGGTTTAGTCAGAGAGTAATGATATCAGTAAAAGCATAGCATCACTGGGGGAAAGAGGAAGGCGTCCTCTCACACTAGTTGGAGCTGATGGGGGGATGGTATACCTTCTATCATGGTAAGAGAGAATGTTTGGAATAAGACTCCTTAGGTCTGAACCTTAGCTTTGCCTCTTAACTTCGTAACCTATGGAAAAATTACTGAAGTTCTCTAAGCCTCAGTTTTCTCATAAAGAAAATGGGAATGAGTGGGAGTAAGTACCTTATAGGTGATTGTACCTCCCCTTCCCTCCCCTCCCCTCCTTTTCCCTTCTTTTCTTTCTCTCTCTCTCTCTCTCTCTCTACTTTTGGTCCTTTTTTTTCCTTCCCCTTGACTTTACTTTCTATTCAACTGTTCCAATTTTCCTGGGAGTCTTTTACATCTTAGTGTGAAAAATAGGAACATGGCCAGCAGCACTATGCTCTTGCCTCTTGTTTCAGTCTTCCATGATCCCACGGTCAATCCTAAAGTAGCTTTGGGTCCCCATGATCTGAAAAAAGAAACCTAAGATTGCCTCTGAGAGTTTAACTGAGAAATCAATATGTAATTAATGAGAGAAAACAATGCAACGCTCTTTTACGTGGACACAATGTCTATTAGGCCAAAAGATCTTGACTCTAACCTAATTTAAAGCATTAATATAACATTAAAGAGATAATATGTCTCAGAAACATAGTTGTTCAGCTACCCAAAGCATAGCCAAGGAAGAACTAAGGAAGGAGCTATAGGAATTTCCCAGCCAAACCCTGATCAGAGGAGAGGGAGACTTGGTCCCAGAATTATTTCTTCTTGTATAAGGATATGAGAGTATTATGAATAGGAATACATAAGGGTTTTATTCAATGCAATTCAACATTCCACTGCATAAAAAGTTTCTTGATGTGATTGCTTGTTCCCCAGAATGTGTTATTTGACTTTGCACGTGGCTAGCTTATGGAAATTAAATGTATTATCTCTGAAGTACATGTAATTTCATAGTAAGCTAGTAGCTTAATATATTGATTTTAGAGTTTAAGGGGGGAGGGGGAAGCATACATTGCCCATATTGTTGCAGAGCTGATTTTTAGTGAAAGGGATTTGTAATACAACTGATCAGTGTTTGGAGAAAGTTTCCTGAAGTCCTGCATAATTTATTTTAAAACTTATAAAGTTGGATTGTTGTTCAAAGAGAACCATGTTTATAGATTTATGTCCTAGTGTCTTCTGACTTATGCAACTTAATATTCTTGTTTAGAGGGTTGGGATTCTTTATTTTAGGTTCAGCCAAGATCATTCTAAACTTTCTCTCACAGCTTTCTATCACTTGGGAAATTTGTGATGGTTTTAAGAACAAAATAACCCAAATATTTGCTTTTTTGGTGGCTTTGTTTTCTAACAGTATTGTGTAGGACTTCAATATCACAGAAAATGTTCTTGTACATTCTTCCTCTTCAATATCTCAGTGATCATCAAAGGATCTAGACTGTTCTATAAAAGCATTGACAGATTTGGCATCACTGGGTTTGAGACACTGGCCATTTCCTCCATGGTCTGAAAGAACCTTTGGCTGTGAGAGACCTTGAAAAAAAGCAAGGTCCTTAGACACCTTGCTATATTGCCCCATACCAGGCACCAATCCTGAGTCTTTCTGCAAGGTAGAATCACCTCCTTATGGTGGGATTACTGAAGTTATTGAGCAGTGGCTCTCGACTGTCCGTTCCCAGGTGGAATCCACCGTCACTTCTGCAATTTGCAGTTTCCTCCGTGAACATCTAAACTGGAGCTGGCACCAGACTTAGGTCCTCCTCATTTCCATTGCTTCTGCTGCATCCACCCCTGCTGTAGTCATGGACACTTCTATTGTGGGACTCAATTCCTTGGTTCTTCTTTGATTGTACTTGACTCAGTTTTATCATTTACCAAGAGGCAAAAAGCTTTCAGACAACAGCCAGAAATCATGTTCTTTTCTCAAATTGTCATCAAATGACTTTTTGACTAAAATGTGGAGGGGTTGTGCTTGTCTAATTACATCACCCAGAATTAACCAGCAAGTGTAAACATTCACAGCTTGTGACTTCTATGCTATGCCTATCAGAGACAGTAAGACTGCCAAGTTCATATGAATGAGCAGTGGGCCATGAATGTACACCTAGTTCTGATTTCAATGCACGTTTCCTTTTCATTATTCCGAACCATCTCCTGCTGTTAGAAGGCCTTTGGGAGACACTAGCAGTAGGCACTGTATATGTCTGGAGTAGGGAAGAGTTGTTATTTTATTTGTTTGTTTTGGCTGGGAGAATTGGAAAGACTTTCCTATGATGCTAACTGGGTGTAGAAGGCAAAGGAAAAATTTTAGCCTTTGGCCATTTTCCAGTTAGGTGGAAACCCAGGGATCCCCAGCCTGTCTTGCCAAAATGACACACACCTCTTACTCTGAAACCCCAGCAGCTGACAGCACACTCATTTCTGCTCATAATTCCACAAATTCCAATTTGGCAAGGCACATATAAAACTGTGTTCTGATGATGGTGGAATTAATGTGGGAGGTGGGAAATGGCTTCTGCACTGTTTTGATGACAGTCGTGAGAGGGAGTCAGAAAATATATTACTTGATATACTTTGTTCTCTGTGCAATTTTAAATGTCTTAATACATCTCTAATATTTTGATCTAGATGACATTTGTATTTGGAGTCATTTGACTCTGTCGAGGGAGTAAGGAAGGAGGAAAACAATCTAGTACTTTGCAATATGTTTCCATACATTGGCTCTCAGTAAGGAACCTGAGAGAGGAGGCAGGTCCTTTGCAATTCAATCCAGTTTCACTGCTCATTAACTGGGAAAGACCTCGAGTGAGCCTCTTCTCCCCTTTACCCCTTACCCTTTTGCCTCCCACACGAGGAATCGGATTCTTGCTTGTGTTTTTGGTATGCTATTTTTAGGGAAAGAAATATCTGCATGTTTGTTGGTATACTACATGATTTCAGTATTTAAAGAAAAGAAAACCTGCAATTTGAATTATCTATATCTTGAGACACACTCAGAGAGCTACCTATATTTGACATTAAAACTGTAAACAAACAAACATTTATTTGTTTAGAAAGCATTTTGGCCACCTCCCTCCCCATTTTAAGCACTCTTGAGATATCTTATTGTTTAAATTCCCACTTCCCAGGTTCCTAGGAATATTGAAATTGCTTTTAATGCTTTTCAGTCATTTGTATTTCCCCAGGAGCCAGTTCTGCTCCATCTGGCAGATATTCTTGATGGAGTTATTTTAAGTGGAAGAAGGGTGGGGCAATGTTTAAGAAAACAGGAGGAGGGCAGTATCAGTATAGGAGGGATTAGAGGAGGAAAGTGGAGGGAACGAGAAAGGGGTGCTTTGAACAGGGTTAATTTCCAGCCATTTCTGTTGAGCCTGACCACCTCTTTCTTCCAGGTCTATGTTCACGGTGTGCTCATCCCTTATTTCCATCAAGGCTGATTCTCCATCCTCCCGTAGGATGATTTATTTTGATCAGTATCAACTTCCACTCATCCAACCTGGAGATCCTCAGTCTGGAGCCTGACCCTCTTTCAGCCTCTAAGGACAAGTTCAGCAGATGATAGCAGCTACATCTCCCTTTTTTCGTGGAACACTGGTAAAAGCAATAAGTACCCACTGGGCTTTTTGTCTGTGATCTCAGGCAGTCTTTACAATACCTGTCTGTAAGCCTCGTCTTATGACCTACCCTTTCACAGATGTGACAACTGACACCAAGAAAAGTGATAAGCAGCTTAGGTAGGGGACCCACAGCTAGCAAGAATCAGGACTAGGATCTGAACTCAGTCTTGCCCTTTCCAAAAGCATATGCTCTTTCCACTCTGATTTAGGAAGTACATTTATCTTCACCAGGTGACAAGTGGACAGGGTGGGCAGAACTCTTCTCCTTTCCCCCAATGTTCCTGCTCCTATTGCATGAGTAGGACCTTCTCTCAACACTCTGCCTTCTCAGGAAAGGGCTGGTAGGGGGTGTTTCTACCCTTCTCAACATTTCTTGAAGAGTATGAAACTCTCAGAGAGTAAAATCTTGAGGAGATTGAGTCCACAAAATTTGTCTCAGGTGGGAGAGAGCTGGACTGGAGGGAAGGAAATTTCCTGAGCAAACTTTCACATACGCATCTTGGCCAGGTGCTGCCAGACCACAATGCGACTCCTCCTGTTAATTCTTTACAGAAACAACAGCAAATATGTTTCTAAGAACCAGAAGCTCTGGAGTAAATAAATCAAGAGTTTTTTCTTTGTTTGGGACAAAGCCTAATAAGAATTTACAAGTGAGAAAGCAACATTAATCTTGATAGATGTCCTTTCCCAAGTAACTGCACATCTCTATGTCTTAATTCCTCGATCTGCAAAATAGATACAATTATTCTTATCTTCATAAATTACACCAGGCTTTGGGGAAGATAGATGGGGAATATATATGAGAAAGAATCTCATAACCATAGGAAGGAAAGCAGCTTATAACTCCAAGGTATTTATGTTATTAATTTTATTCAAAAACTAAAAATGGATTAGAAAGGCCACAAAGGCATTTTAGTTCTCTAAGCTGTTAGGAGGTTCCAGCTGAATAGACTCATCCAAAGTTTTCTTCAAATGAGCAGGATTAAGCTTTTATTTTTGTCAAACTGGATGGTTTATTTGCTCTGCACAATTCTTACAGCCTCGTTGTGATTCATTTCAACTCTCAAAATTTAGGCTGAACATATTTTGCAGTGAGGTAGACTGGATTGACATTTAGTTAAACATTTGATGAGACTGGTTTACAACACATGCAGGAAACAAGGGCAGCAGCTAATTTTGTCCATGTTCGATGCCTATTGCAGGAAGGTCAAGGGTTTGCCTCCTTTGGTAAACAACCTTTTCCTACAAGATAAGAAAATTGTAAGCTGAAATCTTGCTTGTTTTAAACATATATAAACAAACATTTAGATGTATGTTTCTTTTCCTTGTTTCTATTGATACATAATAGTTGTACATATTCTGGGGGTACATGTGATATTTTGATACATGGATGTAATATATAATGATTAGATCAGGGTAGTTGGGATATCATTACCTCAAACATCTTTCCTCTATGTTGCAAAAATTGCAATTCTTCTCTTCTAACTACTTTAACTATAAAATAGATTCTTGTTAACTATAGTCACCCTACTGTACTATCAAAACTAGATTTTATTCTTTCTATATAACTATTTTTGTACCCATTAATTAACTTCTCTTCATCCCTCTCCCTTCCCTACTCCCCTTCCCAGCCTCTGATATCCACCAGTCAACTCTCTATATCCATGAGATCCTCTTTTTCAGCTCCTGCATGTAAGTGAGAACATGCATTATTTACCTTTCCATGCCTGGCTTATTTCACTTAACATAATGACCTCCAATTCCATCCATGTTGCTGCAAATGACAATATTTTATTATTTTTTAATGGCTGAGTAATATTCCATTGTGTGTTTATACCATATTTCTTTTTTAATTTTTCTATTAATGGCACTTAGGTTGATTCCATAGCTTGGCTACTGTGAATAGTGCTGTAATAAACATGGGAAGGCAGGTATATCCCTTTAATATATTGATTTCCTTTCTTTTGGACATATATTCAGCAGTGGGATTGCTGGATTATGCCGTAGTACTATTTTTTTTTAAAGGAATCTCTCTACTGTTTTCCATAGTGGATGTACTAATTTACATTCCCAACAACAATGTATGAGGGTTCCCCTTTCTTGGCATCCTTACCAGCATCCATTATTTTTTGTCTTTTTGATAAAAGCCATTTTAGGTGGAGTGAGATTTTAATTTGCATTTCCCCTCTAGTCAGTTTAGCATCTTTTTTTCATGTACATGTTGCCCTGTATGTCTTCTTTTGAGAAATGTCCATTTTGAATGTGGCTTACAACAAAGAGCATGAATTCTGGGTCGATGGACCTAGTCTTGAATGGCAGCTTTCCATGAACCGGCTACTTGAAGTACATACATTGATTTACTCCTCCACTTTGGTTTCTGCATTTGGGAAATTGAGGCAATAATGCCAATTCCATTAGGTTTTCATGAAATGTGGCAGACACTCTTAAGTCTCTTCCTAATATCCATTCTGCTTTTTTACCAATTGAGAAACTTGCCTATTTGTTCAGAGCAGCAATGCATCCAACTAAATACTCATGCTTCCTCAGCCTCCTGTGCAGTAGGGGTGGCAGATGGGAATAGATAATGTTCTATTGTGAGTCCCTAGGGTTAGCTTTTTATTTCCTAGGGGAAAAAAGGGGTGCTGAAAGGAATGGTGCATTATCTTTTTGCTTTGAATGTGGAAGTGTTGTCTGGAGCTAGTAGCCATCTTACAAGCTTAGGGACAAAGCCAAGGCTAGCAGACCAGAAAGATAGCACACTACTCCTTGTAGAAGTAAAGCCAGAAATTTCTCACCTATAAAATAGAAGAACAATAAATTCTATTTGTGTAAGCCATTCTCAGTTGGCACATACATGTACCAAATGCATTCATTCCTTACTGAAAAAGAGAATAAACAACATAACAGTCATAACTTGCAGACCACAATGCCTGGCACACTATGGAAATTCATTAGGTGTTGGTTTAGCTTCCTTGTGTTACTTAGTTACTGTATTAAACAAGAGATGGATTAATTAATATTCATTCTTTTTAATTAGCTTTCCAAATATTAAATACCAATGACATACTAGACATTCTGTGAAACGTGATAATACAAAGATGAATGAGACTGAGCCCTTGCCCTTGAGTTGTTCAGAATCTTAATGGGAAGATAATTAACTGCAATTCAAGGTAATGAGGACTAGTGTGGAAATAGGTATATAATGCTTTAGGAGTATGGGATATAAAACTGAATATCAATAGCTATGAGGCAAACATAAAAGAGAAAGAAAAATCTTCCAACCCAGAGAAAGAGTGGCCAAGCCCAGCATGTGGCTATTGAAAATTTTGCAGAGAAAAGTAGATTTATCTGTCTATGTAATAGCATTGAGTCACACAAAAATTTGAACCTAGAACCCTGAAATATAACAATAATAATAACTAGCTTACATTTACAAGAAATTTCCTTAGAATCTGGTGCTTAAAAAGCATCATTTTATTTAATATTCACAACTCTCTGGGCTAAGAGCTAATGTTCACATTTTACAGATGAGTGGCTGCTTCCTGATCTGCCATCCATAACTCCCACCTGTGCAAGGTATAGTAAGTGAAGGCCAATAACATTTTTATTTCAATTTGTTCTATTTTTGCCTGTTTATATGTTTTCAAGATAGTGGCCACCTCAGTGAGTGCTGGAATCCTAGGTTCCCTAGATCAGGCCATACCTGAAGACATCCTAACTGTGGACTTTCATTACATGAGTGTAAAACATCCTCTTTTGTTTCCCCTAATCCAGTTGGAGTTGTGTTTCTTTTCTTTTGACCCAAGGAATCCTAACTAAAACACTATGCATCCTCCCAAAAGTAGAACCCTTTAGTATATAGTTAAGGAGCTTGGAATTCGTGGAAACTCAGTATTTAATGATGCATTGTTTATCATTGTATCTCCAGTACCAAATCCTTTGCCTAACACTTTGTAAACCCTCTTTAAGTATTCAGTGTCAGAAAGCCTATCTCTCTCTTTTTTATTTTAAATGTAGATCTACTTTGTTTCTCATGATTAATGAGCATTTTAGCTCCTGAATCCGATCAGTCTCATATTCTTTTTTGCCTAGGACCTTATGTTGGTAGATGAAATTTTCTAAAAAAGCCCCTTGAAATTCCCAAGACAATCTCAGGTCAAACATGCCCTATGCCTTGGTCATGGGTAGCACACAGGATGGAGCTCCTTTCAATCCATACTGAATTCATTGCTTCCAGTACTTCCAATTTGCTCCTACCTGAAGCTCTCATTTTTCCAGGAGCCTTCTGGAGCTAACAGGGATTATTTTTGGCTCAGACCCTTCTTGTCAAGCTCACTGCCATCTCCAATTCACAGGCTGGCAGTCATGGGGCAGCCACTGAAGTCTCATGCCCAGTGGGCAGCTATTCTGGGATGTTTGTGCTTGACATTCACGATGGCTTCCTCACTGACTCACTCCTCAATCCAGCCCCCATCGTGCTGGGCTAGGGTGGCTCAGCAGCCTGTTTTGATTCTCCGAATCAAAGAGCAGCATCTTAAAATCTCGCAGTCAGCCTTGCACACTAGACTGGGAAGCAATTGTCAGCTGTTAAATTTAACCACAGCCACTTTAGAAATGAGCTGCTGGGAGATTCTGAGAATGTAAACTGGGGAGATTCTTCTTCTCTTTCTTTAATTTTTCTTCTAATGTTTGAATCAACCAGCTGAGTTAAATCCTGGATGAACTATTTCTTACTAGTCTTGGAGAAGTTACTTCACTACTCTGAGCCCTAGTCATTGCCCCATTATTGAAAGTAATTTCTCTCAACAAATGGTAACAATAAAGCCCACACAGTAGGATTGTTTATGGAACTAGCAATAAGTAGCTTGTCTAACAGGCCTGATACAGTGCCAGGCATCTTGTTGGTTACCATGTTGTTCTTGTTTCTCATTAATTTTCCAACCACCTAGGGCCAACCACCTAGTAGGTGCTCATTAAATGTCAAGAAAATAAGTGAATAAAATAATAAATGAATGAATAAATGTTGGCATCATAGCCCTTGTTCTTCCTCTTTTATCCTACTTTAATCTTTTAAATAGACTAGATGATCCACATAATGCATACTGCAGGCATTTGACTATTGCCCATCTCAGAAAACATGCAGAGTGCATCCTGACACCTCTCATGTCAACTCGTAACTTCCCCATCTGCCTTCTCTACTGACATTCAGCCCTGCCTAAAGCATTCCTGGGCTCTGACACTTTTCCCATGGGCCCACTGCTCTGGGGCCTGTTTTGCACATGCCACTCTGGCTCTCTCTGACACTCTCCTAAGACGATTCTGATGTATTTTCTACCTCACTTCCTCCTGTTTAAAGACATTCCCATTACCTTGCTGGGATAGCCCCAGGGGCTAAGCTGTCTCTCCCCTTCAGGTGAGGAGGGGACACTGCCTCTGAACCACACACTTTACAACTTTAAGTTCAGAGTTCCTTGCTGGGAATCAATATTTTCTATAATGAGTTTCCACCTTCTTGCTTAGATCTCCTTCACAATAAACTTTTTATTCCAGACACCCAACTCTAATCACTGTCTCCTAAATATACATTGCTAGACACATAGTGAATGCATAGAAGTGTTTGCTGTTATCATAACATTAGCATTATTAATCATATCAACCTTTTTAAAAATGCGCTGTCTTTATGTTCTTCGAAGTTGCATTTTGCTGTTTCCTAATGGTACAGCTCAAAGCCCACTCCAGTCATTGACAAAAACAAGCTACAATAGTGATGACAACAACATAATGACAAGAATGCTAATAGCTGACTTCAAAGGAGCACCAACAGTGGGCCAGGCTTGCTATTAAGCACTTCTCACTCACTAACTCACGTTACTCTCACAGCAGCTTAATGGCTTCTGTCTCCCCACTGAACAGATCAGTAAATAGAATCTTAGGCTAAGAAATGCTCGCAGTGTAAAAAAAGATGCAAACAAATTTTGACTCCAGAGCCTTAAAACATAACCTTCAGAACCTCAACTTCTTATCTTTGAGATGAGTTAACCATAACCTTTTTTTACATTTAGGGAGAAGATTAAATAAAAGAATACCTGTAAAGCACTTAGAGTATCTGGCGTTTAGTAGCATGCAATAGCTGTTAGTGAAGTTGGTGCTACTGCTGCTGATGCTGATGAACAGTCATCTGAAGTCCACGTTTGCTCTTTGAATTATTCACCAGCCTATAGAGACCCAGAACCTTTATTATGTTGCTGCCTAATTATCTCTGTATATATGCTTTGTCTCCCCAGAAGGACTATAAGATCCTTCACTGCAGAAACCAGCCTAGGTACAAAATTCTGCTCCTCGGGGGTCTCAGTTTCCTTCTCTGGAACATGAGTTTTGATGCTTCCCAAAGCCCCTTCCAAATATGACATTCTCTGTTTCCATAAATGTTATTTATTCTGGCCCCTCCTACAGCCTGTAACATTCCAGTTTGCATGCAATACTCAATAAATATGTACAGAATTATTAACATCTAGAGGTGAAATCTCAGGTACTAGGGAGGTTCTTTAATTTTGACTTTGGTGAAAGAGGGAGAAAAAGATGTAACTGAGTTATAAAGTGCGTTACAACTGACATCTGAAGATTTCAACAGAGGGAACTGGAAACTGGGGCATTTATAGGTGGTGGAAATGATATGAGCTTTGAAAAGTGAGGAAATTCCTTTCCCAAAGGGATATTGGGCTTTCACTGTCCTCTATTTCAGTCAGTTCTGAAAACGTACATGCCATTGGGTTTTGCCAGTCCTGTTGGCTGGCTTCTGCTGAGAGGGAAGGAAAAGAATGAGACAGTGAAGGAAAGTGAGCTAAATTTAGTGGGATGGCCCAAGGCTCCAGGCAGTGACTGAAGGCAGTTTCCTAATTACTTAGCCTCCCTGGGAGATAGGAATAAAGTTTTCCCGAAAACAGGAGAAGAGAACTGGGAGGAGCGATGTATTGCAATGTGTGCAAGCTTCCTCTATTCATTACTTCTCCTAATTGAGATCTGCAGAAAGCTTAATCGGTGGCGTTTAATAGCATTTATTGAGCACCAACTGTGAGCCATGCTCCACATTAGACCCTGGGATACAGAAAGATATAGGACATAGCCCCTGCTCTCAAGAATCACCATTTATTGGGGGGGAAGACCAACACATAAGCAGTTATCAAAATATGTTGTCATAAGTCGTGTGATGGAATTATGTGGACTAGTGTTGGCATCTTTGAACACCACAAGCTCCACCGGTGGCAGAGATTAAGGTGAGGGTCTCACAAGGAACTCCTGAACCACAGGCTGTCACATAAAAAATATGTGCTGTTTTAATCACCAAGTTTGTAGCAATTTCTTATGAATCATTGAAAACTAATACAGGACTATTATAAATGGTAGAGATTTAATATATTTTTCTAAATTATTAATCATGATGCATCTGGTTAAGATCTAAACTTCTCCCACTCTGTACCTCTTATGTTGGTCATTGTCACTCCTGTGATGTTCTGGGATAACATACACATGAAGCAGATCTAGGAGAATGTCAACTCCATTTTATGAGTATTTTCTTAACATTTAAAAAAAATGTCAAATAATTGTAGATTCACACATCATGTTTCTTACAACTCCTTGTAAGAAATAATATAGAGAGATCCTGTGTACCCTTCATTTAGCTTCCCCCATACGGTAACATCTTGCTTAACTATAGTATGATATCACAACCAGGAAACTGACATTCCTATAACTGACTTTATTCAGATTTCACTAGTTTTATGTACTTTTGCATATATGTGTGTTTATTTGGTTCTATGCAATTTTATCACAAGTGCATGTTTATGCAACCACTGCAATAGTTAAGATCCATACCAGTTTTATGCAAGAACCATCTTCGTGGGAGCTGTTTTTTTTCTCTTTAACCCTAAATTTGTGCATGGCTTTCATCCCTTGTGGTCTGGGCCAGATGAGTCAATATTCATTTCCCTGATCTGGATTACAGACCATCTTTAGTAGAAGGGACACTGATAGTTTTATCACTTGAGGTTCCTGGCTCCAAATGCCAGAATGCTTAAATATTTTATGTTCTTTAAAATGAGTATTTTCAGAAACACATAAATTACTGAGGTAGTTCTTTCTGGCTTCAGGCATGGCTGGATCCAGGGTACCAAATCATGACTTTAGTTTTAGTATCCAAAGATCTCTGTTCTGTTTTCCTTCATGGATACTTTTTATCAAGCATCTCTTTCCTTGCAGTAGCTTCAGGCAGGCCATCACTCATACCCCACAGTTTAACAATCCCAGAGAAGTCTTGGGATTCAGCTTCACTGCCATGGAGTTCATTTTTGAGCACATCCTTTTGGCCAGTGGGATGAAAATATTCTGATTTAGCAGGACTGGGCAGAGGAATATGATTAACCTCACTCGAACCATGTTGGATTCAGAGAGGAGAAGGTGGAGTGGGTGCTGGGGTGAAAACTCATGGTAGTCCTTGACCTTACCTACTCTCATTCCCTTCTCTCATGCCTGAGGAGACCCCAGACCCTATGCTCCATACCTACTTCTTGGTAGTTGAACACTAAGAGGAAAAAAAAAAAAAAAAAGGAAGACTGAAGTGAAGAATAGAGTAAGAGAAAGAATGAGATTTCCCAAAAGAAGATCAAAGAGAGAAGAAGTACAATAGAAAAACAACCTCTCCTGGACAAAAAAAAAATTCAAAAATGACTTTCTTCAAGAAGAAACAAGGGCTTCTATTAAGTTGGTGCAAAAGTAATTGTGGTTTTGCCGTTATAGCAAAAACCACAATGACTTTTGCTCCATTATGTGTTACTAAGATCTCCCTTCAGACCTCTCTCCACCTAACCCCTCCACCCAGTCTGTCTTCTAACGCTCTTCAGTGTTTTTGTTCTTGATCCAAAATGGATCAAGATGGGGCCACAGCAAATAACCTGAGACCTCTATCAAGTTTAGCAATGTAGCTCTTACTCGGATTACCATGCGTCTCATTTTCTCAATACTCAGGTTTCTGAAAAATGAACTCCACAAAAGTGTTCATTTGAATTTATGACAGTTACTGAGTCCTAATAAAAAAGAACATCTTTGAATTCACCCAAAGAAGTGACAAGTAGAATTTCAGAAACTGCAGAAGGTCAAGGCAGGAACTATCTTTTGCCAAGCAGGATCATAGGGAAACTCTCCAAATATAGTCATTTAGGCAGCCATTTTTTTGGGCTTGTCTTTTAAAGAAACAAGCCCACTGCAAGTTAAATGAATCTCAAGCCCAAACTGCTTCCTTTAATTTTCCTTTGTGTCAGATAAGCTATATAATTATTGATAACTATGAGTGTCCAAATATTTGTTTAAAGAGCAGTTTAATGTCTCTGATTTATATTCATGAGTTATTAAGTAGCTGCATATTTCCTGTGTATTTTTTTCTGAATACATGATTAATCGAAGTTTAATGAAATTTTAAAAGACATTTTTCCAATTTTGTCTGGAATGCTGTCTTCTCTCCAGAAATTACAATTATCCACTGTGGAACAACTTTGTAAAAAGGATAGAAAGGGGAGGTTTTGGGCTTCTGACCTTCCTCTTTTAAATACATCTATATGATCCAAGGCACACTTCTAACAGATGTGCTGCTTTTGGGTTACAGGAGACTGAGTTATTGACTTCTTATTCTTTGAGGCAGCTGGGTAGGGTCTGGTGCAGCAGGAGTCCCCATGCTAGTTGACTCTGGATACATCACCTCATTCTTTAGAGTGCCCTACATATATTATCGTTATCAGTATCATTATCCAGACCAGTTTCATACAAGGATCCCTCATGAGAGCTGGATATGGTTTGTCCCCACCAAAACTCAAGTTGAAATTTGTTGCCCAGTGTGGCAGAGTTGGGACGTGGGGCCTAGTAGGAGGTGTTTTTGTCATGGGGGTGGATCCCTCATGAGTAGATTAATGCCCTCCTGTGGGAGTGAGTGAGTCCTCCTGGGTTAGTTACCAGAGATTGGGATAGCTGGTTGCTCTACAAGTGAATTTGGCTTCCTAGACTCTCTTACTTTCCCTTTGTCATGTGATCATGTGGAAGATGGGGAAAGCACATGCAATCACATGTATACAGGTATATGCCACTTTCAGGTCTGTCCCATAAAACTCATGCAATTCTTTACATTCTTTCAGCATTTTGCAGGGGACTGAAGTTCCCGGTGGATGATGTAGTCTGGGTTCCTAAACTACTGTGTAAAGGAGAACTTTCTCTGAATTCCCTACCCCTAACTCATTGGACTGTACCATGAGCAAGAAACACATTTTTCTTGTGGTAAGATACAGGTTTTGTGTGTTGCTAATGCAGCAGCGTTTTGGATAATCTTGGCTCCTGACACCCCTCAGCTACTAACAAAATCAGTGTTTCAAAATGGCAGTACCTGATCCAAACCTTCTCCTGATGTTTGAAGTTTGGCCAACATAGTGGACCTCACTGCCTCTTCCTTGCTTAGTAGTGATTTCATCTGAGATTTTATCACATAATTAGACTGAACAGTGAATAAATAAGCAGGGGCATTTTGGAGGGACAGCCTTCTAGTACCATAGGAACTATAAATATGATCCTAACAAACTCTTGGAGACAGTGAACTCACTGATTATTAGATTACTAGTTTACCAGAGGCACCAACCTATGAGTTTCCTTTCTGAGCTACAATTGGGGGCATATATGCTGGCCTATGGTCAACTACAGCAGCAGCCAAAAGAAGCTGTAGTCAGTGAATCAGTAACAGTTTTGTGAGCGCTTTCAAGCAGGCACTCATCAATGATGATGTAATAATATTCTTCTTGTACTCAGGTTTTGATTGTTGTCGGTTTTTGTTTTTCTTTCTTTGTCTTCTTAGTTAAAATTAGTACATTTTTTATTGCTTAGATGACAGGTTACTGGGATAGTAACTTTCACTTTTTGTGTAGACATAAGAAGGAAAATGAATATTCTCAGTCTGGAGGGGAAGGAAGAGGTAAAGTATCATTAGAACCCTAAGGAGACTTACCTTTAGTAGAGTCACAAGAAGATTTGCATCCTTACTTACCTAGAGGACATATGTCTGCTACTGAAAAATCACAGGTATACGCCCTTAGATTTATTCTGGAAAAAGGCTTTCCAGAAAGAAGAGATGGTTGATCAGTCTTTCTTGCCCCCATTCTCAGAGTCTCAGCTTCCCTTTGGGGTGGACTTCCTTATTTTATTACACTGTTCTCCATGGTGGAGACAGTGTTCTCCCTGAATGCGCAAATATAGACAAGCTATCTTAGCTGAATTGGTTGGCAATATTCAAAAGAGATTCGCAAATTCTAAGTAGAAAAAGGGAATTCATGAAGCATATGAAATTAAAAGTAGTCCAAATCACAGGTTGCAGTGCTTTATCATTTCCACTTGCTTGCTTGAAGGATTACCATGTAGGGTATTTGGGTGGATTCTCTACTACCACAATAGAGAGGTGTCTCTTGTTAGGAGTTCCTCCCCATGGAAACTTTGTCAGGTGACTATCACACAGACAAGGAATAGGGTGATCTCTTCTTTGATGAAGAAAAACCAATATAGAATTTTCTTCATTCTTTAATTAAGATAATCTCTTTCACTTTTTGGGGGGTATAAGAGATATACTCCTTTCTCCAGCTATAGGACTGACTTCCCACATCAAGTTCAATGCATATAGGAATTGAAATAGCTTTTCTTATTGGTCTAATCATATCTTTAAGTTGTTTTTGGGAAACAGGTGTAAACATGTATAGAGTTAAAAATAAGTCTCTGTACCATGCCTGATTCAAGATTTTGAGTTTTCTTTCCCAGAGTTAACAACATTTTACATTTTTTTGTGTATCTTTCCTTTAATAAATGTGTTGTTTTTAAAGTCTACTTTGTGTTAGGTTCTAGGCAGGCCACATTACATTTACCTTAAAGATATCCAGAATCTGACCTTTTTTTACTACCGGTTTTTAAAAAAATAGAGACAGACTCTTGCTGTGTTGCCTAGGTTGAGGTGCAGTAGTGCGATCATAGCTCACTTTTTAAGCCTCGAACGCCCATCTCATTATGTTGTCCAGGCTGATTTTAAATTCCTGGCCTCAAGTTATCCTCCTGCCTCAGCCTTACAAAGTGCTGGGATTTCAGGCATGAGCCACTGCATCCAGTCTCCTTTGACCACTTCTATCATTATCACCTTGGCCCTCTGTTGTCAATTGTCACATTAACCTCCTAACTGGTCTACTTACTTCTGTTATTTTCTTGTTTACTGTATTCTCAGAATAGCAGTCAGAATGAGCCTGTTAAAATATAAGTAATATTATGTCACAACTCTGTTTAAACCCCTTTAATGGCTGTTTGATTTCATGATATTTTTACAGTGGTCTATAAGGGTGTATACAATTTGGCACCCCATGAACTTTTTGACATAATTTCCTACTACACTTTTCCTCACTTGCTTACTTCTGGCCACACTATCCTTACTGCTCCTCAGACATACCAAATGCATACCCAAAATCTGGCTTTTACTGATAATCTTGTTATTTCAGAAAGCCACAATGATCCACCCTTCTAGTCTTGGTGAAAATATTAACTTCTCAGTGGGCATGCACAACTTAAAATTGCAACCCTTACCCAGGTTTTCCCCCCTTTCCCTATTTATTTTACTCCATCAAGGACTACAGCTCTGCTGACACTGAGCTTTTGACCTTATGAGACCCTAAGCAGAGGACAAAGGCTAGTTCACTGTGAATTCTAACCCTCAGAAACTCTGGGATAGTACATTTTGTTGTTTTCTGATACTAAGTTTGTGGTATTGTTATGGTACAATAGAAAATGAGTATAACTCCTTCAGTCAGTGCTTACCAAATTTATCAGAACATTTGAATCTTCAACTGACACTTCTTAACATTCCCAGAAAACATGTTTGAATTCAGTCTGGAGCAAAATAAATAGTAAATAAATTTTTTACATTTTGTTGGATTTCTATGGGGACCAAAATGCAGGAATGTTAAGGGAATGTAATGCCTTGTCTTAACCTACTCACTAACACTCAAGCAACCTTACAAACTTCTGGTCTAGATATGTATTTAATTAATTATTTATATACTTTTTATTTTAAAGTAACTATAGGTTCATAAGAAATTTCATAAATTATACAGGGAACTCCTCTGCACCCTTAATGGTAACATTTTGCATAATATAATACAATACCAAAATCAGGAAATCTACATTAGTACAATCCACAGAACTTATTTAGATTTAATCAGTTTACATGCACTTGTGTGTGTGTGTGTATGTGTGTGTGTGTGTGTGTGTGGGTCTATGGAATTTTATTACATGTGTAGATTCATATAAACACCATCGTGATGAAGACATAGAGCCATTCAATCATCACAAGACTTCTGTGTTATCTCTTTATGACTATGGCCATCTCCCCTCATCTCCCTTCAGATCCTCAGCAACCTCTAATCTGTTTTCCAACTCTATAATTTTAGTTCAAGAATGTTATATAAATGGAATCACATAGTACGTAACCTTTTGAGAGTGGCTGTTTCTTCTCAGCAAATTCTCTGGAGATTCACTCAGGTTGTTGCATGCATGAATAGTTTACTCCTCTTCTTTGCTGAGTGGATGCTCCACAGTATGTTTAACCAGTCACCCATTGAAAAGCATTAGGATTGTTTCCAGTTTTTTACTGTTACAAATTAAACCATGGATATTCATGCACAGTATTTCATTTAAATATAAATTTTTATGTCTTCAGGATAAATGCCTAGGAGTGCAACTTCCAGGTTATATACATGCATGTTTAGTTTTATGACAAACTGCCAAACCATTTTCCAGAGTATCTATGTCATTCCCACTAGCAATGTATGAATTATGCTAATTAATTTTTTGAATTACAGAAACATACCTTCTCTATAAAGAATCAAACAAAGGGGTTAAGGTAAAAAGTCATGGTTCTCTCCTCTCAATGCACTTTTTTGTTCCCTAGACATATCCACTTACTTTCTTTTGATAATTCCAGGAATTTTTATACATGTAAATCAAATGTGTATATATATGTGTGTGTATATATATGTGTGTGTGTGTGTGATCTTTAAAAAATGATATGATAGTATAATACTGTTCTATTAGTTGAGTTTTAATATATACATCTATTTGATTTTTAAGATAGAATGAAAAATTTATTGAGGTATAAATACGTTCAGCAAAATGAACAGATCTTAAAGTTGCTGTTCAATTACAACTTATAAGTATATACATCTATGTAACCAACACGACAATTGAGATTTAGAAAATTTCCATCACCTTAGTAAATTTTCTTGGACACCTATTCAATCAATTCCCTTTGTCTCCATGGCCTTGTCTTCTCTCTTGAGACAACCACAACTACATGTATTTCATTGTATAGAATCACTAAAATTGATTCAACTGTGTATGTTTTAATGAATTCATGTTCAATCCCAAATCTTAGGATGTAACTTTGGTCAAATTACTTAAACTAGTAGTTCCCAATTTTGGTTCTAAGTCTACCAATAAGTTAATATACACATGATGTTTACAATGTTTGAGAAGGCCAACATAATATAACTAGTAAGATGATCAGTAAAGGAAGGAGGAAGAGAAGAGAAAACATATCAGAAAAGAAACCTTGTTTTGTCAATTTGGGTGGAAGCTGTCTATTTACTGTCATCATCGATTTGATGTGAAATTCATGGGTTAGTAGTCACACTCCAATTATTGTCACCTGGAGAATTCTTAAAAATTCTCAGTTTAAGGTCCTCTAATGGAGTGTATGTATAGTTTTCTGGAAAGATGATTAGTGATACAGTTTGAATATTGGACCCCACCCAAATTTCATGTTGAAATGTAATCCCCAGTGTTTGAGGTGGGGCCTTTTTGGAGGCGTTAGGGTCCTGGGGGCAGATCCCTCATGAAAATCTTGGGCTATCCCCTTGATAGTAAGTGAACTGCCGCTCTGAGTTCACACGAGATCTGGCTGCTTGAAAGCATATGGCACTTTCTTCCCCTGCGCTCTCTTTCTTTTGCCATGTGGTGTACAAGCTCCTGCTTTGCTTTCCACAATAAGTGAAAGCTCCCTGAGGCCTCTCTAGAAGTTGAGCAATGTTGGCACTATGTTTCCTATACAGTGTGCAGAATCATGAGCCAATTAAACTTCTTTTCTTTATAAATTATCCAGTCTTAGGTTTTCTACAGCCATGCAAGAATAGTCTAATATGGAAAATTGATACCAGGGGTGAGGTATTGCTATAAAGAGATCTGAAAATGTGGAAACAGCTTTGGAACTGGGTAATGGGCAAAGGTTTGCAAGGTGCAGAAGAAGATAGAAAAATGAAGAAAGGTTTGAAACTTCTTAGAGACTGGTTAAGTGATTGTGACCAAAATGCTGATAATCACATAAACAGTAAAGCCAAGACTGACAAGGTCTCAGATGGAAATGAGGAACTTATTGGGAACTGGAGCAAAGGTCACCCATGTTATGCTTTAGCAAAGAATTTGGCTGCATTCTGCTCATGCCCTAGGAATCTGTGTAAATTTGAACTTAAGAATGATAATTTGGGGTGTCTGACAGAAGAAATTTCTAAGAAAGAGAGTGTTTAAGAAGTTGCCTGGCTGCTCCTAACAGCCTACTGTCAGATGTGGGAGTAAAAGAATGACTTGAAGTTGCTTTTAAGAGCCTACACTCAGATGCAGGAGCAAAAGAATGGCAAAGTTAAAACATATTTAACAGAGAAGCAGAACATGAAAGTTTGGAAAATTTGCAGCCTGGTCATGTGGTAGAGAAAGAAAAAGTTTTTTCAGGAGAGGAATTCAAGTGGGCTGAGGAGGAACCACTTGCTAGAGATACTTACATAACTAAAAGAGAGCTAAGTGCTAATATCTAAGACAATGGGAAAAGGCTTCAAAGGCCTTTCAGAGACCTTTGTGGCAGCCCCTCCCATCCTAGGCTCAGAGGCCTAGGAGGACAGAATGGCTTAATGGGCCAGACCCAGGGCCTTGCTGCTTTGCACAGGCTCAGGACACTTCTCCCTGCATCCCAGCCACTCTAGCTCTAGCTTCAGCTGTGGCTCAAAGAGGCTGAGGCACAGCTAAGGCTTCCACTTTGGAGAATGCAAGCTGTAAACTTTAACAACTTCTATGTAGTGTTAAGCCTGTAGGTGTGCAGAATGCAAGAATAAATAATGCTTGGCAGCCTCCACCTAGATTTCAGAGGACATATGAGAAGGCCTGGATATCCAGGCAGTAGCCTGCTTCAGGGGCAGAGCCCTCACAGAGAACCTCTACTAGGGCAATGTGGAGGGGAAATTTGGGGTTGGAGATCCCACACAGAGTCCACAGAGTCCTTATCTGGACACTACCTCATGGAGCTGTGGGAAGAGGGCCACTGTCTTCCAAACCCCAGAATGATAGATCCACTAGCAGCTTACACCCTCAGTGTGTAAAAGCTACAGGCATTCAGCTCCAACCTATGAGAATAGCCCTGGGGCTGAACCCTGCAAAGTTAGAGGGGAAGAGCTTCCCAAGGTCTTGGGAGCCCACCCCTTTTAGCAGTACACCCTGGATGTGGAACATGGAGTAAAAGGAGATTATTTTAGAACTTTGAGAATTAATGGGTCAGGTACTGTGGCTCATGCCTGTAATTTAGCACTTTGGGAGGCCTAAGTGAGAGAACTGCTTGAGCCCAAGAGTGCAATACCAGCCTGGATAACATAGTGAGACCCTGTCTGTACAAAAATAAATAAATAAATAACTGGGCCTTGTGGTGTGCAGCTGTAGTCACATCTACTCAGGGAGCTGAGGCAGGAGGATTGCTTGGGTCCAGGAAGTTGAGGCTATAGTGAGTCATGATTGTGCCACTGCATGACAGAGTAAGATTCTATCCCTTCTTCAAAAGAAAAAAATTAGCGAATGTCCTGCTATGGTTTGGACTTGAATAGGGCCTGTAGTCCCTTTGTTTTGGCCAATTTCTCCCTTTTGTAATGGGAATGTTTCCCCAATGCCTATATCCCTCATTGAGTCTTTGAGGTAAATAACTTGTTTTGATTTTTCAGGTTCATAGGTGGAAGGGACATGCCTTGTCTCAGATGAGACTTTGAACTTGAGACTTTTGAGTTAATGCTGGAACAAGCTAAGATTTTGGAAGACTATTGGGAAGACATGATAATATTTTGCAATATGAGAAGGACATGAGATTTGCAGGGGGCCAAGGGTGGAATGATATAGTTTGGATATTTGTCCCTGTCCAAATTTCATATTGAAATATAATCCCTAACATCGGAGGTGGGGCCTGGTTGGAGGTGTTTGGATCATGGGGGCAGATCCCTCATGAATGGTATTGGCCATCTCCTTGATGACAAGTGACCTCTTGCTCTGAGTTCACCTGAAATCTGGTCATTTAAAAGTGTGTGGCACCTCTTTCCCTGACTCTCTTACTCCTGCTTTTGCCACATGATGTACAGGGCCCCACTTTGCCTTCCACCATGAGTAAAAGCTCCCTGAGGCTTCATCAGAAGCTGAGTGATGTTGGTGCTATGCTTCCTGTACACCTTGTAGAATCAAGAGCCAATCAAACCTCTTTTCCTTATAAATTGCCGAGTCTCAGGTATTTTTGTATAGAAATGCAAGAATGGCCTAATTCAATTTGTGTATTTTTAGTTGGGAAGCATAGATTCAAAGATAAAACACTCCGCAGCACTAATTCTGTGCTAGTTGTTAACAGGACCTAATCAGGAATCAGAGGTGGTTTTCTCTGATGTCTCTCTTATTTTTTAACTTGACAAATATAATTGCATATATTTATAGGGTACAATGTGATGTTATGATGCACTTACACATTGCAGAATAATTAAATACCTCTTGAAGAAGATTAAATCTTTGAATTTCAGATCAATTCATGAGTTTCTTAGGGTGATGTGGCAAAACTATTTCTACTTGTTGATGATAAGTTTGGGTATATAACAAAGCCTTTTTCTTAAATTGTTAAATTATTGTGTATGTATTTCATCCTGAAAAGCATATTAGTATATTTAACATTTTTCATCTTAAAGTATTAAAGTATATCTACATCAGTTTATTTTTTCTGAACTTACATTCTGATTTGTTAGTTTCTTTTTTTAATCTTACATTGGGCAAACAAAAGAGCTCTTATAATACTTTTGATTTAATTGAAAGTTGGAACATTGGATAGTTTGTCTTTCTTTGTCTGGCTTATTTCACTTAACATAACGACCTCCAGATTCATCCATGTTGTTGCAAATGGCAGCATCTCAATATTTTTATGGCTGAATAATACTCCATTGTATATATTTCAAACACACTTAAATATTGATATCCCCCCCTGCTATTTTAACAAGGTTAGGAAAAACAATTTGTGTTATTTAGTGTTCATTTAAAAATCTAAACACAGTTTACGAAAAATTATTCTGGATTTGAGCCTGAATTTGGGAAAGGCAAAATCAAAAACTGCTGTCAGAATAGAGAAAATTTGCTTATAGCAAGAAATAGTTATAAGCAATATTGTTTAAATTACAGCAATAAGTAACATGAATTATTAGGAACTCAAAATTTTATCAAGAATTAAAGCACATCATTTTCTTGATAATAAAAACTTTTGTTATCTGGGCATACAGCAACTTTGATAGTTCAAAAAAAGAAAACTCTAGTTTCAGTATTTTTATACATCATACATATCATAACATGTTGTGATACATAAATAAATATATAAAACCTCATATTTCAGTATAATATTCATAACTTTTTTCTTATGGGCAAGCCTTACTTTATTAACCATTTTAACACGTTTCATTTCTCTTTTTCAGTTAATTATTTTGATACTAGTAAACTAAAAAATTAAGTTCAATTCTTTTGGTGTTCTAGACTTAGAGTATACCCTTAAATTGATCTTATATACTTATTTTTTATTCTAGCATAATTAGGACCCACTAACTTTAAGACAAAATTTTTCTGTTTTTTCCCAAAACATATAATTATCTTGCATGCATATTATCAAATATATTATTTTACATTTTTTTCAAAAATAAAGATGCAATAAATGCCAAATATAAAAAGCTTATAGCTAACATAATATTCAATGAGAGAAAAAACAAAGCTTTTTCTCTATGATCAGGAACAAGACAAGAATACCCACTCTCACCACTTCTATTCCAGTTAATTCTGGAAGTATTAGCCAGAACAGTTTAACAACAACAAAAACAAATAATAAACAAAATTATCTTTTATTCAGATGACATAATCTTTTATAGAGAAAATTCTAAAGATGCCACAACAAAGCTAATATACTAAATTAAGCAAAGCTGCAGAATACAAAATCAACATGCAAAAATTAGTTGCATTTCTATACACTAACAATATACAGTCTGAAAAGAGAATTTTAAAAATTTTCATTTACAATACTATCAAAAAAATAAAATAGGCATAAACTTAACCAAGGAGGTGAAGGTCTTGTACATTAAACATTATAAAACATTGCTGAAAGAAGTGAAAGTTGACACAAGTAAACAGAGAGATAACCCATATTCATAGTTTCAAAGGCTTAACATTGTTAAAATGTCCATACTACCCAGACTGATCTACAGATTCAAGGCAATTCCTGTCAAAATTCCAATAGCTTTTTTTTTTTTTTTTTTTTTTTTTTTTTACAGAAATAGAAAAAGCAATCTTGAAATTTATATTGAACCACAAGCCCATATAGTCAAAAAAACTTGAAAAAGAACAAAACTGGAGGCCTTTAGCTTTCTGATTTCAAAATATATTACAAAGCATTTGATTATATTACAATAATCAAAACAATATGGTACTGGCAAAGACAGACATATAGACTAATATAACAGAATAGAGATCCCTGAAATAAAGCCAAGTATGTATGGTCAAGTAATCTTTGACAACGGTGCCAAGACTACACAATGGGGAAAGGATAGTCTCTGCAGTATATGGCACTGGGGAAACTGAATACAAAAATGAAATTGGAGCCTCATATTACATCATACACAAAAATTAAAATTGGAGCCTTGTATTACATCATGCACAGGAATAAACACAAACTGATTAAAGACCTAAATGTAAGACCTGAAACCATAAAACTCTTTGAAGAGAAACATAGGAGAAATGTTTCATAACATTGGTTTTGACAGTGATTTCTTAGATTTGACATCAAAAGAATAGGCAACACAAGCAAAAATAGACAAGTGGGACTAAATCAAACTAAGAATAATCTGCACAGCAAAGAAAACAACAGATGCCAAAAGACATCTACAGAATGAGAGAAAATATTTGAAAACCACATATCTGATAAGGGTTAATATCTAAAGTATATAAGAAGCTGACACAATCTAATAACAAAAACATCCCAAATAATGTGATTTATAAAATGAGCAAAGGACTTGAATCTACATTTCCACAAGAAGACATGAAAGTGAACAACAGATACATAAAAATATGCTCAATATCATTAATCATTACTGATCATCACCACTTGACCAATCTTGTGACTCTAAAAAGAGATATATAGTTGTAGAATTTATAATGAACAGAATAGTCCTAGTGTCAATTAGAAAAAGATCATTTTTTTCCTATCATTAGAAATTAGGCATTTCATCTTCCATAAGACCACTTCAAAATTCCTCAGAGACTATTAGTTCTTATTTCTTTATTGGCTAGGATGGGACAATTAAATTTCTAGTGACCCTTTTGTTTAAAATATTGACAAATGTCTTTGTCTAAGTGGGGGCAGGATGTCAATGCTTCTTGAGAGTTTACTAACCTGTAATTTATTTTCCAGGTCCTGCCAATCAAACTTTTCCAACCAAGGTAGAAGTCAGTATCTTGGCCTATTTTGTGCTCCCATAACAGAATACCTGAGACTGGGTAATTTACAAAGAACAGAAATTTATTTCTTACAGTTCTAGAGGCTGGGAAGTCTGAGATCAAGGCATCAGCAGGCTGGTGTCTGGCAAGAGCCTGGTCTCTGCTTCCCAGATGGTGCCTTGAATGAAGCATTCTCCAGGGAGGAGGAGCATTATTTCTCACATGACAGAAAAATGGAAGAGCAAAGAGAGAAAACCCACCCCTGAAAGCCCCTTTCTAAATGCATTAAACCTGCCCCATAAAGGTGGAGCCTAATTACCTGTTAAAGTCCCACCTCTTAATACCTTTCCAATGACAATTGAATTTGATAGGAGTTTTTGAGGCAACAAGCATTCAAACATAGTAGCCAATGAGGCTTCAAATGCAAGTTTAAATTATTAATCAACTTTTTTTTCTCCATCCTGGGTTTTGGAAAGTCTTTCAGGAAGGCAATCTTAAAATCCAAAATTTGTGGGAACTTCCCCATAACATTTAAAGAATACAAACCCTAGGATATCTAAGATTTTATTTTCTTTTTATTTAAGACTTTTCACAAATGATCAATGTTGTTAAATGTCAAAGTTCTCCAAAGTGAGTCACTGTGATATCAAATTGCTTTTGGTGAAATTATGGCATTTAGAAAGACATGTACATGGATAATACTTACAATGCAAAAACATGAAAAACACAGGGTTTGGCCTGGAGGGAGCTTAGATTTAGGGCTCATGATAAATGCAAAAATGCTAACTTACGTCTCTGGAATCTGGACATAGACCAGCTTTTACCAACTGCTGGCCCAGGAACCCAAAAGTCCAGGCAGACTGACTTAGACACAGCAGCTCTAATCAAACAGAAAAACAAAGACAATTGTGAGGAAGGTCTTTATAGGGCTTTGATAAGGCGATCCAAAGCAAAGTTTATCCAAAGGTTGTCAGTTTGATGAGAATATTGGAACTCATCAGCTTTTGGGGCCAGCTTGAGGATAGGTTTACGGGGTCTATGTCTACCTTGTCTCCATAGACTTTCTCTTAAAGATGAAAAGTGCTCAAGATATTGGACAAACAGAAAGACAATAGATGATGGTGTTAAAAGCTAAATTTTGCAAAGGAACAATATAATTTGATGTGAAATCAAAAGCCTAAGAAACCAGATATAAATAACACTCCAGATTTCAAGCAATAATTGAAACTTAGCTTCATTATGAAACTTACTTTGCTGTAGTAGGCAAAGTAGCCTTGAGTAGGTGGAGTTTCAAGGGATCTTAGATAAGCACACTGTTTTCAAGGTCCTGTTTTGCAGTGGTAGGCTTCTTTTTGGAATCTTAGTAGGACCTCTAGGATAGTTGGTGTGCTCTGATCAATGAATGGCCAATAGGAACACATCTGAAGCTTAAAAAAAGTTAGATTTTTTTTTTTTTTTTGGCACTCTAGGGGAACTCTGGGAACATCTCAGCAAAGAAAAATTGGGAGGGGATTCTTATAGGGTGTATGGGTATATGTTGAGTGATTTTTAATTTTATTTATTTAAATAAATAAATAAATAGGCTGGAGTACAGTGGTGCAATATCAGCTCACTGCAACCTCCGCCTCCCAGGTTCAAGTGATTCTTCTGCCTCAGCTTCCCAAGTAGCTGGGACTACAGGTGCCCACTACCACGCTCGGCTAATTTTTTGTATTTTTAGTGAGATGGGGTTTCACCACGGTGGTCAGGATGGTCTCGATCTCTTGACCTCATGATCTGCCTGCCTCAGCCTCCCAAAGTGCTAGGATTACAGGTGTGAGCCACCGCACCCTGCTTATGTTGAGTGATTTTTTAAGGAGAAAATAGGAAAGCAAGTTATAAGTTTAAAGTTCTCAATTTGGTGAGTGAATATATTAATAATTTTTATCTAGTGTATTAGCTCAAGCTGCCATAACAAAATATCATATACTGGGCAGCTTAAACAATAGAAATTATTTTATTGCCATTCTGGAGGCTAGAAGTCTGAGATCAGTGCATCAGCATGGCTGGATTTTGGTGAGGGCTCTCTTCCTGGCTTATGCTTGGCTGCCTTCTTCCTGTGTCCTCACATTGCAGAAGATCAGAGGGTGAGCAAGCTCTCTGGTGTCTCTGTATAAGGGCACTAATTATATCATAAGGACCCCACCTTCATGATCTTCTTTAAACCAAATTACCTCCCAAAAGTCCCATCTCCAGATAACATCCCATTGGAGATTGGGGCTTACACATATGAATTTTCAGGGAATGCAATTGAGGTCCATTGCATCTAGGAAGCAGGAAAATTAAAGCACATGGAAATGGTCATGCTAAGATGCAGCAACCACTCAGAGTAATGGAACATTATTCAGAAGACAGGATGCTCAGTCATTTTTGTGTTTGCAGAGTGGCATTGCCTAAGTCTTGTTCCATATGTAATCATGGATTGGCCTTGTCTATGTCTTGGTCTGAGGGTTGTTTATGTTCTTTTGTGAAAATTTACTGACTTGTTCTCAGAAAGGCTGTTTTTCTTAGTAGATTAGAAACATCTTCATTACTACCTGTTGTTTTTAATTGCCTTAATTCCTCTTTTTGCTTTTAATGAATAAAAGGAATATGTAAATTATTATTTTATTTGATTGCAAGGTGAAAACTCTTTGGAAAAGAATATGAGTTAACTTTTATCTTTATTAAAGTAATATGTACATGTGCATTATAGAAAAAATAAAAAATATGAAAAAGCTATTATAGTTTTATCTTGCAGAGGCAAACTATGTTCCCATGTTTGTTTCTTTTTATATTTGTCATTTTATTCTATGAACATTCACACTTGTTTTCATAGTTTGGGTTATACTGTAGATACATTTTGTGTTCTGAACTCTGACAAAAATGTTTCGAAGCATATAATCTTAGGCTGTAAAGAGCTCTGATGATGGGAAGCTTGAGAGCCACTGACTGCCTGCAACTCAGTTTGTTCATTTGAAAACAGAGATAAAATCACCAATTCTGTATTACCCAAAAGATTGTTGTGAGAGTTGTATAATTGTATATTGATGTGTAAATATGCTCTGAGGACAGTAACTTGTTGTACTTTTTACAAGGGATGTAATTCCCATTATAGAAATTGGAGGAGGAAGACTGGAGGATTCTGATTTGCAAGCTTATTAAGGCAGAATAATAAATTATGTTTAAGTCCGCCTTTGTAAGTATTTACTGCAAATTCTCCAGTCCTCTAGCCCTGGGAGGCAGGCAGTCAAGCTATTTGTCAACTAAATGAAGCTACTGTCTTTTTCAGTCTTGAGGAATACTTTTCTTCAGACTTGGGTGAACCGATGAGACTCTATTTGCTAGATGGGGTTAGTGTCCAGTCTGTTGAGCAGGAACTTACACCTTTTTCCAGTGACTGTGTTAATGGGTGTCAACGTTGACAGGGCAGGCAGAGTGTGCCAAAGGAGACACAGAGTGAAGCAAAAAGGAATCTTTTCCAACTGGGTAGATGGTGTAGAATGGGGAAAAGACTACTTTAAAGTACCAGGGGAAAATCTCAGAAGCATTAATAAATGCAGTGGATACAAAAAAGGGTGAGCTGGAAATATTATATTGTATTCGTCTTGATATTTTCAGTGCCTAGCATGAGCCTGGAACATCAGTAATTGTTTGCTGAATAAATGAATGAATGAATGCATGCATGAATGAAAGAATTATATTTAGGATAAAGCTGGCAGAAGGGAAGAGATGAAGCCATTACGTATTCACTGCCTACACTTTACCAGACACTGTGGTAAGCACTATAGAGACATGGTATCCTTTGAGGCGCAGAGCAATTTTGTGAAGGTTAGCGTTATTATCCCTTTTTATGGATGAGGCAACTGTGGTTGAACCCTTTCTTTTTAGCTCCTTTCGCAGACATGTAGTGATATGTATTATGAGACAGGATTTTGTAAAACGTGAAGTGCTACCCACTTGTGGGGAATTAAAAGGTGATACTTGAGCCAGAATAAACTTAAAACACAGGTATAATCAAAGCAGTTACGTTGGAAATAGATTAAACTTAATTGACCCTTATTTAATGCCTATTATGTTCTTACTGTGGGACTGGATATTTTAAGTTTGAATTAGTTTTGCTACTTTGTGACCAAAGATAAATCACCCAATCTTATTTGATAAACTACAGTTTATTAAAGGGGCTATGGTATCACAGGCAATTTGCCTACACTACCTTATTTAGTTGATAAAACAAAGTTATCTAACAGGATTAGTTAATATCATTTTACAAACAATGATTGAATGGTCAGACAATAAGCCTGAGAACTCATAATTTAGTATTGAGCAAGGTGAAACTGGAATTTTTATCTATTTGCCTTCAAGATTTTATTTTAAATTAATATATAACTTGGCCTCACTACAAAATATCGTAATAGACACCATCTGAACACTCATGAAATTCTGTGCTCAATCCTTATAAATTTTCCCAAATTGTGAAAACTGTGGGCTAACCCATTTTACAAAGGAAGAATCAGAGGGCCCCAAAAGTAACATGATGTTTCAAGGTCACTCTGCTGATAGGAATTTAATTTATATTTCTTCCCAAAGCTCTCCCAGTGGTTTCCAACTGATGCTTTTTAAATTCTTATAAGTCCAGCAGGAGCAGCTCACATATGGTGCCCTGCTTGTGGGCTCCACTAGGGGAGGTGATCCCAGGCTCATGTTTGGTTGAGGGGTAGCCACTGATTGGAGCAGGGCTGAGCATTTTTCTCAAGGACAGTCAGTCCGGGTGACTTATCAGTTGGAATCTAAAGAAGGGCAATGGAGATTTGCTAGGCTAATCAGTTTTTTATTTGGAATTGAACGAGAAAATGTGGGGAGAACCAAACAGTTAGTTGAGCAGTAACTATTGTTGAAAGATTAGTAGGAAAGCTACAGAAATCAAGGAATATCTGCCTTTTTGTCATAAGATCAAAGTAACGGGGTGAGGGGCTAAGTAACCAGCTGAAGAACAGCTTCCCTGAAGAGTCACCTGGATCCACCATAGACTTTGTATAAAAAAAAACATTGCTGTCTTAAGCCAGTGATCTTGAGAGATTGTCCATTACTGTAGCATATTCTATCATATCCTGCTAATATAATTCTTTGGGGTCTCCTTTGTTTGCTTCAAGTAATAAAACCAACTGGCTATTTTAAGCAAAATGCAAATTTGTTGGAAGAATGGAGGGTATCTAACAGAATCACAAGGAAAGCCGAACAGCCAGTCTTCTAAGAAAGGATCCAGGTCCACCCTGATGATTGGAGCAGAAACTGATAGGCAATATGAATCATTTCCAGCCACATTCTGTCCTCTTCTCTGTGCTTAATATTCAGAGTCCCAGGGAAGAATGTCAGATTGGATTATTTTGGGGTCATTTGTCCACTCTTTGGCCAAAGGAAGGCAGGCATCTTGATGATATTGTTCCACTAAAATGGTATGCAATAAGGAGATAATTTCTTAAAATTAGGACACAGCTACAAAACAAATAAAGCAAAAAAAGTAAAAACAAAAGCATAGCTATAGAGCTATGCAACCTCAAAGGACAGGTGAAAAATGTCCTTTGTGCTCACCACACAATTTCTATTTCACTACAGAGTATTGCTTCTGTCTCTCAATTTTAATTATGCCTCTGCCCTCTAGACTGATACACTCCTTGCTTGTCTGACATTGGATCGTTGGTTTTCCTTGACTAACATTGCTTCTGCTTCAGCTGCCAGACACCTGAAATGTACAGGATGAAACCCTTTTTATAACCATTTGTTCTCCTTCTAGCCTAGCCAGCTCCTTTCACTTTTTCCTTAAAAGTGGTAGGAATATGAATTTATTCAAAATTGGATAGCTCAGGAAGGTTCTTTCTGTTTATGTGAAAAGTGCCATTGGAATGTTGATAATATTGCATTGAATCTGTAGATTGCTTTGGGTAGTATGTACATTTTAATGATATTAATTCTTCCAATCCATGAACACACGATGTCTTTTCCATGTATTTGTGTCTTCTTTGATTTCTTCTATCGATGTCATATTATTTTCATCCAGTTGCAAAATTTATTTCTAAGTATTTTATTTTTTGATGCTATTGTAAATGGGATTGTTTCCTTAATTTACTTTTTGGATTGTTCACTGTTAATGTATAGAAACACAAATTATTTTTGAATGTTGATTTCGTAACTTGCAATCACTATCAGAATTCCAATGGCATTTCTTATAATTTTTTTCAAATCTTAATATTTATAGGAAACCACAAGAATACTCAAATATCCTAAGCAATCTCAAGAAAAATGAACAAGTTTGGAGTGTCCTAATTTGAAAACATATTACAAAGCTACAGTAATCAAAACAGTATGGTATTTGCACTAAAGGAGACACATAGACCAATGAAACAGAATAGAGAGCCCAGAAATAAACTCACCCATTTATGGCCAACTGATCCTTGACAAACTTTCCAAAAATACACAATGAGAAAAACACAATCTCTTCAATAAATGATGTTGGGAAAACTGGATGTCCACATGCAAAAAAAAGAAGAAAAAGAAAAAGAAGACCTTCGTCTTACACTATACACAAAAAATGAACTCTAAACTAATTAAAAACTTAAATCTGAAACCATAACACTCCTAGAAGAAAACCAGAGAGAAAAAGCTGTTTGACGCTGGTCTTGGCAATAAATTTTTTTTGATATGATCCTAAAAGTACAGGCAATAAAAGCAAAAATGAACAAGTGGGACTACATCAGACCAAGCACTTCTTCACAGCCAAGAAAAAAATTCAACAAAATGAAAAGTCAACCTATGAAATAAAATATTTGTAAGCCATGTATTGATAAAACGTGAATGTCCAAAATTTACAAAGAATCTGCACAACTCAATACCAATAAACCAAATAATGTACAAAGACTTGAATAGACATTTCTCTAAAGAAGACATACAAATGGCCAATGAGTATATGAAAAAGTGCTCAACATCACAATCATCAGATAAATGCAAATCAAAACCATGGTAAGATATTACCTCACACCTGTTAGGACGGCTATTATCAAAAAGACAAGAGATACAAGTGTTGGCTTGGGTGTGGAGAACCCAAGCTTGTATACTATTGTTGGGGATGTAAATTAGTATAGCCATTATAAAAAAACAATATATGATTCCTTTAAAAACGTAGAACTACCTTATGATCCAGGAATCCTACTTCTGGGTATATATCCAAAGGAAATGAAATCAGTACCTTGAAGAGATAGCTACACCCCCATGTTCATTAAAGCATTATCCACAATAGCCAAGATATGGAAACAACCCAAGTGTCTCTCAATAGATAAATGGATAAATCAAAAACATGGTGTATGCATGCACACGCACACCTTGTCTCACACACAATGAAATATTAATCAGCCACAGAAATGAAAGAAATTCTGTCATTTGTAACAACATGGATGAGCCTGGAAAACATTGCGCTAAGTGAAATAAGCCAGGCACAGGAAGACAAATACTGTATTTGTCATTTACATGTGGAATCTAATAAAGTTGAATTTGTAGAAACAGGTTAGAATGATGGTTGCTAGGGTGTAAGGGTGCAGGAGAAATGGCAAGATATTGATGAGGTTACAGACTTTCAGTTATAAGATCAGCAAGTTCTGGGGATCTAATGAGTGGTGATAGATGTGTTAATTTGATTGTAATAATCATTAAACAACATATGTGCATATCAAATCATGTTTTATACTTTATATATGATTTTTATCAATTATATATTTACACATATATACATACATATATGCACACATCCATATATATGATATATACATATACATATCCATGTATATGCTCATATATATATCTCCACATATATGATCATATATATCTCTCCATATATATGATTGGATATACATATACATATATATGTGTATATATCATGATTAGATAAATATATAGCTATATATCCAATTTTATTTATATATACATATATATGTATAGTTGGATACCTCACGGCTAAGTTTGTGAGGCAAAAAAATGCACTGGCATGTTTCATTAGTAAGGAGTTCAGCCGCTGTTGTGGACTGAGGCTTGGAGGATCTTTATCACCCTAAGTAAGCATCAATTAATGAATACACAGAATTAGGAATTCTAGCCACATAATCATGTTACCCAGGAAAAACATCCCAAAATAATTAGAATGAAAAATTAGTCTGTTTGTATATTTGACAGCTAGCTAAGTGCAATGTTCATTAGGAAGTTTAAAAAAAATACCGGTCCTCTGCTTCTAAGTTGGGAGTCTGTTTAGTGCTATACACATTTTTGAGCTAATTTTTCTATCTGAATGTGTTTCCCTCTTTGTTGCATGGTTAACTCCTCTCCAGAGGTTTTTGGCAAGTTCTCTTTGTACTGCAGGTACATCCGCAATGCCCATTTATATTAATTGAGAGGCAGGAGCTTCAAAAAAAAAAAAAAAAAACACAGAAAGATTAAATTTAATCATTTTCTCCAGACCTGTGGTTCCCAAACCTGACCACACACTGGAGTCACCTGGAGGAGTTTCCAAAACTCTGTTAATAATGGGTTTCACACTAGACCAATTAAATTAGACTTTTTCAGTGTAGGACCCAGATATTAGTATTTTAAGAAGCTCCATGGGTGATTCTAGTATGTGGCAGGATTAAGAAACACTAATTTAAATCAAACAGGAGCTGATCCTGCCCCTGGGAATTAACTAAGCTCTCTGGGTGCGTAAAGGAGCCTTTTGGATCCCATCAAGGCTTTTGAATAGTATGGGCCAGAACCAGGATCATCAGTAGTTAGTGAGCATGGCCTTTCCCTTTTTTCAAGAGATACATTCATTATAGGAAAGGAGGAGGAACAGAAATATATTTACACATTTTTGTGGTGTGCCTGGCACCATACTATGTGCTTCTACATATGTTATCTGTAATGGGAATTTTGGCTCTGATTTGTCCAAGAAAGCTAAAGGAAGGGAGACAATTACTCTTCCTGCTCCCAGTGGACAAACTAAGACTGGCCAATAGAATGTTGCCTTCCAGAACTTTTGGTCTGGGGTAAGTGACATAAGAGGTAGGAGAAACTAAAAGTTTATTCCTACAGCAGTGGCAAGGTATGTGGCAGAGTGGTAAGGGCTAGGATACCAGATCACCTGGATGGGGCGGTGGGTGCAGCTCTCCCACCACTGTCTTGCTTCATGATCTTTTGCCCTGGGCTAATTTCTCAGGCTGTCATGGGCTCTGCCTGTCTTCTGAGTCACATTATCCATCCTTCCTTTTGAGTCTATGGGCCCGCAAACATTCTTCCAACAAATTCCTTTCTTTCCCTTAATCAGAGATGGTTTCTTTTTTTCTCATATTTCTTTATTTTTAAGATCAATAGCCTTGCATAGCATATTACATATTCACAATTGTAACAACAACAATAATACAAATATTTTTGTAGCTCTCCTCTGGTTAAAACATGCTTTCATATACTCAATAATAATCCTGTGAGAAAACACATAGATATCAGAGAGCATATATATACTACTTTCCATTTTGCATCCACTTGGAGGGCTAGAATAAAAACGTCAGACAATAACGTGTATTGGAAAGGATGTAGGGAAATTGTAACTCTCATACATGGTTGGTGAAAATGTAAAACGGTGAAGCCACTTTGGAAAAGAGTTCAGTAGTTCTAAAAGATTGAAAATGTATGTCCTCACAGATACTTTTGCATAAATAGTCATAGAAGTATTATTCATAATAGCCAAAAAGTGAATATAATCCAAATGTCCATCAATGGATGAATGGCTAAGTAAACTGTGGTCTATCCATGCAATGGAATAGCATTCAGCCTTAAAAACGAAATTTGAAAATGTTCTAAAATTATTTAGTGACGATTGTTGCACAATTTAGTGAAGATACTAAAAATCACTGAATTGTACAATTTAAAAGGGTAAATTTTATCATATGTTACTTATATCTCAATGAAGCTGTTATATTAAAATAGAAATCACATATACAGGAGTTATACCTTACATCTAATTGTAATTCATTTACATATACTCAGCAGAAGAAATAAGCAAAAAAAGCATTTTTAATAATAAATAGATCCAAATTATGAACTATTTTTGGCACTCAAAGCAATAGCTACCTGTTTAGTACTGAAGGAAAAACTGGCTTTGTATGGAGAAATTATGTAGTATCACAAAGCTATGTATATAATATTCTGATAGTGATTTGAGAGGTTTTCAAGGATAGTTTTGCTTTTGTCTTATGCACATACTTCAGAAACTACTTCATAAGATACAACTACAGTGTGTTAGTATTTTTCATTTTAGAGATTAAGAGACTATAGTTCATGGAGAATATGTAAATTGTTGAGAGTAATAGTACTAGTAAGAAGAACCTGCATTTTTACCCCAATCTTCTGAGCTCCGAATTCTGTACCTTTTGTCTTCTATCATATGGCCTTCTATAAAAAGGATTACATTTTATGTTACAAGTTAAGTAATTATCTATTTTTAGTAAAATTCTGTGGTTATCCATCCATCCATCCATCCTCCCACTAAGTCTCGAACAAATGCTTGCTGTGCTATACTATAAATTTAGTGGTATAGAAGTCCCTGCATATTCTCCAGGAACTCACAGTCTAGTGGAGGAATTTAAGTCATATTTTTACTACTAAACCTCATTTGGTGTATACATTGGGTCTCAATCAGTATTGATTTGGAAAAGCAATGGAATATTTTTCAGTGTTGGACTTGGTTGTGTGGCAATACCATGTTTTCCTTTGCAATTCATGAGAGCTGCCAAGACTTAGGGTTTACCCTCTACATGGGGAATCATTGTGTTTGAATTGGAAAAAAGGGCTATTATCATATAAGAGGAACTACTCTCTATCTTGGTGGTTGTCAAGTTTTTGCATTGCTTCCAAATATCCTGGTCACTACGGGATGAGTTACTCATGGTCTCTATCCTGGAACCCTTGGCTGACCAAGTATGGCCCCGTATGAGAATTCTGTATAGTTCATTTGTTTTTAAGCTTTCTTATATATGGGATCAATACTTTATGTGTTAAACAGAAAACATTATCCCCATTTTACACATGTCCAAGGCTTTTAGACAACAGCTAATATTTGACAACAGCAAGTAAGAGCAGGAGTTTTGACTTTAAGGTTAGTAAACATTCTACACCAGGTTTCCGCCTTTGAGACAGGTATCCTGCAAAACTTTGTTCCCTTGAACAGGATCAACTTGCTATGATAACATCTTGTTCTCTGCACAGGGAGATGATGGCTACTCCTTATGTTTCCAGCAAGGTGAGGTACCCCCAGCTCATTCATTGGAGGCAGGCAGTCTTTATAATCCAGATTCTATTCTTCATATTTCTCATATGTAAAATGAGAATAATGTCAGTATTCATTTCCTCGGTTTCTGATGAAGACTAAATGAGACCATGCATATAAAGTGCTTAGCAGAGGCCCTGACAAATAGCATAACACTTGCTATTAAGCTTTCATTATTACTGTTGTCATTGTTATTATTTGTCTAGAGGCCTCAGTGAACCTGACTTGCATTTTGTTTTATCCCTCTGCTTATTTTTTAAGGATTTTAATAAAAATATTAACACATGCATATGAGAAAATTTAAAAGGGTCCACAGTGAAAGTTAAATCTTCTGCCAACACAGACTTTTAGTTCCCCAGATCCCTCTGGGGACAACTCCTGTTACCAGAGTCTGGCATCTTTCTGAAATGTGACAGATGCATACATGCATTTGATACATCTTATACGTGCATGCTATGCACAGTTTTGCATCTTATTTTTTTTCTTAGGAAATGTTCTCAAAGTGACATTGCTATCAATACAAACAGAATATGGTTTCTCTGATTCAGTAAATTCAATCAGTAAATTGCTTCATTGATGAACATTTAGGTTGCTTATAGACTTAGCTAATACCAGCAACACTGAAACAAACACTTTTCTACGTATTTCCTAGTGCACGTTTCTGCAGGGTAAGTCTCTTGAAATGGAATTGCTGGATTGGTTGGCTTAGGAACTATTAATTTTAGTAGACATTTCCATATTACCTTTCAAAGAGATTATACTGATTTACTCTCTTATTATTAATTCCCCCATACCAATTTTATAATCTTTGTCAGTAAGATAAATATAAATGGAAAGCCCATTAAAGTTTTAAATTGCATTTTAAAAATTATGACAAATAGGCCAGGTGTGGTGGCTCACGCCTGTAATTCCCAGCACTTTGGGAGGCCGAGGTGGGTGGATCACGAGGTTAGGAGTTTGAGACCAGCCTGACCAACATGGTGAAACCCCATCTCTACTAAAAATACAAGAAAATTACCTGGGCGTGGTAGTGCACGCCTGAATCCCAGCTAGTCAGGAGGCTGAGGCAGGAGAATCGCTTGAACTTAGGAGGCAGAGGTTGCGGTGAGCCGAGATCACGCCACTGCACTCCAGCCTGGGCAACAGAGCGAGACTCTTTCTCAAAAGAAAAAAAATTATGACAAATAGTAAGCGTGTTTTCGTATGTTTAAAAGCAAAATATTTTTTTGTGTGAAATTTCTGTCCTTGTCCTCTGCCTATTTTTCTAATGAATTCTTATTTATTTAAATAAAGTCTTTACATTTATAGGTAACAGATTATTTTATCTCGGAAGTATTTTCTTTCCTTTGTCTTATGTTTTTGACTTTATGAACATTTTTATATGCAGAGGTTTTTAACTCTTATGTGGTCAAATATATTCATTTATTAATGGCCTCTAGGTTTTATGTCTTTCTTAGAAAGGCCTGCTGAAATTTATGATTACAGGAATACCTCATTTTATTGTGCTTTGTTTTATTGTGCACCGCAGATATTGTGCTTTTTACAAATTGAAAGTTCATGGCAACTTTGAATGGAGTAAGTCTATTGGCACCATTTCTCCAACAGCAAGTGACAACCTCATGTCTCTCTGTATCACATTTTTGCAATTCTTACAATATTTTAATATGACAATATTATTGTGTCATTGTAATCTGTAAACAGTGATCATTGATGTTACTATTGTAATTGTTTTGGCTGCTGTGAGCTGCACCCATATAAGATGGTGAACTTAATCGTAAATGTTGTGTGTGTTCTGACTGCTCTCTTCTGTCCTCCTGTATCCCTCCCTCTCCTTGGACCTCCCTATTTCCTGAGACATAACAGTCATGAAATTAGGCCAATTAATAGCCCTACAATTGTCTCTGAGTGTTCAAATGAAAAGATGAGTCACATATCTCTTCACTTTAAATCAAAAGCTAGAAATGCTAAACTTATTGAGAAAAACATGTTGAAAGCCAAGATAAGCCTATAGCTAGGTCTCTTGTGCCAGTTAGCCAAGCTGTGAATGCAAAGGAAAAGTTCTTGACAAAAATTAAAACTGCTACTCCAGTGAACATACAAATGATAAGAAAGTGGAACAACTTTGTTGCTCATGTTGAGAAAGTTTTAGTGGTCCGGATTGGAAAAATGAAACTAGTCACAGTATTCCTTTAAGCCAAAGCCTATTCCAGAGCAAGGCTGAGAGGGATGAGGAAGCTGCAGAAGAAAAATTTGAAGATAGGAGAGGTTGATTCATTACGTTTAAATAAAGAAGCTGTCTCCATAACATAAAGTGCAAAGTGAGGCAGTGAGGGCTGATGAAGAAACTGCAGCAAGTTTTCCGAAAGATCTAGCTAAGATCATTGATGAAGGCAACCACACTAAACAATGGATTTTCTGTGCAGATAAAACAGCCTTATATTGGAACATAATATTATCTGGGACTTTCACAGCTAGAGAGAAGAAGTCAATGCCAGGCTTCAAAGGTCAGGCTGACTCTCATTTTAGGGGCTAATGCAGCTGGTGACTTTAAGTTGAAGCCAATGTTCATTTGCCATTCTGAGAATCTTAGGGCCCTTAAGAATTATGCAAAAACTATTTTGCCTGTGCTCTATAAATAACACAATGAAACCTAAATAACACACGTCTGTTTACAATATGGACTAAAGAATACTTTGAGACAACTTTTGAGACCTACTGCTCAGAAAAAAAGATTCCTTTCAGAATATTACTTCTCATTGACAATGCACCTAGTCACCCAAGAGCTCTGATGGAGATGCACAAGGAGATTAATGTTGTTTTTATGCCCATGCTACTAACACAGCATCCATTCTGCAGCCCATGGATCAGGGAGTCATTTTGACTTTAGGTCTTATTATTAAAATAATACATTTCATATGACTCTAGCCATAGAAGGGATTCCTCTGATGATCTGGGCAAAGTAAATTGAAAACCTAAAATGATTCATCATTCTAGTTGCCATTGAGGACATTTGTGATTCATGGGAGAAGGTCAAAATATCAACATTAACAGGAGTTTGAAAGAAGTCTATTCCAAACCTCATGGATAACTTTGAAAGGCTCAAGACTTCAGTGGAAGAAGGAACTGTAGATGTGGTAGAAATAGCAAGACAGTTACAATTAGAAGTGGTGTCTGAATATGTGACTGGATTGCTGTAATCTCATGATAAAACTTCAACCAATGAGAAGCTGCTTCTTATGAAGAAAGAAAGTGGTTCCTTGAAATGGAATTTTCTCCTGGTGAAGGTGCTGTGAACATTGTTATAATGACAACAAGGGACTAAGGACATTCCCGAAACTTAGTTGATAAAGCAGCAATAGGGTATGAGAAGATCTATTCCAATTTTGAAAGAAATTCTAGTGTAGGTAAATGCTATCAAATAGCATCGCATACTAAAGAGAAATCTTCAGTGGAAAAAAGAGTCAATCCATGCAGCAAACTTCATTGTAGTCTTATTTTAAGAAATTGCTGCAGCTACTGCAGTTGTTAGCAACCAACACCCTGATCAGTCAGCAGCCATCAGCATTGAGACAACACCTTCCAGCAGGTTAATAACTACTACTTTTTTTTTTTTTTTTGAGACAGGGTTTTGCTCTACCTCAGGCTAGAGTGCAGAGGTGCAATCTTGGCTTACTGCAGCCTTGAACTCCTGGGTTCAAGCAATTCTCCCACCTCAGCCTCCCTAGTAGCTGGGACTATAGGCGTGTACCACCATGCCTCACTAACTTTTTTTTTTTTTTTTTTTTGTATTTTTGGTAGAGATGAGGTTTCATGTTGCCCAGGCTGGTCCTGAACTCCTGGGTTCAAGAGATCTGCCTACCTCGGCCTCCCAAAGTGCTGGGATTACAGGTGTGAGCCATCATGTCCAGCCTAAAGTATGTAAGTTTTAAAGATGTAATGCTATTGCACAAATAATAGACTATACTATAGTGTAAATATAACTTTATATACAGTAGGAAACCAAAACATTCCTATCACTTGCTTTATTGTAACAATTTGCTTTCTTGCAGTGGTCTGGAACTGAACATGCAATATTTTCAAGGTATGCGTCTATTTTATTTTATTTTTATTTTTTTAATTTTTGTGGGTATGCAGTAGATGTATATATTTATGGGGTACATGAGATGTTTTGACACAGGTATGCAATGTGAAATAAGCACGTCATTGGAGAATGGGGTGTCCATCTCCTCAGGCATGTATTCTTTGAGTTACAAACAATCCAATTACACTCTAAGTTATTTAAAAATGTACAATTAAGTTATTATTGACTAGAGTCACCCTGTTGTGCTATCAAATAGTAAGTCTTATTCATTCTTTCTGATAATTGTTTTTTGTACCCATTAACCATCCTCCCTTCCCCATCATCCCTCCAGTACCCTTCCCAGACTCTGGTAACCATCCTTCTACTCATGTATTTAATTTTTCTCTCTCTCTCTTGTTAAGGAAGTACTCCCATACATTTATCACTTTTCTTAGATTTATTTTCTTTATAAAAATATTTTATAATCTGTACTTCTCTTTTTATCTTCTGAAACAATTTAAATATGTTTTAGTTATCTGTTCTTGCATGGTTGAAACCATCTGGGAACAATTTGGTCTTAATGTCCTCTTGGGAGAATGATTGTTTCAACAAATTTCTGTTTCTTCGATGGTGACTAGACTGTGCATGTGTTCTATACCTTCTGAAGTAAAGTTTGGTGGTATGAATTGTTCTAGAAAATCATTTATTATTCCATTTGGCTAAATCTTCATTAATAGAGTTGAGCAAAACAATATTTTATAAGTCTTTGTTACTCACAGTGCATATTAAAAAGTCATTGTTTTTATTTTCTTAATTGGATTTGGTTATGTTTTATCTGGTTTACTGCTATTTACCCCCATAAAGAAACAGGTTTTTAAATTTGGTAGTCCCACTATTTTATAATTTTCTGTTTTATTAATTTCTGCATTTAGATTTTTTCTTTTTACTTATTGCCTTGGGTTAATTTGTTGTTCTTTATCTAACTTTAAGATAGATGCTTTTATTTATTTACATTCTTTGTTTCTGAGTAACGTGATTCTGTGTTAATTTTCGTTTGGCCATTGCTGTAGCTAAATCCCAAAAGTTCTGTTATGTATTTTTATTATTATAATTTTCCAGTCACTTATTAATATTTATTTTCTTTTTTATTTACACATGATTTCAGACAGTTTACTATTTAAAACTTTTTTTGATAGAATGGAATTTTTTATTAATTAAAGTTTAAAAAAATTAAATACCGGTTTGCCTTGTCAAAGGCTTCTCTGTACTCTTTATTCCTTCTGAAATTTCTTAAGGTTTTCTTGCATCCTAATATGTATTAGTTTTTGCAAATCCTTCACAGACCCTTGGAAGAAAACTTTCTATTTTCTTTTGAGGGCATTCAGTTAGTCATGAAGTAATAGCTTTAAATTGTTAATTTTGTAACTTAAATCTTCTATATCTTCACGTATCTATTTTACCTAATATGTACTGAAAAAGGTGAATTAAAATACATAAGTATTTTTATATTTCTTTTTTGTTTCTTATATTCACATTAGGTTTTGCTTTATGAATTTGAATTCCATACAATTTGGTTCATTAAAGATTTTTACATATTCAGTAAATAGTGTAAGATTTTTTTATTTTATAGTAAATTTATTTTAATAAGGTACCTATTTTATCAAGTTTAATGCATTTTGTTCTGAATTAAACTTTCTTATTATTTATAACAGGTCTCTACCTTTTTTGGTCTGCATTTTTCTAGTTTGTTGCCCATTCTTTTCTTCTAAACTTTTCTGCTTCTCTTCCTTCTAGACATACCTCTTAAATATAGCACATAATTAGCATTTGTTTTGTGAACTAACCTGAGTTCTTTCCTTTTCATAGCAAATTTATTCTAACCTCATATTTTCATTTGCCAGTGTTTTCTCTGTTCTGTATTGTTATATAACTTATCTAGTAATAGCTGTTATTTTTAGTGCATTTTTAAAATAAATCTTTCAGTACATTCTTTATTTTGTTTTCTGCATGTTTACATGTCCACTGTCAGCTTAGTCTCAGGAATAGGGTGAAAGGACTTCCCAATGGGGCAATGAATGTCTGCCCAGTAGTCTAGGACAGAGGGGCTGGAGCGCGTGTCCTTACAATTACAGTTTAACTACTTCTTTTCCTAAACAAAATTTATGACCTCATTTGAGCTCTCAGGGAACAAATGATCATATAAATCTGTAATACAATTTTTACTATTTGAGATACTGACAGATATGATGGTCAAGAAAAACCCAATTCCTGCGACTCATCCTAAGTCACCATTTTCTGCTTGATAAATGAAGGTATTAAACTAGAGAACATCTAAGGTTCCTTTCCAGTTCTTTTCTGTAATTTTTCTGATGTAGCAGGTATTTTTATTGTGTCTTTACATTCCTCTATCCTCAAACAATACGAAATACTTAAAATCTTGCTTTCAAAATGTAGCATATAAGAAAAATGCACAAATCATATTTCAGCTTAATGAATCATCACAAAATAATTGCAACCGATACAAGTATCACAAAAGTGGGGAAACAAAATATTCTGTCACCATAGAAGTCTTTTCATATCCTATCAAAATGTAAAAACTATCCTGACTCTATACATTGCAGATTAGTTTTCTCTGATTTTTAATTTTATGCAAAAGGAATTATACAGATTCAATTAGTGTCTGACATCTTTTGCTTAATGTTATATTAATTGAGATTCACTTACGTTGTTGTATATAGCTGTAACTTTTAAAATGTTTTTATAGTATAAAATTCCAGTGTATATATATCACAATTTATTTAACCTATCATTGACAGAAGCTTCTTTTCCCCAGTTTCTTTTTTTACTATTGCATATCACTTAAATGCTTCTACACGACTTACTGTGTAGATATGCACTCATTTCATTCAGCTGTACATCCAGGAATGACATTTCTGCATTATTGAGATTATATTGTTTAACCACAAAAAATAATGCTAATTTACCCAACAGAAGACTATTGTTTCCAGTGGATTTTATATATTCACCATAATTATGCTGTCAGGAGTTTTAAATTTTAGTCATTCTTTTGAATGTGAAATTGTATCTCATTGTGATCTTAGTTTGCTTTTTTTTCTGATTACTAATAAGAGTTTTCATGTATATTGACTTTTTGAATATTTTTTTGAAGTGCCTATCAATTTTTTTGGTCATTTTCTATGAAGTTGTTGGTCTTTTTCTTATTAATTTGCAGAAGTTCTTTATATATTCTGAATATGAGCCCTTTGTTAACCACAGATATAACAAAAGTGAAATTACTATATGATTTAGCAATCTCTCTACTGAGTATTTAGCCAATGGATAATAAATCAGTATATCAAAGAGATACGTGCACTTCCATGTTTACTGAAGTACTATTCACAATAGTAAAGATATGGAATCAACCCAAGTGTCCATCAATAAATGAACGAATAAAGAAAACATGGTATATGTACACACAATGGAATATTATTTGGCCGTAAAAATAAAATCATGCCATTTGCATCATCATGAATGGAACTGGAGGAAATTATGTTAAGTGAGATAAGCCAGGCGCAGAAAGACAAATACCACATGTTCTCACTCATATGCGAGAACTAAAAAGCGATGCCATGAACACAGAGAATAGAATGTTAGATACCAGAGACTGGGAAGGTTGGGTGGGTTGGAGGGGGTATGAAGAGAAGTTCATTAATGGACATGACATACAGTTAGAAGAAATAAGTTCTAATGTTTGATAGCAGAAAAAAATGACTATTCTTAGCAACAACATCTTGTGTATTTCAAAGTAACCAGAAGAGAGGACTTGAAGTGCTACCAACACATAGAAATGATAAATACTCAAAGTGATGGATACCCCAAATATCCCAATTTTATCATGACACATTCTATGCATGTAACAATCACATGTACCTCATATATACATAAAGCATTATTTAATCAATTTTTAAAACTCAAAAAATAGAGCCTATATTTGTCATTTTTTTATGGTTGGTGCTTTTTACATCCTATCAAAGACATTCATTGAATACAAAAGAAGCCTAGAGAGGGGAACTTTAAGCAGCTCAGTGGTTGAGCTCAGTTTTCCAAGGAACTAGACACAAAAGCTGCAATGAAGAAAGGAATAGACATTAGACAGGACAGGCTAGGAAAGGGGGAAGGCCTGCCAGTCATCAGGGATGTATGAGCAATGTTGCGCATTGGGTGCTGTGAATCCCAGGCTGACTAATGATGCTCAGAATTAAACTCTTTCAATTGGGGCTTTGCCTGTGTTCGTCTCTTAAAAAAAGTTTCACCCTCAATTTCTTTATGCCCAGCTCACAGGATTGTTGTGAACAGATGGGTTAAGTTAGTATATGCCAAAATAATGTATAAAGTGCAGAGCAAAATAAAAATTAAGTTTTGGATTTTTTGAAGCAGCTAGTGACAGGGGAGGAACACAGACGCTGAAATTAGTGGATGGAATTAAATTCACTGGTGATTTAACAACTGAATTATCTTGGGGAAAATTAGCATTTCAAAGTATTATCTGTGAAGTAATAAACCCTAAAACATCTCCTTCAAAAAGAAAAGTACATGTATACATTCTTTCTAAACTGTTAAACCTTTTAAAATATGATGACTTTGTCTTCCCTCTTTATTCATGTTTTTTTCCTAAAGCTATAAAATAAAAAAAAATCAGAACCACCATCATTTGTTTATAGAATCTGATTAATGTGTATTTTGTTTCAATGTTTCAATCCTATGTATATTCATGAAAATAAGAGAGGAGAAAATTGCTTCCTGCCCAACATATTCCAATGAGGATTTTGATAAGCAGAACAATCATTTAATTGGTACATTTCTATTTCTACCAGTGTCAGGCTGGGACAAGTGGCTCCTTATGCAAATCAAGAGGATTGGGGAAATGGATGCTGATTTATGGATTGCCCAATGATAAATCAACATATTTTTCTTACCTTGGGATCTCAGCTTGAAGAGCAAGGTCAAAGAAACCGGTTCCAAAATGAGACAACATAGAAGGGAATGGGCCTGGCTGAACTGATAATGTTCTAGTATATTGATTACTGCTAGACATGAATATAACAGAAATACTGTTGTATATTGCTATGGACTAAATTGTCTCTCCCCAAAATTCCTATGTTGAAGCCCTAACCCCCAGTATGACTGTATTTGGAGATAGAACTTTTAGGAGGTAATTAAGGTTAAATGAGGTCATATAGGTGGGGTCTGATTCTGATAGGACTGGGGTCCTTATTAGAAGAGAAAGATTCATTCTCTCTCTCTCCACTCCTTCAAGACAAGCACTGAGGAAAATTCATATGAATGCACAGCAAAAATGTGTCTGTCTGGAAGCCAGGCAGAGAGTACGCACCAGGACCTGACCATGCTGGCACCCTGATCTTAGACTTCCAGCCTCCAAAAGTATATGAAAATTTATATTGTTTATACCACCTAGTATGGTATTGTTATGGAAACCTGCACAGACTAAGACATACATGTCTAGCACTCTGTTATTCATGTATCCAGCAAATATTTATTTTTGTGAACATAGCCTATGCTAAATACTGTACTAGCCCCTGGGTTAAGAAAGGCTATTAGAACATGGTGTTTGCTTTCCAGTGATTTAGAGGTTAATAGGTTGACTTGCAGGTCTGACTCAAATGTAAGTCTTACAAGTCAGACTTACAATAAAAGTAAAATCAAAGAAATGGGCACATACAGAAGAACATATTTTGGTGTTCCTGGAAGTGTCAGAGGATGCTTATTTTAAGAGATGACATTGAATTGATTTATGACATTCCAGGCAGAATAATAGCATGTGAAAAGGCTAGAAGGGAAATGGAAACTTTGAAAGTCTAAAGTAGTGTGTATGCATGGAATATAGGATGGTAAGGGAAGTGGCAGGAAGGAAGACTATCAATGGAAACATGGAAGGGCCTGCCATGAACTCCATATTATTCTAGGCTCAGAAGTTTGGATTTTGAGGACTGATCTTTGACAAACCTGAGAAAAACAAGCAATGGGGAAAGGATTCCCTATTTAATAAATGGTGCTGGGAAAACTGGCTAGCCATATGTAGAAAGCTGAAACTGGATCCCTTCCTTACACCTTATAAAAAAATTAATTCAAGATGGATTAAAGACTTAAACATTAGACCTAAAACCATAAAAACCCTAGAAGAAAACCTAGGCATTAACATTCAGGACATAGGCATGGGCAAGGACTTCATGTCTAAAACACCAAAAGCAATGGCAACAAAAGCCAAAATTGACAAATGGGATCTAATTAAACTAAAGAGCTTCTGCACAGCAAAAGAAACTACCATCAGAGTAAACAGGCAACCTACAAAATGGGAGAAAATTTTCGCAACCTACTCATCTGACAATGGGCTAATATCCAGAATCTACAATGAACTCAAACAAATTTACCAGAAATAAAACAACCCCATCAAAAAGTGGGCAAAGGATTTGAATAGACACTTCTCAAAAGAAGACATTTATGCAGCCAAAAGACACATGAAAAAATGCTCATCATCACTGACCATCAGAGAAATGCAAATCAAAACCACAATGAGATACCATCTCACACCAGTTAGAATGGCAATCATTAAAAAGTCAGGAAACAACAGGTGCTGGAGAGGATGTGGAGAAATAGGAAGACTTTTACACTGTTGGTGGGACTGTAAACTAGTTCAACCATTGTGGAAGTCAGTGTGGCGATTCCTCAGGGATCTAGAACTAGAAATACCATTTGACCCAGCCATCCCATTACTGGGTATATACCCAAAGGACTATAAATCATACTGCTATAAAGACACATGCACACGGATGTTTATTGCAGCACTATTCACAATAGCAAAGACTTGGAACCAACCCAAATGTCCAACAATGATAGACTGAATTAAGAAAATGTGGCATATATACACCATGGAATACTATGCAGCCATAAAAAATGATGAGTTCACGTCCTTTGTAGGGACATGGATGAAATTGGAAATCATCATTCTCAGTAAACTATCGCAAGGACAAAAAACCAAACACCACATGTTCTCACTCATAGGTGGGAATTGAACAATGAGAACACATGGACACAGGAAGGGGAACATCACACTCTGGGGACTGTTGTGGGGTGGGGGGAGGTGGGAGGGATAGCATTAGGAGATATACCTAATGCTAAATGATGAATTAATGGGTGCAGCACACCAGCATGGCACATGTCTACATATGTAACTAACCTGCACATTGTGCACATGTACCCTAATACTTAAAGTATAATAATAATAATAATAAAAATGATTTATTCTGAAAGTAAAAATGGACTTTTGGAGACTTTTTCTTCACGTATTTTGGAGCTTCATTGTTAGGTGAATATATGTGTGTGTGTGTATAATTACATATATACATTATTAGATATACATCATATATCTATATTTTATATATACACATTATGTATATAATGTAATGTTATATCTTTGTGATAGATATTTTATTATTATAAAATGTCCTTTTGTGTCTCTAGTAACAATTTCTGCCTTAAAATATATAATCACTTGAGATCTCTTTTGGTTACTGTTTCATTCTTTCTCCATCGTTTTGTCTTCAATCTTTTTGTGTTTTTGAATCTGAAGTGTGTTTTTTGTAAACAGCATGTGGAATCGTGTGTTTGTTTTCATTCTATCAATCTCTGTTTTTTGATATGAGTGTTTAATTCATTCAAATATCATGTAATTACTGATTAGGTAACATTTACTTCTGCTATTTTGCTATTTGTTTTCTATTTGTCTTATTTCTGTTTTGCTTTTCCATTTCTTCATTACTTTCTTAGTAGTTGCTTAGTAGTTGCCCTGGGAATTAAAATTAACACCTTAACTGAAAACAATCTAGTTCAGATGAACGACAACTTAATTTCAACATATATAAAGCTTTGTTCCAAAATACCTCCATTTCTTTTCCTCTCCTTTATGATGTTGTCATCATACAAATTATATCACTATACATTTTAAGCTAATCTATACATTTGTGTAGTTATTGCATTGTGCAATTAACATTTAAATCACATAGAAGCATCAAAAATAAAAATAAGTTTATTTTTAAAATTTTATTTTAGGTTCAAGGGGTACATGTGCAAGTTTTTTTACATGAGTATCTTGTGTGATGCTGAAGTTTGGGGTACAGATGTTCCTGTCACCTAGTAGTGAGCATAATATCCAATAGGTGGTTTTTTAGCTCATGTTCCCTCTCTCCTTCCCCCTTCTTGTAATCCCAAGTATCTACTTTTTTCACCTTTACGTCCATGTGTACTCAGCGTTTAGCCCCCGCTTATAAGTGAGAAGATGTAGTGTTTGGTTTTCTGTTCTTGCACTAATTTGGTTAGAATAATGACTCGCACGTGCATACTTCTTGTTGCAAAGGACATTATTCCATTCTTTTTTATGGCTGCATAGTATTGGATGATGTATATGTACTATATTTTCTTTATCCAAAACACCACCGATGGGCACCCAGGTTGATTCCATGTCTTTGGTACTATGAATAGCACTGTGATAAACATATGAGTGTGTGTGTCTTTTCAATAGAACCATTTATTTTTCTTTGACTATATACCCAGTAATGATATTGCTGCCTTGAATGGTAGCTCTGTTTTAAGTTCTTTGAGAAACCGCCAAACTGCTTTCCGCAATGGCTGTACTTGTTTTTATATTCCTGCCAACACTGTATAAAGCGTTTCCCTTTACTACAACCTCACCAGCAACTGTTATTTTTTAACTTTTTAATAATTACCATTCTGACTAGAGTAAGATGATATCTCATTTTGGTTTTGATTTTCATTTTTCTAATGATTAGAGATGATGAACTTTTTTCATATTTTTTTGGCCACTTGTACGTCTTCTTTTGAAAAGTGTCTGTTCATGCCCTTTGCTCATTTTTTAAAGTGGGTTGTTTTTTGCTTGTTGATTTAAATTCCTTGTATTTTCTGGATATTAGATTTTGTCAGATGCATAGTTGGTGAATATTTTCTCCCATTCTGATGTTGTCTTTTTAGTCTTTTGATAAGTTATTTCACTGTGCAGAAGTGCTTTAATTAGGTCTCACTTGGCAGTTTTTGTTTTTATTGCAATTGTTTTTGGGGACTTAGCCATAAATTCTTTGCCAAGCCAATGTTAAGAAGGGCATTTCCTAGGTTTTCTTCTAGGATTTTATAGTTTGCAGTCTTATGTTTAAATCTTTATTCCATCTTGAGTTAATTTTTGCACATGGCTGATATGGTTTGGATTTGTGTCCCTGCCCAACTCTCATGTTGAATTGTAATCCCCACTTTTGGAGGTGGGGCTTGGAGGCGGTGATTGGATCACAGTGGTGTATTTCTCATGAGTGCTTTGGTACCATCCCCTTAGTGCTGCTCTTCTGATAGTGAGTTCTTGTGAGATCTGGTTGTTTAGAAGTATGTAGCACCTCCACTCTCTCTTGCTCCTACTCCAGTCATATGATGTGTGTGCTCCCCCTTAACATTCCATCATGATTTTAAGTTTCCTGAGGCCTCCCCAGAAGCTGAGCAGAATGCCAGCGTCATGATTTCTGTAGAAGGATGGGGGAACTGTGAGCCAATGAAACTTTAAAAAAAAAAAAAAAGTTTACCCAGTCTCAGGTATTTCTTTATAGCAGTGCGAGAATGGACTAATACAGATTGGCACTGAGGAATGGGACATTGCCATAAAGTCATCTGAAAATGTGGAAGCAGCTTTGGAACTGGGTAGCAGGCAGAGATTGGAAGAATGTGGAGGGCTCAGAAGGAGACAGGAAGATGAAGGAAAATTTGGAACTTTCTAGAAACTTGTTGAATAGTTGTGACCAAAATGCTGATAGTGATATGGAGATACCCAGGCTGATGACGTCTCAGATGAAGATAAGGAACTTATTGGGAACTGGAGTAAAGGTCATTTTGTTATGCTTTAGCAAAGAACTTGGCTGCATTTTGCCCCTTCCTTAGAGATCTGTGGAACTTGAAACTTGACAGTGATGATTTATGGTATTTAGTGGAAGAAATTTCTAAGAAGCAAAGCATTCAATATGTGGCCTGGGTATAGTATTTCTTATAAAGCAGGGCTTCCAGGGTGGTGTTCTCTATGGTTTTGTTTATTTTGGAATGTCTTAATTTTACTTTATTTTTTGAAACACAATTTTGGGAACATAGAATTCTTAGTGGACATTCTTTTTCTTCCAGCACAGTGATCATATAATCCTACTGCCTTTTTGCCACCATGTTTTCTGATAAGAAATCCACTTTTAATCTTATTGAAGATCCCTTGCATGTGATGAGATGTTTTTCTTTTGATACTTGCAAGAATTTCTATTTGTTTTTATCTTTTAACAGTTTGACTGTGATGTGTCAAAATGTGTATCCCTTTGAATTTATCGTATTTGTGATTTGTTGAGATCCTTGGATGTGTAATATTTTCTTTCAACTTGAAAACTTTTCAGTTATTTTTTCTTCGAATTTTTCTTCTCCCTTCTCTGTTTTCCTTTTGGGACTCCCATTATAGAGATGATAATATGCTTGATGATGTCCTACAGATCCACTAATCTCTGTTCACATTTCTTCATTATATTTTTTCTTTTCCTCACACAGGACAATCTCAAGTGACTTATCTTTAAGTTAACTGGTTATTTCTTCTGACAGCTCAAATATTGTCTTGAGTCTTCCTAGTACATTTTTTATTTCAGTTAATCTACTTTTCAACTTCAGAATTTCTACTTGGTCATTTTTTATATATTTTTTTCTATTGGTTGTCTCTATTTGGTGAGCCATTATTCTCATGCTTTCCTTTATTTCTTTAGATATGGTTTTCTTTAGTTCTTTAAACATATTTAAAATAAATGATTTAGTCTTTGTCTAGTAAGGTCAACATCAGAGCTTCCTCAGGAACAGTTGCTATTGCCTGTTTCTATCCTGGGCATGAGCCATATTTTGTTCTTTCTTTTCATGAACTAAATTTTGGTTGAAAACTAGATTAACATAATAAAGCATGGTAACTTGGTAATAAAATTCCCTCCTTTCCTCACAGTTTATTATTATTGTTGCTATTTATAGTAGTTATTTTTGATGTTGCTAGTTGTTTAGTAAATTTCCTGTACTAATTCCACAAAGTCCATATTCTTTGTTGTGTGCAGTCACTGAAATCTGTTTGATTAGCTTTGTGGTCAGCTAATGATTTGAAAGAGATTACCTTAAATGCCTAAAATCAATAAATAGCCTCTTAACTAAAAGGTTCTGTGTTTTTGTTGGCAGGTAGCTTATAAGCTGTGGCAGTTGACAACACTACCTGCCTGCAAATAGCCTTAAAGGTCAACTAGAGGTGGCAGGTTGTTACCAGTGGCAGGTATCCGAGTTACTGGTGGCAAATCCATACAGGTCTGCAGTAACCTCAATTATTGCCTCCTCAGAAGAAAGAATTTGACTGAGGAGCATAAGGCAGAAGAGACCAAAGTGAGTTTCAGAGTAGGAGTGGAAGTCATTTAAAAAGGCTTTACAAAAGTAAAGAGAGGAAAATTCACTTGGAAGAGATCCAAGTGGGCACCTGAAGGTTAAGTGTCATGTTTAACTGTGATATTAGGACTTTATAGGCTGACCTCTTTCCCATGATTCGTCCCTTAGGATGGGCTGCCTGTAGATGCAGTGCCCTCCTTACCCTTGGGAGGTGAGCACATAGTGTGTTTAGAAAGTAGTATGCATGTAGTTGGGTGCGGTGGCTCACGCATGTAATCCCAGCACTTTGGGAGGCCGAGGCAGGCAGATTACGAGGTCAGGAGATTGAGACCATCCTGGCTAACACGGTGAAACCCCGTGTCTACTAAAAAAAATACAAAAAATTAGTTGGGCGTGGTGGCGGGCACCTGTAGTCCCAGCTACACGGGAGGCTGAGGCAGGAGAATGGCGTGAACCTAGGAAGGCGGAGCTTGCAGTGAGTGGAGATGTGCCACTGCACTCTAGCCTGGGAGACAGAGCCAGACTCTGTCTCAAGAAAAAAAAAAAAAAGAAATTAGTATGCATGCCCATCTGAGACTTTTTTTTTTTTTTTTTTTTTTGCTTTTTCTTTTTTTTTTTCTTTTATTATTATTATTATTATTATTATTATACTTTAGGTTTTATGGTACATGTGCACAATGTGCAGGTAAGTTACATATGTATACATGTGCCATGCTGGTGCGCTGCACCCACCAACTCGTCATCTCGCATTAGGTATATCTCCCAATGCTATCCCTCCCCCCTCCCCCCACCCCACAACAGTCCCCAGAGTGTGATGTTCCCCTTCCTGTGTCCATGTGTTCTCATTGTTCAATTCCCACCTATGAGTGAGAATATGCGGTGTTTGGTTTTTTGTTCTTGCGATAGTTTACTGAGAATGATGATTTCCAATTTCATCCATGTCCCTACAAAGGACATGAACTCATCATTTTTTATGGCTGCATAGTATTCCATGGTGTATATGTGCCACATTTTCTTAATCCAGTCTATCATTGTTGGACATTTGTGTTGGTTCCAAGTCTTTGCTATTGTGAATAATGCCGCAATAAACATACGTGTGCATGTGTCTTTATAGCAGCATGATTTATAGTCCTTTGGGTATATACCCAGTAATGGGATGGCTCGGTCGAATGGAATTTGTAGTTCTAGATTCCTGAGGAATTGCCACACTGACTTCCACAAGGGTTGAACTAGTTTACAGTCCCACCAACAGTGTAAAAGTGTTCCTATTTCTCCACATCCTCTCCAGCACCTGTTGTTTCCTGACTTTTTAATGATTGCCATTCTAGCTGGTGTGAGATGGTATCTCATTGTGGTTTTGATTTGCATTTCTCTGATGGCCAGTGATGGTGAGCATTTTTTCATGTGTTTTTTGGCTGCATAAATGTCTTCTTTTGAGAAGTGTCTGTTCATGTCCTTCGCCCACTTTTTGATGGGGTTGTTTGTTTTTTTCTTGTAAATTTGTTGGAGTTCATTGTAGATTCTGGATATTAGCCCATTGTCAGATGAGTAGGTTGCAAAAATTTTCTCCCATTTTGTAGGTTGCCTGTTCACTCTGATGGTAGTTTCTTTTGCTGTGCAGAAGCTCTTGAGTTTAATTAGATCCCATTTGTCAATTTTGGCTTTTGTTGCCATTGCTTTTGGTGTTTTAGACATGAAGTCCTTGCCCATGCCTATGTCCTGAATGGTAATGCCTAGGTATTCTTCTAGGGTTTTTATGGTTTTAGGTCTAACATTTAAGTCTTTAATCCATCTTGAATTGATTTTTGTATAAGGTGTAAGGAAGGGATCCAGTTTCAGCTTTCTACATATGGCTAGCCAGTTTTCCCAGCACCATTTATTAAATAGGGAATCCTTTCCCCATTTCTTGTTTTTGTCAGGTTTGTCAAAGATCAGATACTTGTAGATATGTGGCATTATTTCTGACGGCTCTGTTCTGTTCCATTGATCTATATCTCTGTTTTGGTACCAGTACCATGCTGTTTTAGTTACTGTAGCCTTGTAGTATAGTTTGAAGTCAGGTAGTGTGATGCCTCCAGCTTTGTTCTTTTGGCTTAGGATTGACTTGGCGATGCGGGCTCTTTTTTGGTTCCATATGAACTTTAGAGTAGTTTTTTCCAATTCTGTGAAGAAAGTCATTGGTAGCTTGATGGGGATGGCATTGAATCTGTAAATTACCTTGGGAAGGATGGCCATTTTCATGATATTGATTCTTCCTACCCATGGGCATGGAATGTTCTTCCATTTGTTTGGATCCTCTTTTATTTCCTTGAGCAGTGGTTTGTAGTTCTCCTTGAAGAGGTCTTTCACATCCCTTGTAAGTTGGATTCCTAGGTATTTTATTCTCTTTGAAGCAATTGTGAATGGGAGTTCACTCATGATTTGGCTCTCTGTTTGTCTGTTATTGATGTATAAGAATGCTTGTGATTTTTGCACATTGATTTTGTATCCTGAGACTTTGCTGAAGTTGCTTATCAGCTTAAGGAGATTTTGGGCTGAGACAATGGGGTTTTCTAGATATACTATCATGTCATCTGCAAACAGGGACAATTTGACTTCCTCTTTTCCTAATTGAATACCCTGATTTCCTTCTCCTGCCTAATTGTCCTGGCCAGAACTTCCAACACTATGTTGAATAGAAGTGGTGAGAGAGGGCATCCCTGTCTTGTGCCAGTTTTCAAAGGGAATGCTGCCAGTTTTTGCCCATTCAGTATGATATTGGCTGTGGGTTTGTCATAAATAGCTCTTATTATTTTGAGATACGTCCCATCAATTCCTAATTTATTGAGAGTTTTTAGCATGAAGGGTTGTTGAATTTTGTCAAAGGCCTTTTCTGCATCTATTGAGATAATCATGTGGTTTTTGTCTTTGGTTCTGTTTATATGCTGGATTACATTTATTGATTTGCATATATTGAACCAGCCTTGCATCCCAGGGATGAAGCCCACTTGATCATGGTGGATAAGCTTTTTGATGTGCTGCTGGATTCTGTTTGCCAGTATTTTATTGAGGATTTTTGCATCAATGTTCATCAAGGATATTGGTCTAAAATTCTCTTTTTTTGTTGTGTCTCTGCCAAGCTTTGGTATCAGGATGATGCTGGCCTCATAAAATGAGTTAGGGAGGATTCCCTCTTTTTCTATTGATTGGAATAGTTTCAGAAGGAATGGTACCAGCTCCTCCTTGTACCTCTGGTAGAATTCGGCTGTGAACCCATCTGGTCCTGGACTTTTTTTGGTTGGTAAGCTATTGATTATTGCCACAATTTCAGCTCCTGTTATTGGTCTATTCAGAGATTCGACTTCTTCCTGGTTTAGTCTTGGGAGGGTGTATGTGTTGAGGAATTTATCCATTTCTTCCAGATTTTCTAGTTTATTTGCATAGAGGTGTTTGTAATATTCTCTGATGGTAGTTTGTATTTCTGTGGGATCGGTGGTGATATCCCCTTTATCATTTTTTATTGCATCTATTTGATTCTTCTCTCTTTTTTTCTTTATTAATCTTGCTAGCGGTCTATCAATTTTGTTGATCCTTTCAAAAAACCAGCTCCTGGATTCATTTATTTTTTGAAGGGTTTTTTGTGTCTCTATTTCCTTCAGTTCTGCTCTGATTTTAGTTATTTCTTGCCTTCTGCTAGCTTTTGAATGTGTTTGCTCTTGCTTTTCTAGTTCTTTTAATTGTGATGTTAGGGTGTCAATTTTGGATCTTTCCTGCTTTCTCTTGTGGGCATTTAGTGCTATAAATTTCCCTCTACACACTGCTTTGAATGCATCCCAGAGATTCTGGTATGTTGTGTCTTGGTTCTCGTTGGTTTCAAAGAACATCTTTATTTCTGCCTTCATTTCGTTATGTACCCAGTAGTCATTCAGGAGCAGGTTGTTCAGTTTCCATGTAGTTGAGCGGTTTTGAGTGAGATTCTTAATCCTGAATTCTAGCTTGATTGCACTGTGATCTGAGAGACAGTTTGTTACAATTTCTGTTCTTTTACATTTGTTGAGGAGAGCTTTACTTCCAAGTATATGGTCAATTTTGGAATAGGTGTGGTGTGGTGCTGAAAAAAATGTATATTCTGTTGATTTGGGGTGGAGAGTTCTGTAGATGTCTATTAGGTCCGCTTGGTGCAGAGCTGAGTTCAATTCCTGGGTATCCTTGTTGACTTTCTGTCTCGTTGATCTGTCTAATGTTGATAGTGGGGTGTTAAAGTCTCCCATTATTAATGTGTGGGAGTCTAAGTCTCTTTGTAGGTCACTCAGGACTTGCTTTATGAATCTGGGTGCTCCTGTATTGGGTGCATATATATTTAGGATAGTTAGCTCTTCTTGTTGAATTAATCCCTTTACCATTATGTAATGGCCTTCTTTGTCTCTTTTGATCTTTGTTGGTTTAAAGTCTGTTTTATCAGAGACTAGGATTGCAACCCCTGCCTTTTTTTGTTTTCCATTTGCTTGGTAGATCTTCCTCCATCCTTTTATTTTGAGCCTATGTGTGTCTCTGCACGTGAGATGGGTTTCCTGAATACAGCACACTGATGGGTCTTGAGTCTTTATCCAGTTTGCCAGTCTGTGTCTTTTAATTGGAGCATTTAGTCCATTTACATTTAAAGTTAATATTGTTATATGTGAATTTGATCCTGTCATTATGATGTTAGCTGGATATTTTGCTCGTTAGTTGATGCAGTCTCTTCCTAGTCTCGATGTTCTTTACATTTCGGTATGATTTTGCAGTGGCTGGTACCGGTTGTGCCTTTCCATGTTTAGCGCTTCCTTCAGGAGCTCTTTTAGGGCAGGCCTGGTGGTGACAAAATCTCTCAGCATTTGCTTGTCTGTAAAGTATTTTATTTCTCCTTCACTTATGAAGCTTAGTTTGGCAGGATATGAAATTCTGGGTTGAAAATTCTTTTCTTTAAGAATGTTGAATATTGGCCCCCACTCTCTTCTGGCTTGTAGGGTTTCTGCCGAGAGATCCGCTGTTAGTCTGATGGGCTTCCCTTTGATGGTAACCCGACCTTTCTCTCTGGCTGCCCTTAACATTTTTTCCTTCATTTCAACTTTGGTGAATCTGACAATTATGTGTCTTGGAGTTGCTCTTCTCGAGGAGTATCTTTGTGGCGTTCTCTGTATTTCCTGAATCTGAATGTTGGCCTGCCTTGCTAGATTGGGGAAGTTCTCCTGGATAATATCCTGCAGAGTGTTTTCCAACTTGTTTCCATTCTCCCCGTCACTTTCAGGTACACCAATCAGACGTAGATTTGGTCTTTTCACATAGTCCCACGTTTCTTGGAGGCTTTGCTCATTTCTTTTTATTCTTTTTTCTCTAAACTTCCCCTCTCGCTTCATTTCATTCATTTCATCTTCCAGGGCTGATACCCTTTCTTCCATTTGATCGCATCGGCTCCTGAGGCTTCTGCATTCTTCACGTAGTTCTCGAGCCTTGGTTTTCAGCTCCATCAGCTCCTTTAAGCCCTTCTCTGTATTGGTTATTCTAGTTATACATTCTTCTAAATTTTTTTCAAAGTTTTCAACTTCTTTGCCTTTGGTTTGAATATCCTCCCATAGCTCGGAGTAATTTGATCGTCTGAAGCCTTCTTCTCTCAGCTCGTCAAAGTCATTCTCCATCCAGCTTTGTTCCGTTGCTGGTGAGGAACTGCGTTCCTTTGGAGGAGGAGAGGTACTCTGGTTTTTAGAGTTTCCAGTTTTTCTGCTCTGTTTTTACCCCATCTTTGTGGTTTTATCTACTTTTGGTCTTTGATGATGGTGATGTACAGATGGGTTTTTGGTGTGGATGTTCTTTCTGTTAGTTTTCCTTCTAACAGACAGAACCCTCAGCTGCAGGTCTGTTGGAGTACCTGGCCGGCCGTGTGAGGTGTCAGTCTGCCCCTGCTGGGGGGTGCCTCCCAGTTAGGCTGCTCGGGGGTCAGGGGTCAGGGACCCACTTGAGGAGGCAGTCAGCCCGTTCTCAGATCTCCAGCTGCATGCTGGGAGAATCACTGCTCTCCTCACAGCTGTCAGACAGGGACATTTAAGTCTGCAGAGGTTACTGCTGTCTTTTTGTTTGTCTGTGTCCTGCCCCCAGAGGTGGAGCCTACAGAGGCAGGCAGGCCTCCTTGAGCTGTGGTGGGCTCCACCCAGTTCAAGCTTCCAGGCTGCTTTGTTTACCAAAGCGAGCCTGGGCAATGGCGGGCGCCCCTCCCCCAGCCTGGCTGCGGACTTGCTGTTTGATCTCAGACTGCTGTGCTAGCAATCAGCGAGACTCCGTGGGCGTAGGATCCTCTGAGCCAGGTGCGGGCTATACTCTCCTGGGGCACCGTTTCCTAAGCCCGTCGGAAAAGCACAGTATTCGGGTGGGAGTGGCCCGATTTTCCAGGTGCCCTCTGTCACCCCTAGAAGGGGAACTCCCTGACCCCTTGCGCTTCCCGAGTGAGGCAATGCCTCGCCCCTGCTTTGGCTGGCGCACGGTGCGCTCACCCACTGACCTGCGCCCACTGTCTGGCACTCCCTAGTGAGATGAACACGGTACCTCAGATGGAAATGCAGAAATCACCCGTCTTCTGCGTTGCTCGCGCTGGGAGCTGTAGACCGGAGCTGTTCCTATTCGGCCATCTTGGCTCCTCCCCCGCATCTGAGACTTTCTTCCCGTCTCTGGGAGAGTGTCCTTGGAAGGTCATACTTTGCCATTTTGTCTCTTGATGTGCATGTCCAGGAAGTTGCTTCTCCCTGGCATCTGCATTCAATTAACACTTTAATGTTCACAGCTGTGGATCATCAGGAGATTGTCTCTCCATGGTACCCTGGCTCCTGCTACTGAATTATCATTTTTAGAGAGGCAGTGTAATAATTGTCAAACCATCACCTCACAATCCTAGTTGGCAGGGCAGAAGAGCCCACTTCTGCCCTGCTCATGCCTGTCTAACTATCCTTAACAAGATTAGGAATCTGCATATGGAAGTGGCCAGAAATATATTGGAGCTTTTCAAAGGCCCTATAAAGTTTTCAGTTTCCAGATTTTTATTTTAAGGATTTTGTCCATTCTCATGCTTGCTCCAACTGGTTATGCTGCTTCAGGAAGCTGTAATGTTAACCGATTGCCTCTGATTATTTTCAGCAAATACCATCAGGGTAGGTTCTTTTCTACTGGGTGAGCTCTGAGTCAGATCAAATAAAGATAAGCCCTGCTAATGAAGCTTTTCCAGATCTTTCCCAGATACTTCAAATAGTGACAATTTTCTGGGAATAGGGCTTTATCTTGAGCTTCAAGCCAATTTTGCCTCCTCGATTGGCTCCTAATCTGTTGGTTTTCACAGCTCCCATGGTGTGAGTCTCTTAGTTTTCAAGGTTACTGTGGAGCTTGGAAGAAAGTGATGAAAATAGGGCAAGTTAAAATTTATAAAGCTCTCTATTCTTAACAGGATTCAGCAGTTTTTCATGAATAAACATTCATCGAATTGTTGCAAGGCTTTGGTCAATTTCTAGGCTTCTGCAAACGTTGATGTTGACCTTTTTTTGTTAGTGCTATTATTGCCTGTATGAAGGAATGTATTTTCAGATGTCCTTATTCTGCCATTCTGAAAGTGCTTCTGTGTACAAAAAGTTTAGCTACCTTTGAAGAGTTTTAACCAGAGGAATGACATAATTGGCTTTGTTTTGGAGTAATCACTCTGCCGGCTTTTGGCTGATGGGGTATGAGTGAAAGAGTAAGACACATTCCAAGGCTTGACAGTCATTCAAGGATGAAGTGATGTGGACTTGAACAGTGCATTGCTGCTAATAAACACTGCTGTCCTAAATAACCATGGATAAAGGGTTAACAAAAGATTTTCCCTTACTACATGCGAATTTGATCTCCACCTAGTTATCTTGTTGAGTTGCCCAGTATTCAATAAGAATAAGAATGTCAGCTATGTTATTAGGCAATGTTTCTCATCATAACCCCATGAATGGTAATCTGCACACACCTGATTAACATTCCATGGCTTGGATTTTCCCTCAGTGCAGTGCTTCTTGTAATTGGACACATCTCTGTGATGACCCAGGAAGCCGTGCCTATGGAATTGTTGTCTGATACTGGCCCCCATGAGGTATAACATGTTTAAACCAAAGCCCCTATACCTACTTAATGTGCATCTTGTACCCTGACATTTGTATCATCATCTGGATAAGGTGGGTGTGTCAAAGAGATAGCTCCCTGTGCAGAAAAAAAAAAAAAAAAAAAAATGCCTGGTGCTGTACTGATAGCAAGCTCTGATTCCTTTCCTATGTCATTACAAGTGAACATGATGTCATGTGTGGCCTAGGATGGTTTTGAGACTCCTAATATTTAGTGATATTAACAAGAAACCATGGTTGGCTTTGCAGAGACCCTTGTGACATGCTTTGGTATTTAAATAACTGGGAATGGTCTGCATTTTTACCTGCAGCTGGTAAGAAATTTGTGCTGCCTCAACACTTGCAAACTGTTTATTGTGGGTCACATTTTACTTTCCATACCAATCTAACTCATTTTTTTAAATGTGTAATAAATAACATTGTTTTCATTCCAGTATATTCTGGAGGTAATAATACAGTCTCATATTTGTATATTAGTAAAAATCCATTAGATTTGATAATCCTTCAGAGCTTTCAAAGTGCTGTCATAATTATGGTATCATCTTTTTCTCAAACAACACTGAGTTGACATCTTAGTCCCTGTTTCATACAGTGAAATTTTGGCTCCAGAACACTCAGTGGCTTGCTCAATGAGTCAGATGATTAACGGCCAATCTGTTATCTGAACCCCGGTCTTCAGCCTTCAATTCGGTGTTCTTTCCACTACCATATGAAGCAGAAGTTGTTAGCCATGTCCCCATTAGCCCTATGCCAACAGAAGCCAGTCTGAACTGATTTTGTTTTATGTGGTTGTTAGAAAGTGAGACACTCGCCCACAGAGCCAACAGGAAAGCTTGCCAGATCTTCAACCTTCCTGTTGAAGAGGAAACTCTACTTCCTCATCACTTAACACTCATGTCATAGTTTTGGTGAAGGCCTTGTCACAACTGCCAAAATTCTTTTTCAGCTGAAAGCTGCTCATGCATATTCAGAAATGCAAATTAAATGTATGCCCTTAACTGGAAAGAAGCTAATAACCTGTAATAGCTGCCTCTGGTACTCCAGTGCTCTTGTGTCTTTACTAAGCAGTGGCAAGAGAGGGTGGTTTCTCCTGGAAACCAGTTTTGTCTTTTGATATCTGTGTACTAATAATATGATGGTTTATATTTTTGATAAAGCTAGTCCTGATTCCTTCTTGGGCTCTTATTCTTTTTCTAAAATTTTAAAGATTAAAAAATAAACTTGTGATCTTTAATGATAGGATCCTAAGATTGAGATTCATTTTAGAACAATCTCATTTCATTAGATGAGGAACTGAGCCCCAGAGAAGCAAAGCAATTTTTGCAAGGTCACATAGCCCTACTTGGGAATTCTTTAGCCATCGTTTGGTTTTCCTCTCCTTGCTCATTTGTTTTGAAGTTTTGTTGCATTATGATTAATTTATAATAGTTGAAAACAATATATTGAGGACTGATTATAGAGCACTTACTAGGTCAGCTTTTCAGAATGCTAAGATGCAGAGGTTTATAATTTGATCGAGAAAACAGATAAAAGTTAGCAGGTAAGATGCTTATATAATGGGAATAAAGGTATACATATTGTTCCTTAGCAGTGTATATTCACTGTGGTTAGTTGATGGAACACATACTTGTTTTTTGTTTGTCAAATACATGTTACATACAATGCGATGTGACAAATGTGATGGGAAATAATGATGTGAATGACACATAATCTTTGCCTGCCTTAAACCTGCAATTCAGTAAGGCAACTAGCACTTAAGCAAATATGTTAATGACCTGATGTCATTACGCATAGAAGCATACATACAAGTACATATAGTCAAGACTATGAATGACCCAGTCCTACACTGTTTACACATCTCCTATGACATCTTTTCTTTATTTCAAGCATTCTTCTCTGTCATCCATTCTGGTTGGTTATTCCTCTCTGATCATACTACAGCCTGTATGGTGTGTAAACATGTAGATGCTGGAGCTATTGTGCAGGGTTTGTATCCCAGATCTACTGCTTACTAATTATGGGGCATGAGTCAGCCTTTGTGGTCCTCCATTTCTTCATCTATGAGTTGGATATAATGATATTATCTACCTCATAGGGTTTGTGAGGAATAAATGAGTTAGGCCATGCAGAGATTTTAGAACTATTTTTGGCCCACAATTAGCACTAGAAATGAGTGTTAGTATTAATATTGCTAGTATGACCTCAACATATCTTTCAAGATTTTATTCAAGTGTTATCTTTACCACACATCCTCTCTTTTTAAAAATTATATTTATTTATTTATTTATTTATTTGAGACAGAGTCTTGCTCTGTCACCCAGGCTGGAGTATAGCAGTCCCATTATAGCTCACTGTAGCCTTGAACTCTTGGGCTCATGTGGTCCTCCTGCCTAAGCCTCCCAAGTAGCCAGGACCACTGGCCCAAGTCAGCATGCCTGAATATTCTTTTTTAGTAGATGAGGTCTATCAGCCTACCCCACATTGGTGCTGTGAATGGAGAATAAAAGGACTGAAAAGTCATGTTGGAAGGAGAAACAACAGAACATAATGATGGGTGGATCAACAGCCACACAACACTCTTTCATGCCCCTCTCTGCCGAGACTCTGCCCCCTTGTTTGTTAGTCTCAGCTCTGGGCTCCCTTCAGACTGTGCTCCAGCCCTCACCTTCTGAAAGCTGACTCTTATCTCTATCTGCTATTGTGAGTCCCTAACCAAGGGTATAATCTCAATCACAGGACTACTACTTTGCATTTCTAGGTGTTTTTTCTCTCTCCAAATACTTTTAAGTTTATCCAGGATAAGAACAACTGAGGGATGGATACAAAGGACACATAGGTAGAGGAACATTTTTAGTGCATGGAGAACTGTGACGGATTTTGTCGTTGGTTTTGATTTTTAATGCTCTATTTTATTATTAATCAATTAGAAATATAGACGAGAAAGAATTTTTAAGAGCCCCAAACAAACAAATAAACAAAAAAACCCAACCAATCAACCAAACAAAACACCAAAAACTGCTTCTGGTTCAAGATAGCAGATGTCAAAAATGTATTTATTTCCTGTTCCTCCTAATATACTTTAAGATAAAAAAATCTGGAAGCATAGAAAAAATAAAGTATATCAAAGTATAAAGAAAATGTATAAAATGTATAAAATAAACCAGTTAAGAGAATGGATGAAGGTGGAAATTTTACCATGTGAGAAATAACACTGTTTTGGATAATGATAAAGAGTGTATTGATGGAAGAATCCACAGAGAAAACTGCAGCCATGTAGACCAAATGAAACAGAGAGTCTAGAAATACATTTATACATTTGTAGTCCATTGGTCTTTGACAAAGATGCCAAGAACACACAATGGGGAAAGCTATAGGATAGATGTTTTAATACATATTCATGGGAAAACTGGATATCCACAGGCAAAAAAAAAAAAAAAAAAAAAAAAAAAAAAAAAAGCCCAAAAACGTATTAAAGATTTTAATGTAAGACCTAAAACTTATAGAACTACTAGAAGAAAACATAGGGAAACTAGTCAGGACATTGGTATGGAAAATTATTATTATTTAGATATGATCCCTAAAGCACAGGCAAAACAGCAGTGATAGAAAAATAGGTTATCATCAAACTAAAAGGTTTCTACATAGTAAAGAAACAATCAATAGAGTGAAGAGGCAACTTACAAAATGGGAGAAAATATCTGTAAACCATACATTTGATAAATAGTTTATATCTAAAATATGTAAGGAGTTCAAACAATTGAACAACAAGAAAACAAATAACATTATTTAAAAAATGGGTGAAAGATCTGAATAGACATTTCTTCAAAGAAGACATACAATGACCAAGAGGTATATTAAAATGTGCTCAACATCACTAATTTTCATAGAAATTCAAATTCAAGCCACAAATAGGTATCACCTCATACGTTTTGGGTTGGCTGTTATCAAAATTACAAGAGATAACGTGTTGATGAGGGTATGGAGAAAAGAGAACCACTGTACATTGGTGGTGGGAGTATAAAATGGTACAGCCATTATGTAAAAGTATAAAACCTCCTCAAAAAATTAAAGATAGAACTATCATCTTAAAATAACTATTAATGATTTCCCCAATATTTTGAAAACTACAGAAAATATCCTGTTTAGGCATTCTATATGAAGAGAGCAAATAGACCAAATCAGACCACCCCATAATTTAAGAGCATGTTTTAGAGTTTTTGAAGCCATCTAAATCAGATCACTTGCTCTGTAGTGGAAGATCCAGAGAGATGCGTGTAACTCAGCACATCCATTTCTACTGTTCTTGCTGTAGTCGTTAAAGAACATCTTACCTGCACTGCATGCTTCACTGCTGTAGCTGTATTTTTAAAATATTTCATGTAGTCATCAAAATTATCTTCTTGAAGTCCAGGTCCTAGTGTAATGGGATGTTGAAACTTATCCTCTTACCCTGGGATTTATGACTAAGATTCTAAGTTAGGAGGAATCAAGTATCTCCTGCAGGTTTGCTAAGATATGATAGGAGCAGCACTGCTAATGCCAGCCACAATCTCAACATCATCCCCTGCTCCTTCTCAGCCCACTTATGGGATCTGGAGTGACTCAGTGTCCTGAGATATTGGCTTTGAGGTAGGGAGGCATAGTGTTGTTTCTTTTCCTCTCATCAGCAGGGGTGCTTTACTCCCACTCTAAAGTAGAGAGAAAGGATCCTCCAAAAGGATTCCTCAGAGCTTTCTGCATGAAGGAAAGATGGGCACCTTGCTTTCTGTATGGCTGTTTGTTAATCTGCAAAGAGCTGCATCCCCATCCTGATGCTCTCAACTGTAGTTAGCACTATTCTGTGGGGAGCCTGGAGTATGGGCACATATGTTAACTCAGAGACTGGAGATTTCTGAAGGTAGGAGTGATGGTTGCAGGGCCTGTGGGCACCAGGAGAGTGAGAAAGGACCATGAAATAGGGTGCTTTTGAAGAAGTGGGCTTACATGTCTCCTGATCTGGTTTACATATCACCTGATCTCATTTACATGGCTATAGATGTCATTAGAAGAAGAACTTGGTGATTCCTTTGGGTCCACACAAAGGAACAGGGAGGATAAGGAAGTGGCAGGACCCTTGTAATAGCCCAGGTGGCTGCCAAGGGAAAGGGTGCCCCCTTCCCTAAAGAGGCCATTAGGTGTTATTTACTGGCTAGAACAATTCATAAGTACCATCCCAAGCAAGTCAGGCACACAATCTAGATGGAGATCATCAAATTATTGACCACCAGAGGCTGGAATGACACTAGGGTATAATCAACATCAGACAGTGTGGTAATTCAACCTCTACTATATTTTCCATTATTCTCATCTTTCCTTAATACTAGAGACAGATATAGAAGAGGAAAGAAGAGGAGAAAGTATTCCCAAACCAACACTCCTTTCATCTCTCCTGCTGTTTCTATCTGTACCAAATTGGAAGAGGTGACAGAAGGACGGAAAGAATAGAACCTGTATGCCTTGCCCCTACTTCAAGTCCAGTAGGCAAAATATGACTGAGAATAGCAAGGGGTGAAGATCTGAATCCAATGTGAGACTAGAATTTTCAACTGCACTTAGGAGTTTATAAGTTAACGACAGTGACTGAAAAGTTAGTTGGAAAAAAATGAATTTTCAACAAAGAATGGTTAAACACAGTGATTTGGTGGAAGGAGAATGAAGAGTTTAAGCTTCACATTTCACTTACGCAAGATGGCCTAATTAGCCCCGAATATACCACTTGGTATGGTTTGAATATGTGTTCCCACCAAATCTCATGTTGAATTGCAATCACCAGTGTGGGAGATGGGGCCTCGTAGAAGGAGTTTATGTCATGGGGATGGATCCTTCATGGCTTGGTGCTATCCGCAGGGTAGTGAATGTGTGCTCTCGAGATGTGGTTGTGGTAAAGTGTGGCACCCCCACCACCTCCTTCTCTCTTGCTCCTGCTTTTGCCGTGTGATGTGCCTGTTCCTGCTTCACCTTCCACCATGAGTAAAAGCTCAGGAGCTGAGCAAATGCCAGGGCCATGCTTCCTGTACAACCTGCAGAACCATAAGCCAATTAAACCTCTTTTCCATGTGAATTACCCAGTCTCGGGTATTTCTTTACAGCAACGTAAGAATGGACTAACACAACACTTCTCTGAACCAAGCACTCAGACTGTTTTCTAACATTTAGCATGACATTCAGAACATTCTCCAAGCCTACGTTGGGCTTCCTAGCTCTTTTGCCTTTTTTAAAACTGTTTCTTCTGCTTAGAGTGACCTTTTCTCTCATGGTCTCATATTCAAGTTCTCTCTAGCCCCTAAGGGGCTATATAGTATTCCATTATAGAATTGGAACATGGTTTATTAAACTAATTGCCTCCTTCCCTTTGTGATGAAAACTATCCTTTTTAAATCTGAGATATAATTAGATATCATGAGATTCACTCTTTTCAAGTGTACAATTCAGTGATCTTAATAGTTGTGCAATCATCACCACTTATATGGTGATTTTCATTACCCTCAAAAGAAACCACATACTCCTCCATGATGTGCTTATTTTACATTGCATGCCTGTATCAAAACAAGCATGGGATACCTGGTAGGTTTATGTATTTATGGGGTAAAAATAAAATAAAATAAAATAAACATGTACCCATTAGTAGTCACTCTTTATTTCCCTGCACCCACTCCAGAGAAACCACTAATATACTTTCTGTTTCTATGGATTTGCCTAATCTGGACATAAAAATGGTATCATATAATATGTGACACTTTGTGTCTGGCATCTTTCATATAGCATATTTTCAAGGTTAATTCATGGTACAGCATGAATCAGTATTTCATTTCTTTCTATGGCTGAATAATATTCCATTGTATGGATATATGATATATAAATGTATTCAGTGGTAAAATTCTACTATTTGGAAAGTAAATCACATTGCTAACATAATATTCAAATACATATAAAATATATATTAATAAATATTTCAGTGAAGCAAAATGGTTGCTGTAACCATTTATATATAAAATATGTAATGTATATATATGGTTTGGTTTGTCTTATCCTTTAAAATTATCAGTCAATGGACATTTGGGTTATTTCCGTCTTTGACTATTTAGTATTACTATAAACATTTGTATATATGTATTTTAAAAAATTATTTTTAATTATTTTAGTTATTCACACAAGAGTGGAATTCCTGGGTTACATGATAATTCTATGTTTAACTTATTGAAGCACTGCCAAACATTTTTTCAAAGGTAGCAGCACCATTTTACCTTTCCACTTATAAGATGTGAGAGTTCTAATTTCTCTTTTGTCTTTTCTTTTCAGCCTGAATAAGTCACTTCAGTATTTTTGTAAGAGAGGCCTGTTAGCACTTTTTTCAGTTTTTGCTCATGTGGGGCTGCCTTAAATTGCCTTCCTCTTTTTTTTGAGACAGAGTTTTTTCTGTAGCCCAGACTAGAGTACTAGAGCACTAGTGTGATCATAGCTTACTGAAGGCTTGAACTACTGGACTCAAGCGATCCTTCCACCTTAGTTTCCAGAGTAAGTGACACTATGGTTGGAGAGTAATTGCCATGATGTCAGGCTAATTTTTTATTTTTATTTTTCGTAGAGATGGGGTCTCACTATGTTGCCCAGGCTCATCTCAAACTCCTGAACTCAAGCAATTTTCCCACCTTGGCACTCCAAAGTGCTGAGATTATAGGCATGAGCCACTGAGGCAACCCACTCCTTCATTTTTGAAGGATAGTTTTGCTGAATATAGAATTCTTGGTTGATGTCTCTTTCCAAATTTGGAGTAATATCTCTTTTCCACTGGCCTCTGTGTTTTCTGATGTAAAATTGTCTGCTCATCTAATTGAGGATGTCTTGTACATGATGAGTTACTTATCTTTTTCTGCTTTCAAGAGGCCTTCTTTGTCCTTGTCTTTTAGTGATTATGATGTGTCTATGTGTGGTCCTCTTTGATTTCATTCTACTTGGAGTCCATAAGTTTCTTGGATGTGTAGGTTAATCTTTTTAGAAATCAAATTTTGGAAGTTTCTGACCTTATTTCTTCAAATATTCTCTCTGCCCTTTTCCATCCCTCCTCTCCTGCTAGGACCTCTGTTATTCATACGTTGATATGCTAGATGGTGTCCCCCCAGGTCTCTTAGACTTTGTTCAATTTTCTTTATTTTTTCTTTCTTTCCTCACGCTACATAATCTCGATTGACCTATTTTCAAGTTTGTTATTTCTTCTGCCATCTCATATGTGCTTTTATGAGTCCCTCTAGTGTTGTTTTTTTTTTTATTTCAGTTATTGTACTTTTCAACTCTATAATTATTTTTTGAAAGTTTTCTGTCTGTCCATTGATAGTCTCTGGGAATCATTGTTCTCACAAACCTTTTTAGTTTTTTGGACATGACTTTACTATAGTTTTTGGACACACTTTAAATAACTATTTAAAGTATTTTTCTAGTAAGTTTTCTATCTGGGCTTCCTCAGGGACATTTTCTATTGACAATATAATGAGAACACTCTGGAATTCAGATTCCTCCACCTCCCCATGGTTTGTTATTATTACAGTTTGTTGTTTTCTCTTTAGTAACTTTTCTTACTAATTCTGTAAAATCTGTTCTTTGTCATGTATGGTCATTGATGTCTCTGCTTAGTTATCTTACTGGTCAGCTAATTATTGAATTGATATTTATTTTGATGCCTGCAATTAATAAGTCTCCCATTCTTTGTAGATAGTCTCTATGTATTTGTTGGAGTACATCTTCAACACTCAGCCAGGCAGTTTACAACTCCACCTTAGCCATCCCTTCCTGTTTGTGCCAGTTTTCTCCCAAAACATTGTACCAATTTCTGTTTCCATCAGCAACTGTGATAGTGCCTAAATAACAGTGCTTTTTGACTATGATGAGATTATTCAATAGATATTTTACTAAGTTGTATTAAATTATGTGAGAATCTGAGGGAAGAACCACATGAAAGATTTATCTTGAATCCAGTTAACCCTTTCCCTGAATAACTAATAACAGACTAATAAGTCAATTAACAAAGGACTGCTTCACATGTGCTTGGCTTCTGTATGCACAATCAGATTCTTGCTGCTGCACATGTTGTATTAAGAGAACTGGAGTTAAACAGCAGAGAAAAATAACTTATCTTAATAGAGCATCCACCATATTCCAGTTCATACAAATCTACATACAAATATACTGCTTAATGAACAAGACAGAGAAATAAGTGGAAAATTTGAATATTGTGTAATTGATGTTAGTTTAGATCTGTGCACTGAATAAAAACAAAATTTTAAAGCATTTTTCAGGTAATGAATTTTATATGACATGTCCCACTTAGTCCTCACAATAATGCTATGAGATGAGTGTGGGCTCTGGATTGAAAATGGATGGGCTCAATCACTCCTCTTCTCATTATAGAGTATGACACTGGGAAACCTGTTTATTATTTCTAAACCTCATTACCCTCAACTGGGAAATGACAGTTTTAAAAAATAGTTACCTGATAGAGTTGTTGAGGAAATTAAATGAAGTAATGCATATAAATGTTCGCATAGAGTAGAAGATGAATAATCATGAGCTAATATTAATATTGTTAACTTTGTTTTTTTAAAAAATTAAAGTTGGGGAACCTAAAGCTCAGAGATGTAAAGTGACTTTTTCAAGACGGTTAGCTCAAACAAATAACTGATAGTATGGTTTTGAACTCAGGTTTATCTTTTGCATATATTCTACCCTCTTTTGAGTTCTGTGGAGAAAATCATTTAAGGTTTTAAAATTTGTGTTTAGGAAGATCGCATTGGAAGCATATAGGTGTCACTGTGTTGTCACATCAACTCAGCAAACATTGCTTGGTTACCTATTTAATGGTAGGCCCTGTACACTAATCGATATGGGACATCAATTGATAAAATCAATCGACACAGCAGATTTAATGTAGAGATACCAGATAAAAAGAGAGAGAGAGCACACATGAGGGCAGACCTATGCTTCTCAGGAGGTCATTATTTAGTGGAGAAGTCAGTCATTTCTGCAGTTTATTGTAGAACAATGTAGGGTAATCTTCAAGGGAAACCTTAATGAAGCAACAACTAAACTTGCTATGGTAGATAAAATTTTAAGAAGAAATATAAAATTTTGGATTGTGTCTGGGAAAGAAAAAGTAGGAAGGTATAATATATTCTCTTTCAATAAACTAAATCCCAGTCTTCCAAAGTTGGGAACTATGGACTCATATACATGGGGTTGTGTTGCTGGGCCTTGTGCCCTGGGTTCTTGTTCACTGTTATTAACCTTTGCTTTAGAAAATAACACAGAAAACCCACTTCTGCTATCACCAGAGAAAAAACATGCAAGATCTCTTAATGAAATCTAAACATCATCCCACAAGGCTGTCTTTGGCAGAGATAATTCTTTACAGGAGTTGGGTTAATGAGAAGCCATATAATAGTAGTAAGAATTACATTTCTCTAAACCAGGTACTTGATAAAGATTTTTAAATCTACTCTTTATTTAATTCATATAAAAACCTTGAGAAGATGTTCTATTTCCATCCTCATTTTTCATATGAATTAAACCAGAGTTAGACACAGTAGTCACATTAGAAACCAGAGTTGAGTTGGGCAATGAAATCTACATAGGACCTCTCAGAAGGGATATTTCAAAGCAATTCTAGAGAAGAAGCAAGAATGATAGTCTATGCACAGGCTTAAATGCCTCATGAATTCTTTCCCTGACCCTTAGATTTGAGAAGTCCTCTCCCATCCGCACACAGAGATATTCCTTCATAAAAAATGTTATTACATTTATTTGATTTTTTACAATCTTCTCCTCTAGTTCGTAAGAACAAGGACAGTATCTGTCATGTTATACTTTTTCTTAGGTATTAGTATAGTTCCTGATATTAAATAGGTATTCCCTTAATATTTGTGTAAACAAATTTGAGTCAAAAACAAGTCAGAAGTTTATTATAAAGCTGAACGTGGGTTTACCATAAGTCTTGGCAATAGCATCCTTGCATTTATCTCACAAAAAATGAAAATTTATGCTCACACAAAAGCCTATACATGAATGTTTATAGCAGTTGTATTTGTAATAACTCTGAACTGCAAATAATTAAAATGTCATCCAATGGGTGAATGGTTAAACAAACTGAATCATTCATGTCATGGAATACTAATCTGCAGTGTAAAGGAACACATTGCTCATGCAACAACTTGGATGGGTCTCAAAGTATTTATTCCGAGTACAAAAAGCCAATTCGGAATAGTTACATACAATATGATTCCATTTATGTACCACTCTTGAAATGACTATATTGTAGAAACGAAGAACATCATAGGGATTAGGGAAGGGAGAGAGGTGACTGTGTCTATAAAGTAGTAGCATGAAGAATTCTTGTGGTGAAGCTGTCCTGTGTCTTTACTGTGGGGGTGGTCATAGAAATTTACACCTGTGATAAAATTGCGTTTAACTCAATACACTACCCATACACATGTACGTGTGCACACACACAGACATGACTGCATATAAAACTTGTAAAATCTGAATAATGTTTGTGGATTGCATAAATGTTAGTTCTCCTATTATGATAGTGAACTATAACAGTTTTAACATTAGAGAGAACTCAGCAAGAAGGTTATAGGATATTTTTCTGTATTATTTCTTATAATGGATTGGTCTTTATTGACCTAGGTCCTTACCACTGGACAGTATCTTAATGGTATCCTCTGCCTTCTGAGGAGCTGTTTCCTGTAATAAGAGAATTTGAATTTCTTGATGAGACCCCAGTACATTCATAATAACTGAAGGGAAAGCAGACTATATGTGCAGCTGCAGCCAAGTTGTAGGTGAGGTGAGGGGAGCAAGGAGAAATTATCTTTTGCTTATTTTCTCAGGGAAATAGAAAGCAAGGCCATCTGATGAAGGTGGAAAGAGGAGAACTTTCCAATCTGAGGATACAGAAGGCATGAAATAGTCATGAAGATGAATGGGAAAGTGAAGTGTCTATAGGGAGAGGTAGTAAGATTGCTGTTAGTGTCAGAGGCATTCTAACCAGAGCAACTCCATTTTGAGTGAGGGCTGGAAAATGAGGCTGAGATTTGTTGGGCTGCATGCTCAGAAAATTAGGCATTCCTAGCCTCTGGATGTTTACGGTTAGGGGAACAAATTAATAATGTTTACTACACAGACCCAGACTTGGGAGTGTCCAGATATCCCGATATCTGGAGAACAAAGGCATTCCTAATTTTGCTTTAAAGATAATAATATCAATTCTCGCAAAATACAGTAATTAAGAAAATTAATCCTTTATCACAAACCCTTGTAGCAGAGCACATCTCCCCATATATACAAGCATTGTACCTAGGGTGGACGCGTTCCTCCTTGTACTTTCTGGAATGTTCTACGCTGTCTATGGAGTAGCTGTCCTTTCACCACTTTACTTTCTTAATAAACTTGCTTTTACTTTACGTTGTGGACTTGCCGTGAATTATTTCTTGTATGAGATCCAAGAACCCTCTCTTGGGGTCTGGATTGGGACCCCTTCCCTGTAACATTAAGACTGAGAGCCCACTTGAGGACAATGACTTTAGAATTTCTAAAGTGATTTTTGTATCTGCATATTTATGTACTTTCCTCCCATCATTCTCAGTTTACCAGGTTAAGGAACTAAATGAATGAAGAGTCACTTAACCAAGGCGGTGTTTTGCAAGTGAATTTGACAAAGGAGCGGAGAGGCAAAGCAGTCGAGATGATACTGATGGTGATTTTAACGATGGACCATGGAGTCTAAGCTGAAAGAAAGGAAGTGAGGATGGGGGGACAGAGGTAAGAGAGAGTGAGAAAATGGTAGCATCAAAGATTATAGAACACAATGGTGTCAAAGAATTACTGGAGTTGTGTGACCAGAAAAAGTATCTGGAAATTGACTTATGGAAAGAGCACAAATTTGGGATATGACTGGTGACATGAATAGTTGAACTGCGATGAAAGACAAGATCATTCGAGGAGGGACAGTCAAGAAAGTGAGAAGCCAGGGCAAGGGGAGCATTATCTTAGTGGATATTCGAATTTAAGATAACACTACGTTGGAGAAAGGATCAGTGATCTAGGAGTTGCCACATCCCAGGAATAAATACCACTGTACTCCATCCTCGCAGTAAGACTGTGATCTAGGTCTGCTTAGCCTCAATATACAGAGGACATAACTGAGGCTCGCAGAGCTGAGACAATTAGCGCAAGAACTTACTCAAATATATCAGATAACCAGGAGTTCAGGTAAGACAAGTCTCCATTAGGAGGACAATTCAAATTTTTGGAGCATTGTGGTCCCTGTCAGTCTAGCTGAGGCCAAAGTAGACCATTGTGGAGCCCTGAGATAAGGAGGGGCATTGGATTTAACTCTCAGGCTTCACAATCATGATCAGAGACATGTTCTATAACCATATATACTATAAGGCTGCAGGCTTGGTTTACTTCTTCAGAAACACTCTAACCAAATGAGCTAACTGGCCACCACCTTGGTTTACTTTAGAAAATAGAATAGCTGATCCTGGGGGCTAGTGGGTGGGAGTTGAAATATGGGTTTTCCACTCAATCAATAATCAGAAGGCAGGCTCACCTGCTGGAAGTTACTCTTTTTTTAGGCATTTTCTACATCAGAGTCATCAGAGTCAGGCAGAAATTAATCCTGAGTCCCCAAGAGGAAACAGATGCCTGGAAGTGCCTGACCTAGAGTGAGAGACAGAAAAAAAGAGTGCAAAGAGGTGGGCATGATGAGAAATGCTAGAAGACACTCTTCTGAGAAGCCAAGTTACAGGGTGATAATTTTTGCAAGAGCTTTATATAGTCTCAGACTAAAACTAAAACTGGGGCAAAGTTTTTCAGATACTCTTTCCAATAAAGTCAAGCTAAATTACTAAGTTTTAAAAGCAAAGTCACAAACAACTTAAACAAATTCCACTGTGCCTCCACACCCAAATCTCATGAAGTGTTTAAACTGAGAGAAATTTCTTAACATCTAAAATTGTACTAATAAAGAGATTCTCAATTAACCTTAAAAAATATGTATGTGATCATATAGAAAAAGGAATAGACTTTGTAGCCAGAGACAACTGGATCCAAATTTTATCCTTTCCCCTTTTTGAGTGGTAAATTTTGATGAGTTATTTAACATGTATATGCTTCAACATTTATCTTTTGCATGAAGGGATTATTATTTCAAATTTACTATATCATTGGGAGAACTAATTCGAATAACATATGTAAAGGAACAATTACGTACTTGTCTCAGCTATCTCAGTTACTCTAAGTCTTAATTTAAAGGTTCTAAAACCTCAGACCATGGAGAATGAAAGTAATGACAACAACCACAAAAGCTAGAATGTATTGTTAGGTGCTTTACATATTTACCTTATTCAATCTTCCCATTGACCCTAAGAGTTAGCTATTACTATTATCTCATTTTATGGATGTTGAAACCAAGGCTGAAAAGGCTAAATAACTTGACTAAAGGTTCATGGCATAAGCCATGGAACTGGCCTTTGAGAACTGAGTTTGTTTGGAAGCTTTCTGCATAATTACCAAATTTTTGATAACCAATACGTACCATATGTCAGATTAAAACATGGTAAAATTATTTCCTTATAGGAAAATAGTAACCTCGATAATGTCCCTCCCTGCCTTCCTTTCGCCTTCCTTCCTTTCTGTCTGCCTTCCTTCCTTTCTGTCTGCCTTCCTTCCTTCCTTTCTCTCTTCCTTCCTTCCTTCCTTTTTGCCTTCCTTCCTGCCTTCCCGCCTTCCTTTCTGCCTTCCTGTCTTCCCATATCACATAAATTGCCATCTCACCTTCCTCCATGTCTTCTTAGAAAGGTTAGTAACCCTTACCAGTCTGTCACTACAAAATGCCCCTTTCTAGCTGTATACCCTTAGAATAGTCATCTGAACTGTCTGTGAGCCACGAGTGTCTCATACGTAAAATGCACAATAACATAAGACGGTTGTGAAGACATAATGATGTAATGTACATGCTTAGGTGGAAATCACTATAGAAATATTTAGCATAAGGATAAATGATTTAATTGGAGACAATGACAATATTTAATTTATTAAGAATAACTTGCATATTTTTTCTTTTTGATTTCCATGTTATTATATTATCATCTTCACTAACCAAGAAAAACTTTTTTGAAATAATGCATACGGAATATCAGAATTTGAATCTTGGTTCCACTATTTACTGGCTGTGTGGCAATGCTCTGGATCAGAGCCTCAGTATCAACTATAGAGAGAATAAAAGAGAGTGGAATAAAAGAGATAGAAAGGAGAAAAGAAAGGGAAGACAGAAAATACAATGTTTGCTGGGAACTTTACATATGTTATTTCATAGAATTTTTCATAAAATAACCAAGACAGCAAAAGAATTTACTTACTTTCCCAATTCTAATTTCACACAATTCATAGATTTCAGTTTTAGTGTGGAGAGATATTGATGAAAACATGATGCGGGGCAAGATTGATGTTAGTCCTACCCATATTTGGGAGTGTATTTGGGAGGTGGAACAGAGTGGGTGCCAGTCTTCTTGGGTTATTACAGAAAAAAAAAAAAAAAAGCCGACCACCTAGCAGTGTATATTATCAGAAAAGGTGTGCATACAATTGTGCAAAATCTTCAGAACTCCCAGTAAAGGGAACCTTGTTAATTAGTGTCCACGCCCCTGCTTCTTGCCCAGCGCAACTGACTGCTTAGAGTCCTGAGCACTAACAATCACTGACCTCACAGAGATTCAGTGACTAGTGAGACAACCAGAGGTACCTGCACTCCAACAGGCCACTTCTTTGCCTTTTTCTTTTCTTTTCTTTCTTTTTTGAGATGCAGTCTTGCTCTGTCGCCCAGACTGGAGTGCAGTGGCACGATCTCAGCTCACTGCAACCTGAGCCTCCTGGGTTCAAGTGATTCTCCTGCCTCAGCCTCCTGAGTAGCTGGGATTATAGGTACTTGCCACCATGCCCAGCTAATTTTTGCATTTTTAGTAGAGATGGGGTTTCACCATGTTGGCCAGGCTGGTCTCAAACTCCTGACCTCGTGATCTGCCCACCTCAGCCTCCCAAAGTGCTGGGATTACAGGCATGAGACACTGCACCTCGCCTGGCCACTGCTTTTCTCTGTAACTCAAAGTCATACACTAGTTAAGGCCCTCATGGTAAGATGAATTAATGTATAATTTAATTGCTGAAAAATAAGAAGGAAGAGGAGGAGAAAAACAGGTGTACAAGACTTAAGTAAGCATATAGCTGTGTCCCTGTAGCATTGCAGTGCATGAGGGGAAAGGGCTATGGAGATGGAGAGTTTCAAATGGAGCATTTATTCCAAGGGGAAGACAGTGTCAGAAGGATTCAGTATCAAGTGGAACAAACAAACAGCCTGAGCAATTTCAGAGAAACAGTATGAGGATAAAAGCAGCCTAGTAAATGACTTTCAAGAATTAAAGGTGTTAAAGGCAGACTTTTATTTTAGTCATTTTTTTTTTCCTTTTCAACTTTTATTTTAGTCTCAGGGAGTACATGGGATAGTTTGTTAAATGGGTAAATTGTGTGTCGCTGGGGTTTAGTGTACAAATGATTTGGTCACTCCAGTAGTGAGGACAGTACCTAATAGATATTTTTCTGACCTTTATCCTCTTCCCACACTTCACCCTAATGTAGGTCCTGGTGTCCATTGATCACCTCTTTAAAACTATATGTGTACTCAACATTTAGCTTCCACTTATAGGAGAGAACATGCAGCATTTTGTTTTCTGTTTTTTGCATTTATTTTCTTAGGATAATGGCCTCCAGCTGCATCCATATTGTTGCAAAAGGCATGATTTTGTTATTTTTTTATGGCTGCATAGTATTCCATGGTATATATATATACTATGTTTTCTTTATCCAGTACACTGTTGGTGGGCACTAAGGTTGATTCCAGATCTTTTCTATTGTGAAAAAGCACTGTGATGAACATATGAGCACGTATGTCTTTTGGTAAAATGATTTATATTCCTTTCTGTATATACCCAATAATGGGATTGCTGGGTCGAATAGAAGTTCTGTTTTAAGTTCTTTGCGAAATCTCCAAACTGCTTTCACAGTGGCTGAAATAATTTATATTCTGATGAGCAGTCTATAAATGTTCCCTTTTCTCCACAACCTTGCCAACATATTTTCTAGCATTAATAATTGCCATTCGACTGGTGTGAGATGTATCTCATTGTGATTTTGGTTTGGATTGAAGACAGACTTTTAGAGGTATAACACAGCAGTTCCCAGTAATCATATTTTTAAAAACCATGACTTCTTAAATAGGACTGAAATTTCCCAACAGAAGCTGATCTTTCTTGATTCAAGGCAAAACTAACTCCCCTGTTCTCCTCCTCCTATTTCTTCTTCATGTTAAGCCACAATTGCCTAAGTGCATAAGTAATTGTGGTTTCAGACCGTGAATTTTTAATTATAACTAGGCTCAAATATATCTTAATTAAAATAGGAACCATTACAATCAACACATTTTTGCCAATGAGAAATAAGTTTGTTTATTCCTGTAGTGTAAAAATCCATGCTTTGAGATTCAATGAACTCTTGGAAAGCATTTTCTGCATCCAAGAGTTTGTTGCATCTCATAGCATAGATTTTTAATTTATTTATTAACATAATTTATTTATAAATTTATTTATATTTATTTATCATTTATTTATTAAAACAGGAACCATTACAGTCAACACATTTATTATTTGTAATATGATTTGATAAAAATTGTACAATCTGGTAAAATTGGTGTTTTTAATGATAATGTTTAACTGTCAAAAAAAGTCAAGTGAAATGGGGTTTTCTTCTGTTTAAGAAGATAGATAAGTGTGCAATATGTTTGAGACAGATTTCTTCCAAGTTAATTTATTTAACAAATATTTATATTGCTGGTTCTGTACTAGACATTGAGAATACAAATGTCATTTAAAGATATAAGGTGCCTGCTCTCCTAAAGTTTATAGTTTGAAGGTATATTAAGAGAAGTAAATAAGCAGTGAGAATATGGCATGCTGAGGTCTCTAACTGAAGAGATACAAGAGGCTCTGAAAATCACTGGCGGGGCACTTAGTTTAGGGGAGGGAAGCCTTTAGGATGGTCTCCATAATCTCCTCCTCATGGTATTCACCTCCTTGGATAATCTCCTCTCATTAAGTGTGAACTGGACTTACTGACACTAATGAAAAGAATCCAACAGAAGTGATGATTTTTCACTTAGATTAGATTACAAAAAAACTGTGTGTTTTGTTTTGGGTGTGTGTTCTCTCTCACTGTCTCTTTGATTGTCTGCCCTGAGGGAAACTTGTTTCCAGCTTGTGAAATAGCCCAGTAGAAGGATTCAGGTGGCAAAAGATGAAGACCTGCCAGCAACCACAGGAGGGAGCTTAGAAGCATTCCCTCCTTCCCCAGCCCAACCGGCAGATGACACTGTAGTAAAACTGGGTGACAGCTGGACTGGCCTCAGGGCATATATCTGGGTCCTTGGATTTTTACTCTGCTCTATTCTGGGAATAAAAAATGAAAAGTACAAGATTTTTTTTTAAAATTAGATGTCCACTGCAGTCTGAGGCTACTTCTACCCAATCCTTCTTCCTTCCCTCTCTCCTTTTGTAAGTATCAGACCCCCGTCGCAATCTAAAGGGTCTCACCTACTCTTACATCTTTCCCTTGTATTCTTCAGAAGTGTTTCCCTGATAAATCTCCTGCACATCTAATCTGCTCTTTCCATTGGCTTCTCAGAGGATGCAAACTGACACAGCCTCTGAAACCAAAACCAGATGAGCCTCAGACAGCTGTGCAGTTCTGAAAAAGCTGTGGCCAGGCCAATGGGCAGTCTTTGAGCAAAGGTTGCCTGTTAGAAGAATCCCTTATCAGGTAGAAATCACCCAGAGTTAGTACCCCTACTGTGCTCAGTCCTTGGCTGGGAACAAACTGGGGAAGGTGTGCATTGGTGTGAACACCAAAGGATGGAAATGGAGAAGATGGTAGCAGTTACCTCACCGTTTACAAGACTCACTACTTTCTGGCATATTGTAAGGGTCCAAGAATGATAATACTGTGACAACTAGCATGTGTTATGACTATTAAAACACTTATATAGTGCTTGTTAAAAATAAACTAGGCCAAATTAGAAATCCTTTGCATATATTAATTCATGTGATTATCACTGTAACCCTATGAAATCAGGTTATAGCCATTTTAAAGATGATGAAATTGAGGTATAGACAAGTTAAGTAAAGGGGCAGAGCCAGACTTTGAACACAAGAATGCTACCTCTGAAATGCATGTTTGTACCCATTAAATCTGTTTTATTTGCTTTAACAACACAGTCTCTCATCTAATTTTCAAAATAGTTCTATGGAATATGCTTTGGTATATCCAATTTATAGGGGAGAAAGATGGGCCTCACAGAGTGACATGTTTAGTTCTCATAAAAGAGATGAGAACTGAACTGAAGTCTGTCTAACACTGATGCTCATACACTTTCCAAAATACAACCCTGCGTTTAGAGGAAAAAAAGGAGAAAATGGAGGAAGGATGTAGGGGAGAAAGGAATGAAGGAGAAAGGAAATAGAAAAAAGAAGAAAGGAAGGTCTTCAATGTGTCTGAGTGTACATGTTGAATTTTCTTGGAATGACTTCAACATGTTCTGTTCCATCCAAAAATTTAAAAATGGAAAATTTTTATTAGGCAGACCTGCCACTTTCCTCTTGTTGGATCATAGGTCAAAGGGCTGTCATGGGTGTATCATTGTCTCTCCTTAGTTCCTTTACTGTTGTCCTCACTTTTAATTGGTACCTGCATTAAATAGTCTTCCATTATCCTATTCCAGTGTTCTATCTGTTTTGTGCTGGGACCCTGACTGTATATAGTTCTTTCCTAGAAACTTTAGAAAAAATGAATATAAAGGAAGAAACAGTGGTGATATTAATAACAACAACAACAGCAGCAACAGGAACAACAACAATAAGTCATTTATAATCCCACAGTCAAAGATAACCATTAATATTTTACTGTATATTCTTCCAACTTGTTTCTTTACATTTTTAGATTATTTTTGTGAAGTGTTATGATTTTTGTTAGGGTTCTCTAGAGGGACAGAACTAATAGGATAGATACATATATAAAGGGAAGTTTATTAAGGAGTATTGACTCACATGATCACAAGGTGAGGTCCCACAATAGGCCATCTGCAAGCTGAGGAGAAAGGAAGCCATTCTGATTCCCAAAGCTGAAAAACTTGGGAACCCAATGTTCAAGGGCAGGAAGCATCCAGCATGGGAGAAAGATGTAGGTTGGGAGGCTAAGCCAGTCTAGTCTTTTCACGCCCTTCTGCCTGCTTTTTTTTCTGGCCTCACGGGCAACTGATTAGATTGTGCCCACCCAGATTAAGGGTGGGTCTGCCTTTCCCAGTCTGCCAACTCAAATGTTAATCGTCTTTGGCAACACCCTCACAGACCTACCCAGGATCAGTGCTTTGCATCCTTCAATCCAATCAAGTAGATACTCAATATTAACCATCACGTGATTATTTCCAGTCTACCAAAGATGATCGGGGAATTGAAGCTGTCTGCTAGTTTCAACTGAATAGATAACCAGGCCAGATCTTCTGGATTCCATGTAAGGCTGAGATATTAACAGAATAAAATCAGTGAGGTGGGGAATGAGAAAGACAAAGTCGAAGGAAAATATAAGAGCATGGAACTTTCGTGTAGTATGTGCCTAGAAAAGGTATATTTGGGAGGTAGGGAGGCAAGAAGGAGCAGCTAGAGAGGCTTGGAAACATGCCCTTAAACTGGGCTCCTTGAAGATAACTCTGATTTTATCATCTCTATTTCGTTAGAGCTGAGCAGAGCCTTGCATATGGTAGGTGCTTAATACATGTTGAGCAAGAGTGAGATTGAAGGAGAGAGACAAAGGGAAAGCATTACACTCTAAAGGTTCTTAAATGGCAAGGGAGACTTGGATCATCACATTGCTCAGTGTTATGTCCATCACAGCCAGTATTTCTATCCTAGATGTCTGAGATCTGTGAGTCTTCTCATTAGTAGGTTGGCCCTTTCATATATCATCAAAACCTTGAGAGTAAAAGGGGACATTATTAATAACTGCACTGAGCAACAGACCTAGACTCAGACCCAAATGATGGCATGTGGTCACTTTACCCTTCAAAAGTCAAACATGTACCTCTATGTAGGGACAGGGATGGTTGGGAGGGGTCTGTGACTCTCTCCCAGGGAACAGAGTCCAAAGCACAGCAGTGGGCTCATAGAAGAAGCCTGTGTCTAGGTCAGTGAGGGCGATTGGTCGGGGATATTGCAGCTCTCTAGAGGTGAGTGTGCCCTTTACTTCTTCAGTTTCTGGCTCAAACACCCTAGGAAGCAGGTGTTTGGCAAATGAAAGCATTTTTTTTTTTTAATGGCAGGGAGCAATGTATCTGTAGGTGAATGTTACATTTTGTCAGAATGAAGCATGTTAGAATTGCTTTTATTTAATTTATTTTAAATTTTTTCCCAGTTTATAATTCTGAGAAATCTTGTGTTGAGAGAAGAACAAAAAGAGCTTTATGACAATGTCATTCAATTCTTTGAAATTATTTTGAGTTATATGCCATAAAAGACTAACATTGATCAATAATAAATGTGCTTTTAGCAATATATCAGCTGACAATTCTCTTAGGTCTTCCTCCAATTTTGTTGAAAGTGCAGGATTAGAAAAACCTGATTTACCAAAGGATTTGTTACCTAGGCAGTAGAGACCCTCATTTTTGAAATTTCTGGCAAGCATACGAAAAGTTTTTAATCAACATTTATTAGATGACCTGTTATTTTTAAATTTAGAGGTTTAAAAAATGTTATTCAACATGGCCGGGCGCAGTGGCTCACGCCTGTAATCCAAGGCAGGTGGATCACGAGGTCAGGAGATCGAGACCATCCTAGCTAACGTGGTGAAACACCGTCTCTACTAAAAATACAAAAAATTAGCCGGGCATGGTGGCGGGCGCCTGTAGTCCCAGCTACTCGGGAGGCTGAGGCAGGAGAATGGCGTGAACCTGGGAGGCGGAGCTTGCAGTGAGCCGAGATTGCGCCACTGCACTCCAGCCTGGGTGACAGCGCGAGACTCTGTCTCAAAAAAAAATATTATTCAGCATACTCTGGAAAACAACTATTTGTTAAAACATTGGAGCTGCAGAATTAGGTTCAATTATATTCAAAATATTTATCACGTAATTTAATAACAGACCAGCCACCTTAAAAATCAACCAACCAAATCAGATATTTTTCTTGAGAAATGTGTCTTAATTTAAAAATTTAAATAAAGATGTTTATATACATTTATACAATAAAAACCATTCAAATTAAATAACAGAATGCATCTTCAAAGATAATTAAAAATTATGATCAACACAATTAAGAGCTAACATCAATTCATCCAGATTAACAATAAACATAAGAATTAATCCATATATTGCATGTAACTATGTTGTAATAGTGCAATTTATTGTAGTTGAAGTTGTAAGTCGTAAATGAAAGCTATGCTATTTCTTCAGGAAACGTATGTGTAGTCCTTTGTTTAGCTGTAGTATTTGGGTCTCTAGAAATAATTAAATCAGAATAATACATACAAATTCAAAAGTGGCTCAATTAAATTTGCTGGACATGATCATACTGCTAAAAAGTAATTGGTCCAGTTGTATTAAGTTTTACTTTTTTAAGTAGGAGATAGAAAATAGCAAACATTTTGTAAGATATAATGAAACAAAATTGATTATAATCAGAATTATTTTTCATATTATGATTTGATTGAATACATTTTAACTACCTAACTGCATAATACATACACTTTTTTTAAGTCACATACAATTGTTACTTGGTGGTTTCATCCAATATAACCTGAAAATTTTTAGTTCCAGAACACATCTCAGTTAAATTTGAAATAATCGACATCACTAATCTATTCTGCTTTTAAGTATTGTGCCTTTTTTTTTCTTTTTAGGTGATGAAAAGTCCTTAGGAGTTAAACTTTTTAGGTGATGAAAAGTCCTTAGGAGTTAAAAATAATTGCTGATATTTAAATAAGTAAATAAATGACATTTACAGGGTTTGATATTTCTTCAACATGTTATCTATGCCCTTTGACATGCTTTCTTAGGGCTCTACCCGCAAACCATGAATTTTTGTAACAACAATTTGGGGATAAAATCTAGATCACACGAGGAAATTCATCATCGTGCCTACCACCGAAATTTTTCTTGCCTTCAGAATCTGTCAAAAAGGGCCAAAGCACACAATTTCCAAAGCCATGCTTTGATCTTTATAGGAAATATAGAACTCCATGATGAATGTGAAATTTTGGTGCTATAATGGTTCATTAAAGAGTCTTCTAGGAAATACTATCTAAAACTATTGTTTTATTTGATGCTCTGAAGATATTCATATCTGGAGCAGTTCTCCATAATGAGATTCTGAATAGCTGAGGATTATGACTTCCATAAGTAGAGTGGGAGAGGGGCTATTGTGAAGAGTGAGGTGGAAAAGGAGATATTGCATGATGCTATAAAGTGCAAGTGCAAACGATGATTAATTCCTAGAAACTGATTTATAACTTTATTAGCGCCTGAGTATTCCTTGGAAGGCTTTGGGAAAGGCTTTGGGGAGGGCATTTAGAACCTTAAAAACTATCTAATGTATTTGAAGAACATTGCTTTAGATAATCTTTAAAGTCTCAAATTAGGTGTGAAGCCTCTAAAATCATCTCTATAAACTACACTTTGTAGATAAGAAAATAAGGCCAAGCAGAGTTTAAAGACTTGAGTGGATTTCTATACCCAGTTTCCCTATGGTGTTTTGACCTACTTCATTTATGCCATGATACTTACCAGCTTTAGCATGGTCATGGATTCAAACTCTAGCCCTATCACTTCCCAGCTGTGTTTCTCTTGGCAATTTATTTAACTTCCTGGAGCTTCTGTTTTCCTATTTGTAAAACAGTGATAATGGTACTACTTAATTATAACTGTTCCAAGTATTAACTGAAGCATTAACATGTAAAATGCCTGGCACATAAAACATGTCTAAATACTCATTTTCACTGACTTTCCATGTTCTTTCCTTCCTTTGTAGTATGGTTATTAGTGATGACCTTTTCTTTCAAAAACATTATTTCCTTGAACATATATGCCATAGCTTATTTACCTTTGTATAACCCTTTAGTGTTTCTATCAATATCTAGCACAGACAACTCAATAAATATTAGTTGTAAGAATGGAAAATGGAATTGTGTTCTAAAATTAAGATACTCTGAGGATTGAGGTGGAAAGCACCTTAAGATGGTTTAATAATTCATTGTTATCAGTTATTTCTTAGCTTAAATTACTTTATCAAATTGCTAAACTCAGGGAAGTGACCTAGAAGTCTGATGTAGGGGAATGCAGGTCTGAATGAGGTGCAGAAGTGAATTCTTCTGGTCTTTCATCAATCATTCAATGAACATCTATTGAATTCCGACTCTGTGCCTTTGTGTATATGGGGATATAAAAATTAATAGAATAAGGTACTTCTCAGAGACCTTATGGAATTACAGGGAAGATAGACCACACAGCAGGGAGTAGACTGTGCCATTAATGGAGTAGCAATGTCATTAACTCCTGTAAGTGCTTAACAGACACTGAATAGTCTTCTAAATGCTTTACTTGTATTCACTAATTTAGCACTTACAATCATCTCTTTCAGTACGTATTGTTAACATTAAAATTGTACACATATGGAAAATAGAAAAAAAGTTAAATAACTTGCTAGAGAGCACACAGTAACTGACAGAGCAGGGAACTGAACCTCAGAATTATAGCTCCAGAGTTTTCCCTCTTCATAAAAGATCCTATTCCAAAGGGGAGAGTTCTGTTGACTACTGGCTTAAAGAAGGCTTTGTGGATAAGCAGTAGCTCAGAGAGTAAAGCAGTATAGCTTAGTGATTAAAAGCTGGAATGCACAGCCCAGATTTGAATCCCAACCCTGCCCTTTATTAACTGTATTTTTAGAAGAAGTTATTTAATCTTTTTATGTCTCAGTTTCCTCAACTAGAAAATGGGACTAATGATATAGACCTTGTAAGGATTAATAAAGATAAACTAAAATAAAGTATGCAAAGTGACAGGCTGATAAGCTCAACAAGTTACTATAGATGGATCTCTAAGTACAGGTATAGATTAGATGTCACATCCCAATGAGAGAGAAAATCATTATCCAAGTCATCACTCCAGTGGACAAGGCAAAAGAAGGCTCTCATTGTTTCTCCTGAGTATCCACAGGTGAGAGCAATGTGACCCCGAGAAATCTGTACCTGTTCCATAGACACATTGTTGTTGGCCTGGCAGTGGCTTTCTTTCTGAGACTTATTTTATTTCTGAAATGGGCATAATAATACTAGACCATAAGAGAGTACAAACTGAGTAAAAAAGGGCACACTTTAGGCACTCAAATGATCTGGGTTGAATCTAAATCTGATCATGGCCATGGTGTTTGGAAGGTCTAGGAATGGGTGACATCATTTTCAAGATTCATATTTTCTGTTTTCCTGGTGTTACTCAAGGGTTTCAGTCAGTTTCAAGGGTCAGTAATTTGCAGTTGTAGGAAGCCACATCAGTGCTTCTTCAAGGCTGGGAAATGACACAGTTGTTTTTTGTGGTGCTGTCTGTGCTGGTGGAGTGGCAGCCTTAAGCAGTTAGTGTCACTATTCCCTGGGGCACTAAATATGGATTGAGGAGACCATTTGGAAAGCATGAAGGGCAGACTTCTCCAGAAATTGGCACATGGCAAATTCAAAGAACAGCATTGCACTTCTTGACCTGTTGATCGATATAAAAAAAAAACGACAGTCTTTAGGATATTCATTTATTGTTTCTTGCTTTATTATTATGCAGAAGGCACAATAGAGCCCAATGCAACCCCACCTGATTCAGTTAAAGTCATCTCAAATGCAACTCACACACACTGAGCTTTTAAAATGTGCCATGTGGTCTGGGCGCAGTGGCTCATGCCTGTAATCCCATCACTTTGGGGGGCTGAGGCGGCCAGATCACCTGAGGTCAGGAGTTTGAAACAAGCCTGGCCAACATGGCAAAACCCCGTCTCTACTAAAAACACAAAAACTAGCTAGGTGTGGTGGCAGGTGCCTGTAAGTCATCCCAGCTACTCGGGAGGCTGAGGCATGAGAATCGCTTGAACCTGGGAGGCAGAGGTTGCAGTGAGCTGAGATCACGCCACTGCACTCCTGCCTGGGTGACAGAGCAAGACTCCATCTCAAACAAAGCAAAACAAAAAAACCCAAAAAATAAAATGTGCCATGTGTTTCATTGGGTCTCATGGACAGGAAAGATAATATCCTTTTTAGTCTTGCAAGGAAAAAATCAGATTACTATACAGTATAAAAGTAACATGATAGGAATACATTCTGGGCTTAAGAAACAAGCAGCAAGGACACTGAATTCAGATTGATGGCAGGGGGCTTTGGGAATATACTATTTTTGTTTTGTTCTTTTTGTTTACTCTTTTTATTTCCAGGTTTTTGAGATATATTTGACACATAAAAATTGCATATATTTAAGGTGTACAATGTGATGATTGGATCACATTGTAGTATGTAATAACCATACTGCAAAGGAAGGAAGGAACATGTAAAGTAAGTAAAAATCAGTATTTCTTAGACATGTTTTATGTGCCAGTGGTAAAATAATTACCACATTCAAGCTAATTAACACACCCGTCACCTCACATAGTTACCATTGGTTGGGCTAGGGGGCAGTGAGAATACTTAACATCTACTCTCTCAGCAGATTTCGGGTGTATGATATAGTATAATTAACTATAGTCACTGTGGTGTAGTTAGATCCTCAGAACATGCTTATCTTGTAACTTTGACCAACATCTCTTCATTCTATTCCTCCATGCCAGCCTCTGGCAACCACCATTCTACTCTCTGCTTCTATGAGTTTGATATTTTTAGATTACATCCATAAGTGAGATCATACTACTTATCTTTCTGTGTGCAGCTTATTTCACTTAGCATACTGTCCTCCAGGTTCATCCATGTTGTCACATATGGCAGAATTTCCTTCTTTGTTATGGCTGAATAATATGCCATTGTTTGTTTGTGTGTGTGCCACAATTTCCTTATCCAGTCATCTGTCAACATACACTTAGGTTGCTCTCATACCTTGGGTATCGTGAATAATGCTGCAATGAACATGGGAGTGCAAACATCTCTTTGACAAAAAAATTTCGTTTCCTTGTATGTACCTAGAAATGAGATTGCTAAAATCATAGGCTAGTTCTATTTTTAATTTTCTAAGGAATGTTTATACTATTTTTCATAATGGCTGTATCAGTTTACATTCCCACTCATGGTGTCCAAAGGTTCCCTTTTATCCACATCCTCAACAACACTTGTTATTTCTTGTATTTTTGATAATAGCCATCCTGATGTGTGTGAGGTGATACTTCATTGTAGTTTGATTTGTATTTCCATGCTTATTGGTGATGTTGAGCACTTTTTCATATACCTGGAGGCCATATGTGTGCCTTCTTTTGATAAATGTCTATTCAGGTCTTATGCTCATTTTTTAATCAGGTTATTTGTTCTCTTGCTAATGAGTTGTAGGAGTTCCTTATATATTTTAGATATTAGCTTCCTCTTTGATATACGATTTGCAAATATTTTCTCCCAATCTGTGTGTTGTCTCTTTACTTTGTCAGTTGTTCCCTTCTCTGTTCAGAAGCTTTTCAGTTTGATGTAATAGTGTTTGTTTATTTCTGCTTTTATAGCCTCTGCTTTTGGGGCATATTCAAAAATCCATTGCCAAGACCAAGTTCAAGGAGCTTTCTTCCACAATGTTTTCATCTAGGAAACGTGTAAGATCATGATTTCAGATCTTACATTTGAACATTTAATTTACATCAAGTTAATTTTTGTGTATGGTGTAAGATAATGGTCCAATTTATTTTTTTTCATGTAGATACTCAGTTTTCTCAATACCATTTGTTGAAGAGACTATCCTTTAATTATTGTATATTTTTGATGGCCCTTTTAACAACTACTTGACTATATATGACTGGGTTTATTTCTGGGCTCTGTATTCTGTTTCATCAGTTTATGTGTCTGCTGTTATGCTGGCATCACACTGTTTCGATTACTATAGCTTTGCAATATGGTTTAAAATAAGGAAGTGTGATGCTTCCAGCTTAGTTCTTCTTACTCAAAATTATTTTGGCTATAGAGGTCGTTTGGTAGTTCCACATGGATTTTAAGATCATTTTTACTATTTCTGTGAGAAATGCCATTGAAATTTTGATATGGATTACATTGACTCTGCAGATCACTCTTTGTAGTTGCAGGTATCTTAATATTAATTATTCCAATCCATGAAAACAGGCACTGAGCATTTGAGGCAATTTTGGGTAGTTCATTGGGGCCATAGATTTGAATCTGTAAGAATGAAGAGACAAGAAAGGAGGTTAAAAGTTTTGGAATAGAAAACATAGGATTTCAGATTCCAAACATGAGATATAATCTTATTGATCACTTTTAACTGAAAAGGCTTAAAGGAGACCATAGAAAGCATACATTCCACATTGCCTGGAGCTAAAAAGAAGAACTACATGCTGGGTAAAGGAATCAATACTTAAAGTCACTTAGCAGACTGGAAAGATTTTTGAAGCTCAGCAAGATGAACTCTAATAGGGATAAACAAAAAATCTCACAGAATTGGAATCTAAGTCAATTGCAGCAAAAAAGTGATGAAGTACTGGTGTATCTGTATATAGAAACACAGACATGCACAGATGTCTAGGAAGATCTAATGTTTCCTTTGTCCACAAAATCCAAAGGAGCCAGATATATGACATGGCTGCTGAAAAAGCTAACACTGTCTCAGGCTACACAGATAGGTGGTGGCCAAATCCATGGATATAGTGTAATGCAGAAGAAGTTACAATGTTTTAGGAATCAAAAAGACCCACTGTACCACCTACAGCTGTGTGGTCTTCAATACATTCTGTAGCCTCAGTTTAATCATTTATAAAATAAGGCTAGTGATAACTGCTCATTCCCTTAAAGGTTAATATGAACATCTGTAAAGTGCCTCATATAGTGCCTCACATATTAGTGGCAAAGAAATGTGAATTTTTTTTGCATTAATATCATCCCTGAAGTGACACTGAGCAAATTCAATCAGGACATCAACAAACAAGGAACTACTGAGAGGAAAAAGACTTAGGTAACAAGAATAGGGGCTAAAAATAGCATGCTGTTTTTGTTTTGTTAAGAAAACAAACAAACATGGATATAATAAACTACATGATTTGAGGACTCTTATATATAAAGGAGAGAACATTTATTTATAATAGCTCTAGAAGATAGAAGAGGGATTATTTACTGTGTCATTTTTAGCTCCTTAGCTTCTATTTATCACATATTAGGTCAATGTCATTTCTTTCCAGTAGGGTTTTCTTTACTATTATACTTTTAGAGTATTCCTACAGCTGATTATTACCTTTGATTATATGACTAATGCTTATCTCCCCACTCAACTCTATGTTCCGTGAAAGATGGGACCATGCCTATTTTCCAAACCATTATATGCCCAGCCGTTGGTATGGAACCAAAGGCATGGAAGGCCTTCAACTCTTTGTTGAATATAATTCCTGCCCTCAAGACTTATAGTCCTGTGGGTCAGACCTCACGAGATGCTGCAACTACAGGATAGGTAAAAATAAGAAGACAGACCCAAGCCAGAGATTAATCACCTTCGGCAGCACAAGCCAAGTGATTTATCTAGTTATTGGTGCCCTGATTCAGTGGTCTGGCTTCTCACCTCCACTTCTGGCTACTTACTAGGGTCTACATCTGAACACAAGGCCGTATTGCTGAAGGTTAATGGAGGGAAATAACTTCACCCATCTAAGGACATTTTCAAAGTTAATGAATTGGAAAATATCAGAGTTAAAGAAGGTCCCAGTACAGGCAAGGGCTTTCAGCAAAGGCAGCCACAGCGGGCATCAGAGGACAAGGGGCTTCATTTGATTGGGAGGGCATCTTAGTCATGCAAATTAATGGAAAGGAAGCAAGGGGGTTACCTTGGTGATGAACAATGATGGTAAGGGACTGGAGACATACGGCAAAGGAGGAAATGCAAAGTTATGTCAGCTTGCAGTGATTCATAAATAACAGCAAGAGGTCTGTGAAGGCAGATTGAAGGCATCCAGGGTGTTATGTAATCATGTCCCAGTGATGCATAAAAGTATCGAGCATTCTAATGTCACAGTCTGACATGCCTGCTCTGTTAAAGAAGGCTTTAGTTCTGCGGTCCTGTAGACACAGTTTGTACAGCTAAAGAACCATTTCAAAAGAATGATTTCTCTTAGTGCTTTGATCTAATTTTGGTTAAATCTTTTAAATACCTCTAGAAATTATTCACATTTCTGTCAATCCTCCCTCATTCATTCATTCCTTCATTTATTTGTTCAAAAAAATATTTAGTGCCAAGTTTGTGCCAGCCTCTGGGCTAGGTGGTTTATTACTTCCTATTGCTACTACTCGTGTTTAGGCAACAGTCTTCTCTCTAAGAGATTACTGCAAGTGTCTTCCCATTAATCCCCTGTCTACAGTCTTGTCCGTATCTAATCCTTTCTTCACTTTTCAGCCAGCATGAAAATTTAATTTTGTTTTTCTTGTGATGCTGAAAGTGTTTCTTGCAGTAACATACATTCCTTCCATCTTCTGTAAACAGCATCCACCCACCTGCACATCCTCTGCATCAACTACATTTTTGACAATGTTCCATGAGGGCTGCTATTTATAAATTGTTCTTTCTACTCCAATTCCATTGGTTAAGGGGTGGGCTCATGACCTGTCTAGGCCAATCGGGAAATTCTCCTTTACCCTGGCTGCAGTGATTGGTTCAGATTTAGGCACATACCAATCAGGGCAATTTTCTGAGAGCCTACTAGAGCTAGGGCAGAGGTAGAATTCAAGGGGCACGCTCTTTGTGCTAGTTTTCAGCTGGTGCATAACAAATTACCAGCAACATAGTGGCTTAATACAACACTGATTCATTAGCTCACCAGTTAGGTGAGAAGTCTGGCAAAGAATGGCTGACTTCTCTGCTCAGGGTATCACAAGACTAAAATTAAGGTGTTTGCCAGTCTGAGTTCTCTGAAAGCTCTTCTTTTCTTAAAATTATCTGCTGTCCTTGAATTCCTGCCTGAACCTATGACTATGAGCTTAAAAAGTCTTTTGGCTCTAACAACCAATGCTATTTTTTATTTAATGACCTTAATATGCCCCTCACTGGTTTTGTCTTTTTGATTGGGACCATCTCTTGCTTCTCTGGCAAGTCCAGAAACATCACAGCTGGTCTCTCTAGTTTGCAGTTCCACCTTGGGCTGATTCACATAACTTCCAATCTTCCAGATTCGATTTGGCCCTGTCAGTGGGGAAGTAGGCATCAGCTGTCGTCAGACCTGTCATCTCCAGCCCCTTTCAATTGGAATCAATAATTTTTTCCTTCCACATATTTGGTTCCAACTAATTTCCAGGCAGTTCTCACCAAGACAGCAGTACATCACTAGCCACCATCCATTGATGGGTAAAGTCTGGGACTTCACTTTCACTACTGCTGAAATCTTGGTTTCCAATGAACCTGACATGAATTCAAGTGCGTGTCAAATTATAGCTTTTCACTACCCAGTTGTTGTTAACTGGATTCTTACAAATGAATGTAACTCATCAGTTTATTAATGTCCCATTACACACTATTACTAACATATGCCAACTTCAGTTATATGTATTTCCTGCCAGGTCCCTGAATGTATCATGTCAGTTTATTCTGGAGCCATTTTTATACTCCAGAGAAGTTGGATCTTGTCCTACTCCCTCTATGTTCTCTCATAAAATCATGCTGATAACATGGACTTGTGCAACTGTTATTAAAAATAACTTCCTGACTCCTTTTGGAAATTGACATTAACTTGTAGCAAATTTTAGTTCACCACGTGTCTCTAGGTGCTATGTATTAGGCTTACAAGCAACTCTTCACCTCTGCCCTTTCTCTCCTTCAACTCCCAATGGCTAAATCTACCAAAGGTTCATATATGCAGATTACTTTCCTTCCTGGGTCAAACTTATTTCTTCTCCTTTCCTAGTAGGAATGTAGTTAAGGACCCAGAACATTTCACATATGAATTCAAATTGGTTTTGGTACTGATTTTATTGTTATTATTGGTCAAAGGACCTTTTCTGAACTTCACTTTGCCTACCAGTAAAAATTACAGGTTTAAACACAGTAATCTCTCAAGACCCTACTGGTCTCTTAATTTCTAACTTCTACATCAGCTTTACCTTCAATTTTTCTTCATTAGTTTTCTCATCCATTTTTCACTTTCCTCAAAAGACTTCTTTATTTCCGACCTGGCTTCTATTCTCATAAATAATTTTTGGCTCAAATGAGTGAATGCCACTCATGCCTCGTCTCGTAGGGTTCATTATGCACTGCCATTCTAAGGAGTCTGTAGGTGAAAAGTTTATTTCCTTAAATGATGGCTCATTTGAAAGCTTTTGTTTGTGTATATGTGTTTTATTTCTTAAAAAATCCATTTTAATGAAATTACTAGGGAAAATCAATGAAACTAAAAGCTGGTTCCTTGAATATATTAATAAAATTGATGAAACTCCAGCCAAACTCATTAATGAAAAAGAAGAAACAAATTACTAATACCAGAAATGAAAGATCTACCATTACCACAGATGCTTGGGCATTAAAAGGCTAATAAAAGAATACTATGAACAACTCGTGCCCACAGACTTGATAACATAAATTAAAGAGGTGAATTCCCTGAAAAGAAAAAAAACAGCTATTTAAGCTCATACAATAAAAAATAGATAAACTGAGTGGGTCTATACCAATTGAAAATTAAATCAATAATTAATAACATTTAAACTAAAACACAATACCATTGATTTGATTGATAAGTTCCACCAAACCTTAAAATAAGAAAAATTAGCAATTTTCTAACAAGCTTACCTATAATCTCTTTCAAAAAATAAAGAGGGAACATTTCCTAAATAATTCTAGGAGGCCATCATTGTAATGATACCCAAAGCAGATAATGATGTTACGAGGAATAAAAACTACAGACCAATATCTCCCATGCTGTAGGTGCAAAAATCCTCAAAAATTAACACATTAAATTCAACAATATATAAAAAGAATTATACACCATGACCAAGTGATATTTATTCCAGGCATGCAAGACTGGTTGAAAATTCAAAAGTCAGTTTACAAAATCACCACATCAACAGGATAAAAAGAGATGGCATATGATTTATCAACTAATGTAGAAAAAGCATTTGACAAAATTCAACACCTCTTACTCAGAAAATTTGGAATAGAATTAGCTCCCTCAACTTGATAAAGAATATCTCCATAAAACCCACATGTAATATAATATATAATGATGAGAAACTAGATGCTTTCTCCCAAGATTAGTGATAAAGCAAGATGCCCTCTCTCTTCTCCTATTCAATAATGTACCAGAGACATATCTAATGCAATAAAACAAAAAAAAGAAAATTAAAGGCATAGAGATTGGAAAGAAGAAATAAAAGTGTTTTGTTTGTTTGTTTATTTTCTTGAGACAGAGTCTCGCTCTCCTGCCCATGCTGGAGTGCAGTGGCATGATCGTGGCTCACTGCCACCTCTGCCTCCAGGGTTCAAGCAATTCTTCTGCCTCAGCCTCCTGAATAGCTGGGACTACGGGCACCTGCCACCACGCCCGGCTAATTTTTGTATTTATTTATTTATGTTTTATTAGAGATGGGGTTTCACCATATTGGCCAGGCTGGTCTCAAACTCCTGACCTTGTGAACTACCCTCCTTGAGCTCCCAAAGTGCTGGGATTACAGGTGTGAGCTACTGCGCCTGGTCAATAAAACTGTTTTTATTTGAAGATGAGATGACTGTTTATTAAAAAAATTAAAAATAAATTTAAAAACTTCTAGAACTAATAAGCAATTATTGTAATGTAGCATGATACAAGGTAATACACATAAGTTAACTGATATTCTAGTATAAACCAGCAATGAACAATTGAAACTTGACATTGAAAAAAAGTACAATTTACAATAGCACCAAAAATTGAAACACTTAGGTATAAATCTAACAAAATATGTAAAGAATTTATACTTGGAAAACTAAAATCTGATAAAAAGCTCAGAGGAGGACTAAATAAATGGAGGGATATTCCATGTGCATGGTTTTTCAAGACTTAGTATCACCAAGATGTTAATTCTTCCTAACTGATTTATAGATTCAGTGCAATCTCAATCAAAATCTCAGCAGTCTATTTTGCAGGTATTGAAAATGGGATTCTTTTTTTCTATAATTTTAATTTTAGATTCAGCAGGTACACATGCAGGTTTGTTACCTGGGTATACTGAATGTTGCTGAGGTTTTGGGTACAATTAAGCCTACCACCCAAGTACTGAGCATAGTACCTAATAGTTTCTCAACCTTTGCCTGTCTCCCTCCCTCCTTCCCATCTCTAGTAATCCTCAGTATCTACTGTTGCCGTCTTCATGTCCATGAGTACCCAATACTTATAAGTGAGAACATTGGTTTTCTGTTCCTGAGTTAATTCTCTTAGGATAATGGCTTTCAGCTGCGTCCATGTTGCTGCAAATATATGATATTGTTCTTTTTGGGGGATGCAGAGCATTTCATGTTGTATATATACCACATTTTCTTTATCCAATCTATCATTGATTAGCATCTAAGTTGATTCCATGTCTTTGCCATTGTCAATAGTGCTGTGATGAACATTTGATTGCATGTATCTTTTTGGTACAACTATTTATTTACTTTTGGAAATATATCCAGTATTGGGATTGCTGGGTTGAATGGTAGTTCTCAGTTCTTTGAGAAATCTCCAAACTGCTTTCCACAGTGGCTGAACTAATTTATTTTCCCATCAACACTGTATAGGTGTTCCCTTCTCCACAGCCTTGCCAGCACCTGTTATTTTTTGACTTTTTAATAAGAGCCATTCTAACTGGTATGAGATGGTGCCACATTATGTTTGGATTTGCATACATTTCTCCGATGATTAGTGATGATGAGCATTTTTTTCATATATTTGCTACCCACTTGTATGTCTTCTTTTGAAAAGTGTCTGTTCATGTCTTTTGCCCATTTTTTAATGGGGTTGGTTGTTTTTTGCTAGTTGAGTTGTTTAATTTCTTATAGATTCTGGATATTAGAACTTTTTTGGATGAATCATTTGTGAATACTTTCTCCCATTCTGTAGGTTGTTTGTTTACTTTGTTAATAGCTTCTTTTGTTGTACAGAAGCTCTTTAGTTTAATTAGGTTCCATTTGTCAATTTTTGTTCTTGTTGCAATTGCTTTTTAGGACTTACTCATAAATTCTTTCCCAAGGCCAATGTCAAGAATAGCGTTTCCTAGGTTTTCTTCCAGGATTCTTAGAGTTTGAGATCTTATATTTAAATCTTCAATTCATCTTGAGTTGACTTTTGTATATGGTGAAAGGTAGGGGTCCAGTTTCATTTTTCTACATGTGGCTAGCCAGCTATCCCAGCACCATTTATTGAACAGGGAGTCCTTTCTCCATTGCTTATTTTTGTCAACCTTGTTGAAAATCAGATGGCTGTAGATGTGTGGCTTTATTTCTGGGTTCCTTGTTCCATTGATCTATATATCTCTTTTTGTACCAGTACCATGCTGTTTTGGTTACTGTAGACTCACAGTGTAGTGCAAAGTTAGGTAACGTGATGCCTCTGGTTTTCTTTTTTTGCTTAAAATTGCTTTGACTATTCAGGCTCTTTTTTGGTTCTATATGAATTTTGGAATAGTTTTTTCTAGTTCCATGAAAAATGACGTTAACAGTTTGATAGAAATAGCATTAAATCTGTAGATTGCTTTGGGTAGTGTGGCCATTTTAAGGATATTGATTCTTCCAATCCATGAGCATGGAATATTTTGTCATCTGTTTGTATCATCTGTGATTTCTTTCAACAGTGTTTTATAGTTCTTCTTGTGAAGATCTGAAAATGGATTCTAAAGTTTATATAGAAGGGCAAAATACCTAGAATGGCCAAGACAATATTAGAGGAGGACAACAAATTTGCAGGGCTCACATTACTCAACCAGAAGGCTTACTATAAAGCTAAACTAATCAAGAGAGCATGGTATTGGTGAAAGAATAGAAACATAGATCATCGTAACAGAATAGAGAGCCCAGAAATAGACCCACATAAATATAGTCAGCTGATCACTGACAAAGGAGCAAAGGCGATTCAATGAGAAAAAAATAGGCTTTGCAACAAATGCTGCTTGAACAAGTAGACATCCAAATGCAGAAAAATAAATCTAATCACAGACCTTCCTAACACCTTTCACAAAAATTAACTCAAAATGGGTCATAGACATAAATGTAAAATAAAAAAATGTAGTTTTTAAGTTTTATTCTATAAACATCTATAAGAAAATAGGAGAAAATCTAGGTAATCTTGGCTTTGGCAATGACATTTTAGGTACAGTACTAAAACTATTATCTATACAAGAAAAAAATGATATTGAACTTAGTTAAAATTACAAACTTCTGCCCTGCAAAAGACACTGTTAAGAGAATTAAAGGAGAAATCACAGATTGGGAGAAAGAATTTGGAAAACGCATATCTGATAAAGCATTTGCATCCAAAATATACAAAAAACACTTAAAAATCAACAGGAAGAAAACATGCAAACAAATTTAAAAAAGATGTGAACAATTTACTAAAAATATATGCAGACAAACAAGAAGCATGTGAAAAGATTTTCATCATTTGACTAGGGATTTGCAAATTAAAACAAAAATAAGATACTATTACATATCTACTAAATGGCTAAAATCCATAAAACAATGACAGTACCAAATGTTGGCAAGGATATGGAACAACAGGAACTCTCATACATTGCTAGTGGTAATGTATAAAATGGGACAGTTACTTTGGAAAACAGTCTGGCAATTTCTTACAAAGCTAAATGTAGTCTTACCAAAAAACCAAGCAATTGCATCTTAGGTATTTACCCAACTACTATGCAAATTTATGTCCATATAAAAATGTGCAAGTAAATGTTTATAGTAGCTTTATTCATAGTTGTAAAAACTGGAAACAAACAAAATGTTCTTCAATAGATGAATGGATACACAAACTATAGTAATCCACACAATAGATGATTATTCAGTGATAAAAAGAAATGAGCCATTAAACCATGAAGAGACCTAAAGTAAACTTAAATGCATATTTCTAAAGCAAAAATTCAGTTTGAAAAGGCTACATAGTGTATGATTCCAATTCCCTAACATTTTGGAAAAGGCACAACTGTAGACAGTAAAATGTTTAGTGGTTGCCAGAAGTTCTGGGGTAGGAGACAAACATGGAATAGGTGAAGCATAAGTGATTTTTTTTTTTCTTTTTGGGGGCTGCTGAAGCCATTCTGTATAATAATGTAATGGAGACCACATGGCACTGTGCATTTGTCAAAACCCATTAAGCATAAAGAGTGATCTTTAAAAACAATCATTTAGCAGTTTACTGCTTCCCCAAATCATATGCAGACTATGAAAAAAAGAATCTAACTGTATTACACATTATAAAACAACTTCAGTGAGGAAAGTAAGAGTAGGGAAGGACTGACCTAAGTAGCTTTGGATATGATTGAAATCCGTAAGACTAAGGCAAAACAAATTTCACAGAAGCACTGCACTCCAGTTGAAAAAGATTTTCCCATGATATGTATGGGTTAACCATCTGGTACTTCTATAACTGTATACTAGAATTGAACAATTAAGTAAATGGATGGTGGGAGGTATGAGCCAGGTGTATCCCTGCTAGAGTGGGAGTTTACAGGAGGGAGAAGGCTACAATGTCCTAAGTGTTAATGGATCAGAGTTGAGAGTATACAACATTAATTTCCTTGCATTGTCGGCAGAGGGGCCTAGAAGCCATGGCACCTCAGTGGCAACCAGTACAGCTAAGCAGCTAGATCTTGGTTTGGAATGCCAGTCTTTAATAAAAGGAACCAGGGCTCCTTGGAGAAATGGCTGATCCTAGGACTAGGACAGAAAATATGTAAGATAAGTCTGGAAGATCCTCCAATGCCAGAAACTAAGGAAGTGATTAAAGACGTAGCCCACACTAATGAGGTATGTTAAAGTGGAATAGGATCCACTTTAAGGATCTCCCAGTGGCGAAGGGGAGAGCAATTTGAGCAACATATAAACAAGATGGGTTGAATCATAACTCAAATAATAAAATAACCATGAGTCATAAATTGTTGAATAAATTAATTAATGGGGAGAAGAGACAAATCTCCCACAAGGAGGGGAAGCAGAACTCCCCACTCCCTAAGTATAGGCTGCATATAGTGACTTCCTTTGAGAGTACAGTAAAGAAAAGAAATGGTGTCTGCAGTGGAAAAGCTTTGTAAACACTACCTTGGCAATGTAATTGAGGGTAATATCAGCAGAGCTAAATCATGCTGATAATATGTATTCTTGATAGAATATGATGAAAATGGCATCTTACCTCTGTGATCTTCCACCCCCAAACTTATAGCCCTACTCTAACATGAGACAAACATTAGTTTCTAAAGAGCGGAGTTTTATAAAGTACCTGACCAGTACTCCTCAATACTGTTACGGTCATCAAAAACAAGAAAAGTCTGAGAAACTGTCACAACCAAGAAGCACCCAAGGAGACATGACAGCTGAATGTAATATGGTATTCTGGATAGGATCCTGGGAGAGAAACAGGACACAAGGTAAAAATTGAGGCAATTTGAATATGGAATGGGCTTCATTTAATAATAATTCATTAATATTAGTCACTAAATTTCACAAATATACCACACTGATATAAGATGTCAGTAGTAGGGGAAACCAGATGTAGAACATATGGAACTTTCCATCCTATCTTTTCAGTTTTTTTCCTGCAAGTCTAAAATTATTCCAAAAATATAGTTTGCTTTGAAAAAGCATATTTATTTTAAGCTGTCATTCTTTTGTTAGTAATTTTTTGGTTTATTGTATGGTAGTCAGAGAATATGGTCTGTAAATATTTTGCTTTCTAGAATGTATTATATTTTGTGTTCCAATACGTGATATAACTGTTGTGAAAATTTGCACATGAATGAAAATAATGTGGCCAGGCGCAGTGGGTGGCTCACACCTGTAATCTTAACACTTTGGGAGGCTGAAGCAGGTGGACTGTTTGAACTCAGAAGTTCAAGACCACCCTAGGCACATAGTGAAACCCAGTCTCTACAAAAAATACAAAGAAATTAGCCAGTAGTGGTGTGCATCTGTGGTCTCAGCTACAAAGAAATTAGCCAGTAGTGGTGTGAGTCTCACTCTGTTGCCTAGGCTGGAGTTCAGTGACTCAATCTCGGCTCACTGTAACCTCCGCCGCCCGGGTTCAAGCGATTCTCCTGCTTCAGCCTCCCAAGTAGCTGGGATTACAGTCACTCGCCATCATGCCTGGCTAATTTTTGTATTTTTGTAGAGACAGGGTTTCACTATGTTGGCCAGGCTGGTCTTGAACTCCTAACCTAAGGTGATCTGCCCACCTCGGCCTCCCAAAGTGTTGGGATTACAGGCGTGCGCCACTGCACCCAGCTGAGGACCTATTTTTTAATTGGACATTTTAGCCCATTCAAATTTGAATGAAAAGCATGTAAATTTACTAATTTTTATGGTTTTCCACCTACAGAGCAGTCCCCATGAGTAGAACATTCAATTCAAAGGGTACCTTCAATGGACCAATACCTTGAACTGTGGATGTACACATCTCTCCTGGCGGGACCAGATGGATTATTACTCCTTTCTTTCTTTTTTTTTTTTTAATTAAAGCTCATTGCTCATTTGCTGTTCCCTGCTTCCTAGTAAATTGGGAGTAGCATTTCTCTGATTCCTGTTGAGATATTTTTGCTCTTGGTTCTACCTCATCATTTCTCATCTGCATTTTGGCATGTAGGAACAGGTTACCTAACCATTTTCCTTCTTAAACAATATATTGATGTGGAACTTCCTGTCTGGCCTTGCCCACTTTGCTTGCACTTTGTAGAGTAAACTACCAGAGCCTCACTACAATGCAATGAGGAATGTTTCGCATTCTGTATCTTATATCTTTACAGGAAAGTTCCAAGTAGCATCATGTTTCCTTTTTGCAAATTTATGTAGCTTAACTTGGCATCTTAATGAAGTTTATTTCTATCTGTATTATTCAAGTAGCACCAGTAGATGACTAGACCCATTCCTGAAACTCACCCATGGATGACCTACATACTAAGTAAGTTTTCTGAAGTCTTGTATCCTAAATGCATTTCAAAATAGAAAAAAATTTATGATCAGCAAAGACTCCTACTCTAACATCAACAAATAAAAGGTGAGTTTGCTCAGAGGGCTTTGTGGGTGTGTGCTCAATATCTCATATGTTGGATGCGTTACTGTACAAGGTCATAATGCTTGCAAAGAGTTAAAAAAGTAAACAGCACCCATTCCTGGATGTGGGTGTTCATGTTGATGGAACGGAATAGTTCTGTATTTCTGTTCCCTTGTCACTGTCTTCTAGCCTCTCACCTGCTCTGTGTAAAACCTAGTGGTGAGCTATGCTTTGAAAATTTTCTTTCCCACAGTCCAGGACATTCTGGATGCCTTATACAGGACATTCTGGACATCTCTTTTGCCTAGCTGTGATACACTTGGGGATAACAGGCATGGGCATCAGTGGATACTACTACTTTCTCAACATTCCATAGTTTATTTCTAAGGACATGGAACTTGTTGAATGGCATGATTCCCACATAATTTTCTCCTGCATGCAGGGGCCACAGGTATTGCAATTTAGACTCCATGCCTTCTATCCTAGGTTATTCCCTTTAACCTGTAGCTCAGGTTCAGCCCTCATTTTTTTCCCCTTTCCCTTTTTCTGTTTCTGACTGAAGTAGAGATGATTTTTGTAATGCTACATGCTGAACAGTTGCCCCCAGTACAGCTTGGGGAAGCAGACCCATTTTCTTTCATATTTTTATGGGGAGTTGACCGATACCTTGAAAATCCTAGATCACTAAGAATGGCTTCAGGATCTAAGAATGGATCTAGCAGAAAAATTTCTTTCTTAATTATATTTGACATTCAGCTGCTGGACTATACATTTAAACAGCAATTGTGTCCACCTGCCACTGTCGCTTGGTATTTTGTTTGGCACTAGTGGATGCAGAGGATGTTGCTAGTCTATAATCTGAAAGCCACTGTATACACATGCCTGAAACCTATCCATGATTGTCCATCTTGAGGCAAAGATTTTGAATTGTGAGTAGAGTACTCTGCTTAGTGCTCTGACACTCTCCTGCTGTTAAAAACTGCATGCCTCCTCTTTGCTCACCTCTAGTCCTTCAAAGCTCACTCCTGTATGGACAGTAAGGGACTTACTAGGGTCAGCTAAGGCTAAGTCAGGGGCTGATAATTGTTTTTGCAGAGTAATGAGTTCCCAGTCAATGGATGGCTCAATACTAATTTCTTTAAACGTTGAAGAACCTGGGTTGATAAGACAGATTCCTTTTGTTCTTGAGCTTTCCCCTGCTTGGTCAAATCTACACTGATCTTAATCTTATAACTCACAGTTACATCATTAATGGTTTAGCAATCATGAAATAAGCTTCACAAACTTTATGTCGTATCCATCATACTCCCAGAAGGAGAAAAAATCAGACGGTGACAATTTCTATGTTCATCCCCACTTTGGCTAATCCCTGTGATCCAAGCAACACCGGCGTTTATCACGAGGTACTTTCAGTCTTACTTTCTCCAAAAAGTTCCTTTTAATCTTCTCCAAAGACAAGCTGATATCTCCAAATAGCTTGTGTCTCAACTATTTTTGCTACTAATTGTTGAAAGATGGCATGAAACCTTGATATACTTTGGGGCATTTTTTCAAATTGAAAGACATTCTGTAGGATGGAAGATTTTATTCTTTTTCCTTTAAGGATGTAACTATTTTACTCTTCTTCCTTTAAGCCAGAGTTATTTTAAAATAAATATTCTCCAAATTCTTCACCCGAAAATATTGGCTCCGTCATCAATAGAAAGCAAGGGTTTTGTCTGTTCTGTTCTCTGCTGAATCCTCATTGCCTGAAACAAATTTTTGTAATCATTAATTCTTATGAGATACTTTACAAATAATTTTTTAATAGATTAATTTAAAAACTGCTTTCTGGAAAACTCAGTAAATAGTACATGATTTGTTGTTCACCTCTCCAGAATATGGTAATCATCCATATTTGTATTTATTATTTATTCTTATTTTATCAGTAGATGGGGACACATATAGAACTGAGATTTTCTGCAGGTAATCACCAATAAATATTTTACAAGTACTTGACTTTAAAAGGAGCAAATTTTCTAGATCAAGATCTTAAAAATCACAAACTATGTGGTTCAAATTCCATCCATGGGGGCAGAGAATATCCCTTTAGACTTTCTTTTTCCATTTCTTAACTCTTCAGATATCAGGGAGAATCAGATATTAAAATTCTTAAAATCTAATTTGGGAGAGGCCACATGGGTTATGACCCCTGAGAAAAGGCAAGGGTTTATTGGATTTCTTTGGGTTATTATCTGTCTTTAGGGATGTTTTGGCACACAGGACATAAGTGAGTACAACCTCTGGCTACTCTGAGCTCTGATGCTGTTGACTGAAATGGGCTAGCATCTTAAAACGTTGAAGTTTGTTGTAACAGAAACCTCAACTCTCTGTATGCCTCCTGGGTCTGCAAGTAAGTCAGTGAATGTTTCCCCACTGGTTCCAAATACCAATTGGGGAATTCAAGCCAATGATAATGATATTAAAACATGAACAGACTTTGTTTTTGAAGCTGTTCCAGCCTCTACTGCCAACTCCTTCCCTGGGACCCACCAAACATGAGTGAACTGGAGATGGAGAGGCAGCTCTCCATGAATCTGTCTTGGGGGAACATGGGACCGGCTCATCTGCAGGGCCCTTTTAGCCACTCTAATCCTTTGCTAGGAGCTCCTCAACCTTTGGGATACTAGGGCTGCATTATCTTTTTTATTACAGCGCCCATGCATGTGTCTCAGGCTTTTTCCATGCCAGCAGGTCAAAGAGGGGTTGCCTACTTACTTTGTGGGATGCTGCAATCAATTACCTTGCTTTGGAAGCTAGCTCTTGGGAAGCCTGCAGAGGTGTACTTACACCTTGTTCCTAGACTGTAAAACAAGTTTAAGCTTTGCATTTCAGAGCCTTTCTTGTCCACAGCTCATGAAAGGGAGCAACTGATTCTGTTTTCTTTCCCCAGCAGCTCCAGCCACTGGGGAAATGGAGCTATTTGATTCAGCTGAGAAATGAAGGTGTGTTTTACTCAGATTAGACTCAGGTGATTCTTGTTTTAAGTGGTCCTGTGAAAGTCTTTTAATCACTAAAGTCCCAGCTCTAGGAAACGTGCTCTTTTGTAATAGCCTTGTAGAATATGGCACCCGGTTTCTTCAGACATGAGTTGGAGAGAGCTAAGGCTCATGAATTGCTTCAAAGGCTGGATGTCTTGAGTGTTACATCAAACTTTGTTTTTGTTTATTTTCCTGCATCTGATACTGGCATTTGTGCAGCATCTTGCACTGGGGTAGAATGTCCTGAAAAGTGCCTTAAATTATGATATTTCCCCTAGTAAATAAGAGGGATAACTTTGCTAATGAAGTTCCTTAGTGCACTATTCACGGTAGCCAAAATATAAAAACCACCCAAATGACCATCAGCTGATGCATGGGTAAATAACATGTGACCCATCCGGAAAAGGAACTACTTATTCAGCCATAAAAGAACAAAGTACAGTGGTATTGTTTGGATATTTGTCCCCCCCAAATCTCATGTTGAAATATAATCCCTAGTGTTGGAGGTGGGGCCTGGTGGGAAGTGTTTGGGAGTGTTTGGGTCATGGGGTGGATCCCTTATGAATGGCTTGGTGTCATCCTCATGGTAATGAGTGAGTTCTCTTCTGAGTTCATGGGAGATCTGCTTGTTTACAAGAGAGTGGAAGCTCCCCCACGTCTTGCTTCTGCTACTGCCATGTCACATGCCTGCTCTCATTTTGCCTTCCACCATGAAAAAAAGCTCCTGAGGCCTTACCAGTAGTCCAGCAGATGCCAGCACCACATTTTCTGTACAGCCTACAGAACTGTAAGCCAATTAAGTTTCTTTTCTTTATAAATTACCCAGCCTCATTACTCCTTTATAGCAACACAAATGGCTTAACACATATCAATACATGCTACAACATGGATTAATATTGAAAGCATTGTGCCAAGTGAAAGAAGTCAGATGCAAAAGTCCACATATTTCTGATTTTGTTTACATGAAATATGCATAACTGGAACGCCTATAGAAATCAGATTAGTGGTTGTCAGGGGAGGTGGAAAGAGGGAGTCACTGCTTAATGGTTATAGGGTTTCCTTTTTTAAAAAACGTAATGTTTTTGCAAACCCACCACCCTCCAGAGTTTTCTTTTAAATTAATGAAAATTTTCTGAAACTAGACAGTGGTAATAGTTTCACACGTTGTGACTGTATTAAAATGCCACTGAATTTTGCACTTTAAAATGGCTAAAATGGCAAATTTTACGTTATAAGCATTTTACTATAATCAAAATATTAAAAAAGAAACAGTATTATAAGACAAATAAAATACAGTATTTCTATAATAATCATAGAATTGGGCAAGGGTTTTCTATATACAAACTACTAAAGGCATCAAGCAAAGATGAAGAGATACAGCCACTTTAAACATTTAAAACTTCTGCTTCGTATATCATAATAATTGTTATAACACATTTGAGAGATATTTGAGAGCCAAAGTTCATAGTTTTAAATATATATATATCCCACAAATCTATGAAAAATTTAGTTTTTAAAAAGCAGTAGGAAAAAATGTCAAAGGAAATTCACAAAAATGTGAATGGTTTCAAACAAAAACATATTCATCAATATTTTCTAAAATAAAAACTGAAATGAAGAAATAGGTTTTTCCACATTGGACTGACTAGAATTTATGACATTTAAAGCATCTGAGTAAAACAAGAGTGTATGAAAATAGCACTGTTATATACAGAATGTTAAATTGCCATTGTTATTTTGTAAGATAATTTTATAATTTATATTAAAATTTTAAAATATGCATAACCTATGTCCCTGAAATTCCATTTAAACAATTGTATTCTATAGAAGTTTACTTTATATTACAGAAGCAATAGGAAGATTGTCTTGAGATATATAGGCATAGTAATTTTATTCTGGTAAGTTTAGTAATAACAATACAAAATTAGAAATGACCAAAAGGACATCTGATGAGAGAAGGAAGAGTTTAAATTAAACATAACATAATAAGATGCTCAATAACCATTAAAGAAAATGTGGTACATATACACCAGGGAATACTATGAAGCCATAAAAAAGAATGAAATCATGTCCTTTGCAGGGACATAAATGGAGCTACAGGCCATTATCCTAGAAAACTAACACGGGAACAGACCGCATGTTCTCACTTATAAATGGGAGCTAAATGTTGAGAACATACGGACACATAGAGGTGAACAATACACAATGGGGCCTGTTGGCGGGTGGAGGGTGGGATGAGAGAAAGGATCAGGAAAAATGACTAATGGGTATCAGGCTTAATACTTGGATGATGAAATAATCCGTACAACAAAATCCCATGACACAAGCTTACCTATATAACAAACCTGCACATGTACCCCTGAACTTACAAGTTAAAAAAAACTTAAGTGGGGCTAATAACAAAGTACCAAAATGGAAAAGTATCTACTATATACAGTTTTGTGAAAAAAGGGAAACAGCTTAGTAATATTTATAGTATGATCTCAAACTTCCATTTTGGAAAGGATAGATTGGGAGAGATTTTATTGCTTAATCATATACTTCAAAATCTAATTTTGTCATCATGATTGAATATTATTTTTGCTTTTTGCATTTTTCTATTTTTAAAAAGTAACTCTATATCTACTTCTATAACTTTTAAAATAATTTATTTCCAGGCTAATCATTGCTATTCCAACGTTGTGCTCTTGGAACAGTGAGAGTTTATTTCCTCTAGATGTTCTGCTTATTTGCAGAGAATCGTAGTCCTTCCTGATCTCAAGAGGAATTTGTCTTTTCCTGCCCTCCTCTTTTGGCTTTCTTGCTGCAGCTCACATTCCCTGATGAGCCCCAAGCCTCTTCTTTCGCACAGGCTAATGGAGAAATCAGCATTGGGAGATTATGAATGGTTACCTCATTTGTGCTGGCCCTCTAGGGCTGAGGTTGGCATTTATAATTTTCTAATTTGTAAATGTGCAGCCAGAAATAGCTACAAAATATGTCTTGGGGCACCCAGAGTCTGTTTTCAGGATCTGGAATTAAAATGCACACAAAGAAGTTACCAGGTTGCACACATTCTCTTTACATCTTCTCCGTCACTGTGCTCTTGCTTTCTCCATTGTCTTTCTTCATTTCTCCTTGCTCCATCTGTTTCTCTTCTCTTCTTCATCCTCATCTTCACACGCGTGGAGTTTTTTAAATTTAGGGATTCATTTAGGAAAATGGCTTCCTGTTGGTATCACAGCCCAACACACAATAGCCAGAATGAGGGCTAAACTTGGGTGACTGGAGGAAAGGAAAATCAAGCCTCTCTTACACAGATCTGTTTTACAGTGGCCAGAACTGTAGATTTGGGGAAGAGATGAAAATGATCCATTGCATTTTGGTCATGCTCAATTCGATCTAGAGATGAAAATGATCCATTCCACTTTGGTCATGCTCAATTCGATCTAGAGATGAAAATGATCCATTCCATTTTGGTCATGCTCAATTCGATCTATCTGTGAGATATACACGCAGGATACACATGTCTGGGGTAAAAGAGGGATCTGGGCTGCAGATACGGGGTAGGAATTCATCACATATCTATGTCCAAAAATCACCCAGCTAGTAACTGACAGAGCTTGGATTTATACCCAGGCTAGGTGACTCCCAGACCCTGTACACGACTAACACGCAGTACTGCTGCTTTCTTAGATGACCTGCAAATCGATCCCAAAGTCAAGATTCTAAAGATGGCATTATTCCATTGGCTGTAGTCCATGCCACTCCTTCATCTCCAGAGCCTCCATTCCTCATTCCGTACCCTTAGGGAGACTCAGAACCATCCTTCCCTTTCCTATGCTGTGCAGCCTGTGTTTGCCAAAATGAGCTTTAGCCTCTAATATGGTTTGGCTGTGTCCCCACCCAAATCTCATCTTGAATTGTAGCTCCCATAATTCCCATATGTTGTGGGAGGGACCTGGTGGGAGATAATTGAATCATAGGGATAGTTTCCCCATTCTGTTCTTGTTAGTGATTAAGTCTCACAAGATCTGATGGTGATACGGGAGGGGGGCAGGGAAGTGCTGGGTAGAGAAGGGCGGGGTCCTTGGTGAGGACTCCACCCTAGGGCCTATGCCCACAGACCTATGTGAAGACAGGCATTCCTGTTTTCACACCAAAATGTTGCAATTTCCAAGACCACTCTGGACCACCATGTCCCCCGATCCTATGCCTATAAAAACCCTGAGACCCTAGTGGGCACACACACAAGTGGCTGTACGTTGAGAGAAACACACTGACAGAAGGACACACTGACAGATGTCAGCAGTGATGGTGGAATGACATGGATGACATGGAATTCGGGCTAGGGCGGTCAGAAGAGAGCCCTGCGGCTGAGTGGCCCAACTCCAGGAGAAGACCACCTTCCCACTCCATTCCCCTTCTGGCTCCCTGTACATCTGTTGAGAGCCACCTCCACTTAATAAAGCCTTGTACACAACCTCCCAGCCCACATGTAATTCGATTTTTCCAGTTATTAGGGCAAGAACCCAGGATACAGAAAGTCCTCTATCCTTGCAATAAGGCAGAGGGTCTAATTGAGCTGATTAACACAAGCTGCCTGTGGACAGCTAAACTGAAATTGCACACTGTAACACATACCCACTAGGACTTCGGGAGCTATAAACTCAACCCTAGACGCTGCCTTGGGGTTGGAGCCCCACGACCTGCCCGTCTGCATATGCTCCCCCTAGCGGTTCGAGCTGCAGGGCAAAGAAAAAGCAAGCCGCACCCTTGTTGCACGTCCTGCAAAGGGGATAAAGGAACTTTTCCCGTTTCAATGGTTTTATAAGGGCAAACCCCTTTCATTTGGTTCTCATTTTCTTTCTTGCCTGCTGCCATGTAAGACATGCCTTTTGCCTTCCACCTTGATTGTGAGGCCTCCCTAGCCACGTGGAACCACGAGTCCATTAAACCTATTTTCTTTATAAACTAACCCAGTCTCAGGTATGTCTTTATCAGCAAGATGAGAACAGACTAATACAGCTTCCTTTCCCTTCAATCTGATAGCGTTTTGCAAGTACTAAGTTCATATTGTCAAATATAAACAGTTATCACATTTCAGGTAAATATACTAGCTTTCTATTAATCTAGGAGTCAGGTAGATTGAATAATAAATTAGAACACCTTTCTTCACAGCTATTTGTTCAATAATATAGTAAATGATTAAGGAAGGAAACCAGCTGTGGGTATCTGGTTTCCCCAGATGTCAAGCAATTTGGTGGAGCTTTTTTAAAGTGGAAATTCCGGTCAGTCGCAGTGGCTTAAGCCTGTAATCCCAGCACTTTGGGAGGCCAAGGCAGGTGGATCACTTGAGGTCAGGAGTTCAAGACCAGCCTGGACAACATCATGAAACCCTGTCTCTACCAAAAAATACAAAAATTAGCCAGACATAGTGGCTTGAGCCTATAATCTCAACTACTTGGGAGGCTGAGGCAGGAGAATAGCTTGAACTCAGGAGGTGGAGTTTGCAGTAAGCTGAGATCATACCACTGTGCTTCAGCCTGGGAGACAGAGTGAGACTCTGTCTCAAAATAAATAAATAAATATAAATAAATAAAGTCAAAGTGGAAGTTCTGAGTCTTAGAGCAATCATAAACCAGCTTTCAGGCATATGCCAGAAAATCTGAGCTTCAGTTGGTGGGAGCTGGAGGAGTCCTTGAGGATTATTTATTCTTCTGGTGTCAAGTTGCAGATGATAAGGAAGCTGATCCCACAAATGTGAAGTGATATATTCCCTTCAAGGTCTTCCCCTGTCTGGGTTAAACATCCCTAATTGTTTCAACAGTTCTTCAAATGAAAGTATTTAAATGTCCTGCTGTCTTTTCTCTATGTGGCTTAAGTTTGTCAATGTTCTCCATACTAAAATCCAGAATAGAATTTAATGCTTCAGACTTTAGCAGATTTTTACAGGACAAATTAAGATTAGTAATTCCAGTTTCCTTAAGTTGATGTTTTTGTAAATAATCAAGGTGCTTCCTTGTTTTCCATAAAATATGATTGCTGATAAAGCAGTTCCTTTTAATATATCTTATACAGCTGGAGTTCTTGCTCTATTTAAAATTTAATTCTTGAGATGGCGTAACTCTTCCTCAGAAATCCTCAGTGGTAGAAAGGGGGCTTAATTATTTATATGAGAATGAAATAAATGATGTTTCTTGAATCAATTACTGCTTTGTATCTCCTTCAGCATCTGGAAGGCCAGATTAACCCCACTGAGCATTGAAAGCCACTAAATTATGCCATATTTCATTAGAGTATACTACCAAGATAAAGTTTTGGGTTTTCTAAACTATGAAATAGGAATTATCCAACTTTTTTTCTTGTATGTGTTGTACCAGAAAAGGTGATTAGAAAGGTAAACTTATGGTTTATTTTATCTATCAACTTGACTGGGCCACAGTGTGCCCACATATTTGGTTAAATGTTATTCTATGAGAGTGTCTTGGGATGATAGTAACGTTTGAATTAGAAGACAGAGTAAAGCTGATTTTCCCCCACCCACTCACAGTATGGGCAGGCTTCATCCAATCTCTTAGAGAGAAGACAGAAAAAAAAAAAAAAAGGCTGAGGAAGGGAGAATTTACTCTTCCTTCCTGTCTTTGAGCTAGGACATGGATCTTCTCTGGCCTCATGAACTTGACCTGAAATTTATACCATTGACTCTCCTGGTTTTCAGGCTGTCAGACTTAATCTGGAACTCCATCACTGGCCCTCCTGAGGCTCCAGTTTGCTGACTACAGATCTCAAGACTCCTCAGCCTCCATAATCATGCAAGCCAATTTCTTATAATCAGTGTGTATGTGTGGGTGTGTCTGAATAAAGCCTGGACTTTCTTCTTGTCTTGTATTGAGGGTTTAAGTTCCTATTTTCAAGACCTGAAGGAACAGAATGACCAAAGTTGACACTGGTTGCTGTCCATCATGCATGCAAGTACTTACGCTGTGCCAGACACTGAGGTAGGCACTGAGGATGCCAAATGCGGGCAAGGCCAGAATTGGTGCCAGACATCATGGTACTTACAACATTTGAGAAAAGGGATGCTGACCAGTCATCAGAGAATAAATGCCATATATTAAAAGATTAACAAAGCGCTCTAACAATTGTTTACACCTCTAGCTCCTTCATTTCCTGGTGACTCCTTCTGGGAAGTGTTTTAAACTTTAGACCCTATCATATTCTCTGACACATAAGAGATGCTATGAATGTAAACATTTGTTGACCCAGTCTAAATGTGGTACTTATACACATGGAATACCACGCAACCTTAAAAAATGAACAAGATCATGTCCTTTGCAGGGACATGGATGGAGCTACAGGCCATTATCCTGAGAAAATTAACAGACGAACAGAAAACCAAATACCACATGTTCTCACTTATAAGTTGGAGATAAATGATAAGAACACATGGGCAGATAGAGGAGAACAACACACAATGGGCCCTATTGGTGGGTGGAGGCTGGAAGGTGGGAGAGCATCAGGAAAAATAACTAATGAGTACTAAGCTTAATACCTGGGTGATTAAATAATCTGTACAGCAAACCCCCATGACACAAATTTACCTACGTAACACACCTGCACATGTACCCTTTAACTTAAAATAAAAGTTAAAAATAAGTAAGTAAATAAATAAATAAATAAAAATAGGATTAAAAATTATTGAAAGAATGAATTGATTAATTTAACAAAAAGAAATGGGCACTGTAAGGAGAATGGAAGTAACAGAAGTCCACTTTAGCTCTTTGTCTAATGCAAGTTCTACTTATCAGTCTTGATTTGAAGAGTGAACTTGAAGTCTAGCAGAACCATGTTTTATTTATTTTCATAAAACATTTCTTGAGCAGCTACTATAAACCAGGCTCTTTGCTAGGCCCAGGGATATACAGAAGAAGAGGACAGAGGCCTGTACTATAATAGCTAAGAGTATGGTAGATAGTAGGATGCATCGGTCTCATTAAAGGCATCTTCTCCTTTTCCCGGGGAAGATGAGGAGGAGCTAAGACTGAGAAGGCAATCACAGAGAAAATAATGTACAATCCAGAACACATCTGTCTACTTTAGTGAATTACTTACTTGGGTTTAATTTACAAGAAAAGCCCAATCAAGGCCAGTGAAGAGTGCTTTCGAAATCCTTGGGGCATATAATTAGCTTTGCTTTTAACCTTGCTGACATAGAATGAACAGACTTTTAATAATGTTTAATTACTAAATTGTACCTTTCTTTTTAATGAACTACTCCAAGTGGCACTCCAGAGGGATTTTTTTTTTTTTTTTAGCTCTTATGAAACTGTTTTTTCCATTCAGTATAAAAGATACAAGAGGCAGAGCTGGATTGGCTGGCTAAATCTTAGATGACTTTGTAGCCCGCATGGCAACTTCATGACATTAAAATCAGGTAATGTCTAGGCTAAGGCTGCCTCAGAGAGAAAGGCTCTTACAAAGACCTTTTATCCCTCAACATTATAACACCCCAAGCCTCCCCCAGTGCTTCCATCTCTTGTCACCTGGCACCACTCTGTCTCCTCTTATTGGTCCACCCATATCCACACTAGGGCAGGGGTTAGAAAGGAAAATGATAAGGAAGAAACTTTATTAGGAGATTGAGCTTGTTACATTGCCTTTTCCTTTTATTCCAAGATATTTCTCTCTTTATCTTCTTTTAATGCCAGGAATTCACCATTAAATATTGGTTTTACTATTAATAATTGTATGGCAGCTTTGGTTGCAATGATATAAAACCTGACTCCAATTGGTATAAAAACCAAAGGAAATGTAATTGCCTGAATAACTGAAAAGTACCTTGGTAATCTAGGATGCATGCATAGCTTGAACCAGAGGCACAAGTGAATGTCACCAGGACCTATATTTTCCTAGTTTCCTTGGCCTGCCTTCTTCTGGGTCAATTTCAATGGAAGTTTAATTTTCCTCAAAGTTGAAAAATTGCTGCCAATAATTTCTTAAAGCTATATATACATTCACTTTCATGTCCAAGCAGGAAATAGAACATCATTGTCCCAATACTTGTAGTATTATATATAATTTACCATGGTTGCAATTGCTTAGGTCACTTATTATTCTCTGGTCAAGCTATGCGGTCAGAGAGAAGAAAGGCACTGATAGGCTTAGCCCTAGTTCACATGGTACAATCCTGGAAACAGAGTCACAGGGATAATGTTACTTTTTCAAGATCACAAATCTAGTGAGTTAGTAGGAGTATACATCTCGTGTTCTCTGTGACACACCAAATGTTGCAAACTACCTGTAAGAATTCAATGCACTCTTTTATTTATGCACAAAAGAGGAGTTTAACTCTTTGCATCTGATTGTACAGTTTTCTCTCTTTAATTTAGTTATGATTGTTCCACTGACCAATTCTGTGATCCTAAAGCAAATTGAAGTCCTTCAACCTCTGCCAGCATCAGAGGTTATTAACAAAGGCAATGTAACAAGATCAATCTCCTAATAAAGTTTCTTCCTTATCATTTTCCTTTCTAACCCCTGCCCCAGTGTGGATATGGGTGGACCAATAAGTAGAGACGGAGTGGTGCCAGGTGACAAGAGATGGAAGCACTGAGGGAGGCTTGGGGTGTTGTAATATTGAGGGATAAAAGGTCTTTGTAAAAGCCTTTCTCTCTGAGGCAGCCTTAGCCTAGACATTACTTGATTTTAACGTCATGATTCTCATCTCTAAGGTAAGAGAGAGAATGTCTGCTCCATCAGGACCCATGCATTAATGCCCACAAAAGCACTTATAAATTTCAGAGGGCTACACAAATATATGATGTTATCTTTAGTGGTAGCATTAATTGTCATTGGCTGTTACACGGCTTCTTTGACTATGATGGGCCCTGGTAATCACGGATTCCTTAGTTGACTGTGAGCTCTCTGAGGACAAGGATTAGGTCTGTTTGGGAAACTATTTCTGACCACAGAGCATAGTTCTGGGCACATGATATAATGCTCAAGAATAATCAGCTGAATTAATAATGTAGTCCACACATTCAATAGGCTGAGATTTAGAAGGCTAGAGCGTTCAACATGGTTAGGAAATTTCTAGGAATGCACAAATACAATGAAGAGTTTCAGAAACAAAGAAACTACAGAAAGTGATAACATTTTCCAGCAAATTCCTTAAGGATTTCTATGAACATAGTACTGTGGTATGTGGTTAGAAATGACTCAATATACTAAATCTATCTAAGTTATCAAATTAAAAGTAAACTTACTAAAAAATAAAAGCCCACACAAATATCAGTGTCTGCATCTAAGGTTCAAGAGGGCTATGTCTTGAGGTGGTAAAAGTGTGAGAAATTTTTGAGGAATAGCAAAGCAAACAAGAAACCCTATGACATCTTTAGGAAACCTCATGGGACATTATATTTGTTTTATGCCAACTGAAGGCATAAGCAGTTGTTGTTTATTTGTATGCTTTCAAATGGATTTTGAAGGCAGATTGGGTGCTAATAGGTTTTGCCATAATAAAGAAAAGCATTACCAAATACGTAGTACAGTGCCAAACAGTCTATAATCAATAACTGGTGTCTGTGTGTTGAGGTAGGTCAAACAAGCTTCTTATCAATAAGGTCAGAACAGAGCTGGTGACAGTAGAATTCTAAAATCTGCTCAACAAGATACGTGCCAAGCCTGGACAGAAATGTAATAAGGGAGGCTGGGGAGGTAAAGAAAAGGTTGAGGGGGATGGAGCATAGATATCAGCAATCTGCATGAAAATGGAGATGCATGAATTGTAAGGAAATATTCCTGCAGCCCAGAGACCCATTCTAGAAACTGCTCCCATGCATTTGCTGGGCTCTTAGCAGATTGTTCCCATGATTTTATGCAGTGAATCACTCTATGTCCTATGCTGCTCTGGAGCTAACCCTGAGAAGCTGAATAAACTTGCAAAAGTTATTTCACCACAATGTGTCTCTCTTTTATCATCTAGCAACTAGAGATAACAGTAAGTTATTATGAGGGTCAAAGGGAAGAATACATGTAAAGCCCATAGAACAGTGGTTAACACACAGGAAGAAATCAGCAAAGCTGGCTATGCTTATTTATGACACACCTCACTTTACCTGCTTAGAACAAGTCTCAGTTACAAAAGAAAATCAGCTCAAGATTCATAAGGTGCTTCCTATGTAGCTGCAAAAGTGCTGGCCGTGGGGTATACGTAGAGAAGAGACTCACACTCTGTCCTGAGAAGTTGCTGGTCAATTGAGTTACTGGGAGACAAAACAGCCTAAATTCTTTTCGGTCCAGTGAGCAGCCATTTTAGATTCTACAGGAGGTTGTTTTTCTCTGTTTCAAAAGACAGCTGGGTTTTCGGGTGTCAAGAAGAGTTGAAACTGAACCATTTGGTGAGAGGCTGGAGGGGGTCTTTATAAATAGAAAACAAGTGGGAAGAGGTTTTATTGAGGAAATAAAAAAAGCACCTGTATATTTTCAAAATAGTGCAATTTTATAGAAACGTTCCACTTTGGAGTTGAACAATAAGAACACATGGACACAGGGAGGGGAACATCACACACCAGGGCCTGTTGGAGGGTGGGGAGCTAGGGGAAGGATAGCATTAGGAGAAATACCTAATGTAGGTGATGGGTTAATGGGTGCAGCAAATCACCATGGCACGTGTATACCTATGTAACAAACCTGCACATTCTGCACATGTACCCCGGAACTTAAAGTCTAATAAAAAAAGGAAAAGAAAAAAGAAATGTCCCACTTTGTAGCGGCCTGCTTAAAATGACTTGGCCCTAATTTGGGAAGTTCCATCCACTGCAATGAAGAGAATCTAAAGAGCAAATTCAGTGGCCTCTTCCGTTTGCCTTTATGGAACAAATAAGTCAAAAGTTTTATTTTCTATCCTATACAGAGTCAAAGAGTAGAAAACAGAGTATTTCAAAAAGAGGTAGGCAAGCATGAGTTCATTATGGAGGCATTATTTTAACCAAATTATTCTAGAAATAAAAATTTACTGGGGAGAAACATTAAAAACGTGTGTGTGTGTTTGTGTGTGTTTATAAACCTAGGAGAAAGAAAAAAATTTCAGAGCCTGGAATTAATATAAGTTCAGTTCCAAGCTAAGATAATTTCTTGTATCTGGCTTAAATACATTAAACAAGGGAGAATTTGTTGAGCACCTAGTTATTAGCTCCAATGCAAGGGGACTCAAGAAGGAGAAATGCACTGTTTTTCTCTTGGAGGCAATCCCATACTTGAAGTGGGCTCCAAATACCAGTCTACAGAGGCCAGCCTGTGCTGAACTTCTAACAGTGCCAGTTATTTCCTCATTATTATGTTCATTTTTGCTTTGGTAAAAGGAGCATCCCTGGGCTTTCCTGGCGAATGCAGTTATGTGGTCATGGATAGGAAGATCCCTACTTTCTTGACCATTCTTTTTTTTTTTACCCCCTCAATAATATGCCACGGCAGTTCTGACATCTTGATCTCATTTACTGGGGGTCATCACTGTGTCTAAGTTTCAAGAAGTCAACCTAGCAAACCAATATCCAATTCTTCCTGGAATCTAATTATGGAGTTGCAGTTGAGTTCTCCAGGTTAATGAATTCTGTAGTCATGTTCCCCTAGTTCCTGTAGTACACAGTCATGTTTTGCAATTGTTTAGATGTACATGTTTTTTTCTTCTGGATCAGGGATTATATATCATCACTTAAATTAGTCTCAGGTCTACCCTTCATTATTAGCCTGAATGCATTGAGGGATAGTGAAGTAAATATCAAAAAAGGCCATTTTGTGAGGCATATGTTTAGGTGAGGCCATTGCATGTTTGGAGGCAAATGGAAGCTACACTATTTTAGCAAGTTGGCCTAGATTCCCCTAGGGATACAGCCTAGCCATGATGCAAATGTGGCATAATAATGTGATGCTGCGTCTGTGGCTACATGTGGGGCTGGCTGTGGCAGTATTAGAAATCTGGATTGAAGCCGTAAGGACATAGCAACCCATTTCTAAGACCTCTGTAGGCCAGGGGAGTGGAAGGTGTGTTGGTCTAAGGTGATGTAAAAATCAAATTCAACAGACTCCTTTTTTGTAAGCATGCTGAAATGTTCTGGCACTTCCACTTTGCTTTACTTTAAGCCATCTTCCAGTCCAGGCCTGGAGGAGCCATCTATCTCACCAAACTCATCTCAGATCATTAATATCAAGTATTAGGTAAGTGCCTTCATGTCAATAAATTCTATCCTGTTCATTGTTCTATTTTTCTCACCTGGTTAACAGCCACCATACTTACTCTTACATGCGTTTCTTCCGTTCCTTCCAGATCATATGAGCTAGATCTTACAAGTCTGTTAGTGTATAGCCCTTCTCTTCTGGGACTCTGCTAAACTTGACTCTAGTTATCAAGCTGGGGACAGGGAAAGTGGTAGGAGATCAAGTATCATAGTGCAAGGCACCCGTTCAGGTGAATCCATTGCATGATCCCCAGGCAAAAGGAGATCTCATCTGGAAAAGAGTAAAAAGCTGCTTCTGCTATGAGGAGAGTTTAGAGGATTAGAGTTTAGAGGATTAGGAGGTGGCTAACATCTGGCTCATTAGCCCATATATTCCTATCCAACACCTATCTTATATCGTATCCCAAATAATCATTTTCCAAGATTCAGCTTTCTTCTTATCAGGCCTGTGATTTTGACATATGAGACTTGTTGAGACAGTTCCTTTAATCTTTGCAATTCTTCCACCCCTGCTACAATCTATTCTACTGCATAGTCTGTCCTCTGGCTGTAAGGGCTAAAAGTGTCTTTTAATTTATCATAGATGTTTCTGGCTTTTAGATCATGCTTACAGTTGACAATTAACCAGCACTGGAATATTTTTTTGGTGTGTGTACAAAATCTCCCATGCCCCCTCCCCCCAGAAAACGACTCTACTCCACAATTCTTATAATTTTCATAGGTACCAAATTGATTAAGCATCAGAGCTACTCAATCTCCCAAAGTCTTCTTCTGATCCCATTAATGACAGATAGAAGCCTATGTACTCATGATGCCACTTACTACAAGCAATAGAGTTTTATTGCCTTCACACCAGTGGGAAATCCAATTCCTAAATTATTCCCGAGAGTGTTTGTAAGATCACTTCTGTTACCAATAATCTTAGGTAGGGTTTTCTAGAAGCAGAACCTGAGGTATAAATTAACTGTCAATGTTTTATTTGGGAAATATAATCTTAGGAGGCAAGAGGGAGGGAAAAGTGAAGAAAGTAAGCAAGCATGGGAAACAATGCAAAACAATGCATTAAACACTCTGGCTTCTGCTTCACGTTGAGCCAAGAAGAGCCCTATTTGGTTTCTATGAAGGTATATCCTGTTTGTCATGAGGGCATTCTTGGCATATCTGGCTGTACAGAACAGTGCATTGACATGTTGTAGAGAGAAACAGAAAATTGGCCACAGGCTGTCTACTTTTTCCTGTCCCACTGGTTAAAATTTCCAACACTGAACTGACCCCTTTGACAGCTGCTATGGAACCCAGGTCCTGGGACACACAGGTGGGAAGAGGGAAGAAGAGCCAGAGACCCTAAACTGTTCAATATCAGGTCATAGATGGCCTGGGTTCACATGTGGTCTGTGAGTCATGGTGATAGCTGAGGGGAAGTTTGTTAGTATATGTGTGGGAGACAGTTGAGAATGAGAGACTCTGAGAAGGCACATAGATATGTTTGATGTATGAGGTTTTGTGAGAGAATGACTGAGTCCACTCAAGGAGAAACAGGGATAAAATGCAAATACCCATTGGTTATAAGGTTTGTTTTCTGACTTGCCTTGATCAGAAGTTGTGCACAATCTCAAAAACCCTACCAGGAATAAGAACCAGAGTATACGTATTAAATATGTACAGTGTGTAAATAATTGTTCTAAACACTTTATATGTTACATCTTCTTTTGTCCTCACAATAGTTTATGAGGTAAGTGCTGCTATTAACCCCATTTTCATATTAGAAAACTGAAGTTCAAAAATGTGAAGTAACGTTCTGAATATCATGCAGCCATTAACTGACAAGGCCATGAGGTCATGATTCGAACCCACAGCCACCTGATTCTAAAGTCCACCTCTTAAACTAAATATGAACTGCCTTGAATATCTGAACATAGTTCAAAATATTTCTCCTAGTGTTCTCTTTTTTACAGGCAGATATACTTACATGCCAGGAGCACTTATTGCCCATAAGAGATTTGAAAATTCAACATTAAACTTGTTGAAGCTTAGCTCCAAAGCCACCCTCAAATAAAGACAGGCCTAGCCTAGGTCCCTTGGGCAGCACATGTCTGGCCTGCAGTAACCGTGACCTCTCATGGAGCACACACATATGGCAGAGACCTGACCTGAATGTGGTTCTCAGGCAGAAGCTTATTGTGTAGAACCTTGGCACACTGTCAAGGGGGAATAGGGCCTCTTTTAGTGAGATACTGGACCTCACAGGCTCTGAACCAACAGTGATGGCTACTGTAGCCTTGTAGTATAGTTTGAAGTCAGGTAGCGTGATGCCTCCAGCTTTGTTCTTTTGGCTTAGGACTGACTTGGCAATGCGGGCTCTTTTTTGGTTCCATATGAACCTTAAAGTAGTTTTTTCCAATTCTGTGAAGAAAGTCATTTGTAGCTTTATGGGGATGGCATTGAATCTATAAATTACCTTGGGCAGTATGGCCATTTTCACAATATTGATTCTTCCTATCCATGAGCACGGAATGTTCTTCCATTTGTTTGTGTTCTCTTTTATTTCCTTGAGCAGTGGTTTGTAGTTCTCCTTGAAGAGGTCCTTCACATCCCTTGTAAGTTGGATTCCTAGGTATTTTATTCTCTTTGAAGCAATTGTGAATGGGAGTTCACTCATGATTTGGCTCTCTGTTTGTCTGTTATTGCTGTATAAGAATGCTTGTGATTTTTGCCCATTGATTTTGTATCCTGAGACTTTGCTGAAGTTGCTTATCAGCTTAAGGAGATTTTGGGCTGAGACAATGGGGTTTTCTAAGTATGAGATCACGTCATCTGCAAAGAGGGACAATTTGACTTCCTCTTTTCCTAATTGAATACCCTTTATTTCTTTCTCCTGCCTGATTGCTCTTGCCAGAACTTCCAACACTATGTTGAATAGGAGTGGTGAGAGAGGATACCAAAACAGAAATATAGACCAGTGGAACAGAACAGAGCCCTCAGAAATATTACCACACATCTACAAACATCGCATCTTTGACAAACCTGACAAAAACAAGAAATGGGGAAAAGATTCCCTATTTAATAAATGGAGCTGGGAAAACTGGCTAGCCATATGTAGAAAGCTGAAACTGGACCCCTTCCTTACACCTTATACAAAAATTAATTCAAGATGGATTAAAGACTTAAATGTTAGACCTAAAACCATAAAAACCCTAGAAGAAAATCTAGGCAATACCATTCAGGACATAGGCATGGGCAAGGACTTCATGTCTAAAACATCAAAAGCAATGGCAAAATTGACAAATGGGATCTAATTAAACTAAAGAGCTTCTGCACAGCAAAAGAAACTACCATCAGAGTAAACGGGCAACCTACAAAATGGGAGAGAAAATTTTTGCACTCTACTCATCTATCAAAGGGCTAATATCCAGAATCTACAAAGAACTCAAATTAATTTACAAGAAAAAACAAACAACCCCATCAAAAAGTGGGTGAAGGATATGAACAGACACTTCTCAAAAGAAGACATTTATGCAGCCAACAAACATATGAAAAAATGCTCATCATCACTGGCCATCAGAGAAATGCAAATCAAAACCACAATGAGATACCATCTCACACTAGTTAGAATGGCAATCATTAAAAAGGCAGGAAACGACAGGTGCTGGAGAGGATGTGGAGAAATAGGAACACTTTTGCACTGTTGGTGGAACTGTAAACTAGTTCAACCATTGTGGAAGACAGTGTGGCGATTCCTCAAGGATCTAGAACTAGAAATACCATTTGACCCAGCCATCCCATTACTGGGTATATACCCAAAGGATTATAAAATCATGCTGCTATAAAGACACATGCATATGTATGTTTATTGTGGCACTATTCACAATAGCAAAGACTTGGAACCAACCCAAATGTCCAACAATGATAGACTGGATTAAGAAAATGTGGCACATATACACCATGGAATACTATGCGGCCATAAAAATGTATGAGTTCATGTCCTTTGTAGGGACATGGATGAAACTGGAAACCATCATTCTCAGCAAACTATTGCAAGGACAAAAGACCAAACACCACATGTTCTCACTCATGGTGGAAATTGAACAATGAGAACACCTGGACACAGGAAAGGGAACATCACACATCAGGGCCTGTCATGGGGTGGGGAGAGTGGGGAGGGATAGCATTAGGAGATATACCTGAAGTAAACGACGAGTTAATGGGTGCAGCACACCAACATGGCACATGTATACATATGTAACAAACCTGCACGTTGTGCACATGTACCCTAGAACTTAAAGTATAATATTAAAAAAAAAAACAGTGATGGCTGTTTCATGCTTAGGGTGAGCAGGTTCCATGAAGAGAGAAAATGGACCATGTCTCCTTGGGCCTGAGTGTTCATACCTGCACAGTAGTTTTCTGATTCAGCAGTCTGGAAACAACCTTCTATTTCACCCAGTCACAATCCAGCGTGGTGAATCCTATTATTGTAATCATCACAGGTTCTTCATTGGTAGCAAAATATTTTACATTTTTTCTATCCTTCAACTGTGGAGATTCCAGGCATTCTTTATTTCAATTTTAAAAATAATAAACTTTTGGAAGAAAAGCCCTTCTTGATTCCACATAAATATTAGTTACTCTGATAGACATGCTTAATCTTTTTTTTTCTCCTTCTTAACAACTGACATCAATTACTTTTAGGTTTCATTTCTTTCATGAATATGTTTTCCCCTCTGCTAAACTGCAAGTTTCCTAAGGGTAGGGAGCATGGTTGTCTTCTTTTCTGTAATATTTCCATTGCTTGGTGCAGTGTTGTGTATCTAGTACGTGCCCCAAAACAATTTTTGTCTTTTTGAATAAATGAATAAAACTGCACCTCTTAACACCTCAGAATTAGAGGAGTTATTTGAGTCATCCCTGCATTCTGAACCTAGACTTTCTTTCCTAAATATTGGGCAAATATAAAGGTTTTCCATCCTTTTCTTAAGATCCTCTTCTTGTAGGCTGTTCATTGATTTATGCATGTATTTCTGAAACTATAATGTATGTCTCAGTCAGAATGAAGTTCCTTAGATCCCTACATGTTTAGGTTAGTATTGACCCTCAGACCCGGGCAGAGATGGGCCTGAAGATAAGGAATAGATTTTTCCAGCCCTGAGAGAATGGGAGCCACAAAGTACATTGCCAAGACAGCTAGTATATAGATTGATGTCTTTGATGTCTCACTAGTGTCTTCTTCCCTGCTCCAGAAAAATCATATACTTTTGGGACGACATATAATTAACAATAAAAATGCTAGTGAGAAAAGCACACATTTTTAATATTTAGATAATGACTATGTTAGTGATTATCATACTAGATATGAGTTAATGATTAATTGGGATTATTATTTTAATAGTAGCGGGAGAACAGTTTTACAAAACAGATTAATTAGAAATAAATTTTCAAGAAGCTGGAATGGATAAGACAAAAAGAGGATGAGGCATAATTATATAGTGTAAAGAGCATCAGATATGTCACTAGAGATGTAGATTTGATTGGCTAACAGACACATGCATTTATTCTGTAAGTATACATTGGTCATCTATGATGTGCTAGACAATCTATGTTTTGGAGGTATGGCAGTGATCACAAGAAAAAAATGGTATCTTCACTGAGTTTACATTGTTATAGGTTGAGTTATGACACCCCCCCCCCAAATTAATATGCTGAAGTACTAACCTCCAGTACCTCAGGATGTAACCTTATTTGAAAATAGGATCATTGCAGCTATAATTAGTTAAGGTGAGTTCATAATGAAGAAAGTTCATCTCCCAATCCAATAAGACTGGTATCCTTTGCAAATGGGTAGCCCATTTTAAGAAGGGACAAGACAATATTGAAGATGAAGCCTAAGATGGCAGACCATCCACACCAATCTGAGAGGAAAAAAATCAAACTTGTTCATGCCATAATGGAAGAGAACCAATGATTAACAGTACAGACAATAGCCAACACCATAGACATTTCAGTTGATTCAGCTTACATGATTCTGACTGAAAAATTGAAGTTGTGCAAACTTTCCACTCAATGGGTGGCAAAGCCATTGTACCCAGATCAGCTGCAGACGAGAGCAGAGCTTTCAATAAAAATGTTAAACAAGTAAGATCAAGGTTCTAAAGCATTTCTTCAAGGAATTGTAATAGAAGATGAAATATGTTACTGGTATGATCCTGAAGACAAAGCACAGTCAAAACAATGGCTACCAAGAGATGGAAGTGATCCACTCAAAGTAAAAGCACATTTATCAAGAGCAGAAATCATGGCAATGTTTTTTGAGGGATTATATTAGTCTGTTTTCATGTTGCTGATAAAGACATACCCAGGACTGGGCAATTTACAAAAGAAAGAGGTTTAACTGACTTACAGTTCCATGGGGCTGGGGACGCCTCACAATTATGGTCAAAGATGAAAGGTATGTCTCACGTGGTAGCAGACAAGAGAGCTTGTGCAGGGAAACTCTCGTTTTTAAAACCATCAGATCTCATGAGACGTATTCACCGTCACAAGAACAGCACGGGAAAGACCTGCCCTCATGATTCAATTACCTCCCATCAGGTTCCTCCCACAACATGTGGAAATTCAAGATGAGATTTGGGTTGGAACAAAGCCAAACCGTATGAGGGATGCTCAAGGTATTTTTCTTGTGGTATTTCTGGAGGGCAAAAGAACACTAACGTCTGCCTATTATGAGACTGTTTTGGGAAAGTTAGCCAAAGGTTTAGCAGAAAACTGCCCTGGAAAGCTTTGTGAGAGAGTGCTTCTTCACTGTGACAATCCTCCTGCTCATTCCTCTCATCAAACAAGGATAATTTTGTGAGATTTTCAGTGGGAAATTATTAGGCATCCACCTTCTAGCTATGATTTGGCTTGTTCTGACTTCTTTTTGTTTCCTAATCTAAAAACATCTGTAAAGGGCATCCATTTTTCTTCAGTTAATAATTTTAAAAAGATTGCATTGACGTGGCTAAATTCCCAGGATTCTCACTTTTTAGGGATGGACTAAATGACTGATATTGTCACTAAAAAAGTGTCTTGAACTTGATGGGGCTTATGTTGGGATATAAAGTTTATATTTTTAATTTTTATCTTTCCGCAAACTTTTTGAAGTCTCCTTGTAAACTAATATGAATAATTTCCCCTATCCCTAAATTTAAGCCCTGATTTGCTTGCCAATAAATTTAAAGGCTTTTTTTCTTCCTTTTTTTCTCCCCTCAAACATAGCAAAGACACACCCTCTGAAACTCTAACAGTGAAGACATAGGGAGAAAGTATGAGACTTAGTTTAGCCTCAGGACTGAATGGAGTCAGAGTTGAATGCCCTGCATCATTAGGCATTTCTCATACTTCTACTTGCCCTAGTGACCGATGAAGTCATCTAGCCATCTTCTTGTTTGGTAGATGCATGGTTCATATTTGGAATTTACTAACTTTGTTCTTGTTTTTGTTCTTCTTTAAGATATATTAAGGTTCCAAATCCTCATAAATGGATAACACAGAGAGTAAAGGGATGTTGTTCACTGATCATGTTCCTTTTTCTTTCTTTCTTTTATCCATTAAACTAGTTATCATTAATTTAGATAGTTACCAAAGGCATTTTCCTCAGGAAGTAGCTGAACTCAGGAGGCTGAGGTGAAAGGATTGCCTGAGCCCAAGAGGTCAAGGCTGCAGTGAGCTGTGATCATGCCACTGCACTCTAGCCTAGGTGACAGGGCAAGATCCTGTCTCTGAAAAAAAACCAAAATCGTCATGGAACAAAAGGTAAAAATAGGGCTGGCATGGTGGCTCATGTCTGTAATACCAGCACTTTGGGAGGCCGAGGCGGGTGTATCACTTGAGGTCAGGATTTCGAGACCAGCCTGGCCAACATGATGAAACCCCATCCCTACTAAAAATACAAAAATTAGTTGGGTGTGTGGTGTGTGCCTGTAATCCCAGCTACTCAGGAGGCTGAGTCAGGAGAATCCCTTGAACCTGCGAGGTGGAGGTTGCAGTGAGCTGAGATCCTGCCACTGCAATCCAGCCTGGGCCACAGAGCAAGACTCCATCTCAATAAATAAATAAATAAATAAATAAAGTAATTAACTAATTAAATATGATGAAACTAATATCAGATGAAAGTATTTTCTTCATTTGCTTATTTACTCATTCAGTCATTCCTACTAACTCATTTATTTGTCCATGCATTCATGAAGGCCAGGCACTGTGATAGCAGCTGGAAACATAATGATAAACCAAATAGCCTTGGTCCATGTCCTCATGTAGCTCACACTGTAGACAAGAGGAAAAATGATATTACATGCAATAGAAGTAACATGTAAGAAATCCTATGATACCAAAATAACAGGATGCCATAGCAGCAGGTAAAGGTCCCCCAGTTGTCTAGTGTGGTCATGGAAGAACATAAACCAATTTGTGACTCATGAAGTCTCCTGGTATTGAATCCCATTTCCTTTTTAATTAAAGGTGCAAGAATTCATGTGATTCAGAAACTGAATAGCAAAAAATTAAGATGAACATATTACTCTATAAAAATGAATCTGAAACATCAGAGTACTAAAGAACCAACTGAAAAATATTTTTAAGTATGTGGATTCCTGGGCCTCATGCCTCCCCCACAAAACTCTCATCCTCTAGCCGAGAGATTCTGATTAAATAGGATTGGTGTGGGGCTCAGAAACCTGTATGTTTGGCGGGCATGAAAGCTGATTCTCATGGTGGGTGAAAAGGCTATGAGACTCATAGAATCATTGGTTTAAGATACCTACTACAGAATATTTTAATAAATTATTCCCTTTTAAGTGAAAAATAAATGCTATACCTCTGCATTATTTTGTCAATTCATCACTCTGGCTCATTCTGTCCTAAAATGTGAGTTTATAAAGAAATGATAATATTACTGTAATAATTTTCCATTTCTATCTCACATTGTAATTCATAAATTAATTAATTCCTTTATTCATTCACCAAAAAGCTTTGAGTGCCGATGCAGCATCAGGATTTGTGGTAAGTGCTAGGAATTCAGAGAACAATTGTATATGATCCCTCTCCTAAAGCTCATACACCTGGCATGAAGCAGGCACAGTGTGATGTTCCTGCTACCATGAATAGGAAGAAAGGTGGCATAAAAAAGGGAGAGGTCAGTTTTTTCTCAGGGGTGAGGGGACATGCGTGTGTCAGGAATGGCTTTTTACTTTTTACTAGTAATTATTATTCTTTCTAATAGAATAATTAATATAATAATAATAGTTGGTGGTGGTGGTGATGGTATTTTTATTATCCCTGTGACAAAAGCATAGTCAGGATCTGTCACCATGCAATGTATAAGGCCTGATGTAAGTATTTCTGGTTGGGTCCTTATCTAAACATGTAATTTGATTAAAAATACATGATAAAACTAATGAGTCCATGTGAAGCGTAGTGGTTTATCAGTGAGGATTTAGAATTATGTGTAGAGAAGAGGTACTTACATATTTGTTTTTTGTCCAATCATTGCACATAAAGACTTTTTCTAGTACCTGGGCACTGTCTTTTTGTGTTCAAGTATAGGAGTCATTTCTCCATGTTCTTTATTTGTCAAACGTGCCATTCTTAATATCAAATTTCATATTTCACATTAGAAGAAAATGTAGCATTACTCATAATGCATGGCTCTTTGGAACCTGTTTGTGTTGGAACAGTATAGATTCTCTTACATCTGCAGTTCCCTAATATAATTTACGACAAATTACCAGCTATAACATTACTCTGATGCAGCATCATTCTTTAACCCACTTGTACATATTGACTTTCAGTGGCTCTCTGATGTTATTATGGTGCTTTGTTGATGATGACCAAAAGTGCAAGTCTTACCCAAAATATGCAGGAAAACTTGAATGATGATTCATTTTCTAGCCATGTTATATTAACTGTTCAGAATTGTATAGCATAAAGGTGCATCCTTCAACCATTCCTTCTCCTGAACTCTTAAGGCAGTAATCACTGCATTCTTAGAATGTGATCTCTTCAAAGGGTGATCACACTTTTGCCTCTAATGTATTGACCCCGGCATGGAGGAATGTGGACAGAATAGCCGAATTTATTTAAAAAATGTCTATCTCTCATTCAGCATGACTTAAGATCTATCTGGGGAGAGTACAATGTCACTATATTAGTCAGAAGCAAGAGTAGCATCAATTGGAAGGGCTCGTTGATATTGAGCAAGTCTCTGAAGACTTTGGGGAGACAGATGTAGCCAACTCTTGAGGAATATCTTCAATATAACACAGAAACTTCAATGGGGGTCAGTGACTGGTACCCCAGATGTCAGTGGCACACCATAAAAAATGTATAACTCTACTTCAGCTACCCTCAGGTGCTGTAAGACCAAAGATGGTACCACAATCAATACATAAATGGATGGTAACTGATGCACAGGCCTATACATGTAGCTTAGGTCGAAGAGTTGGCAGTGGGCTCTTGTTGGGTCAGAGACCTGAACTTTTCCTATATCCAGTGTGAGTGAAAGTCACCCCAAATCAACACATTAGTACCATTCTGGAAGCTTAATTTTGCCCTTTACCATGAAAGAAAAACCACACTGACCAATGGAAGTAATTTGTTCACCAGGCCGTACTCCTAGAACCAGGGCTAGGCCCTACAGTGACCTCATAGACACAGATCTCAGAGAAGCTTGGGACAACTGGTTGACCCCACACAGGGAAGATGGTTGGATGCTGCTCTGAAGGGGAGAAATGGGGGACTGAAGTCCACCCAAGTCCTGGTCCGAGATTGGAGTCCTCTGTCTGGGTTGTACTGTTGTTCTCAGCAGGTTCCAAGCAATGGGGGGTAGCGGGGAAGGGGCAGACTTAGACCACTTTCAGGAAGTACTGCAAAGCTCTGAGCCCACTGAGGCACAGGCTTCAGGCAGGGATCCCCTTGTGAGAGTCTAAGGGTATTACTTGTCAATATTATTATTGTTATTTTACCAGGAGGCCAAATGACTTGCTCAGGGTCATATTCATAGGGAGATAATGGCTGAAATCTGGATTTCTTACCAGTAAACAACCAATTGATTTAACTTCATCCCAGTCATAACAAATCTGACAAATAAAATTTCACTAACAGAAAATTCTACAACGTAAAATAAGCCAGAGCCAAATTAAAATAAACCTTTAGTTGTTGACTGTCTCAGATTATGTGAGACAATGTGCCTCTTTAACGACAGAAATGCTAATGATTCTTCAAAAAATATTTTATGTCTGTGTAGCCTTTTATCACAACATCCCTGGGAGTTTAGTAGGGCAATGCTTAACACTTGTACATCCCAGCTGGGGAAATGCAGTTAAGAGAGTTTCACTGTTTTGCCTGGGTTTTACACTTTTCAGTGGAGGGTTGGGATTCAACTCAGTCTCTTCGAATCTAAAGCTCATGCTTTACCTACTAATTCTCTCTGAGTTTTTTAACCATACTGAATATTTTCTTACTCAGCATTTTTCAGGTTTATTACTGATTACCATTCTCATAGTTTCCTCTATTTTCAACTCACATCCTGTTCATAGTGAGTTACTATGGAGACATGACATATTATTGGTTTCCCTGTAGGACAATGACCTGGCATATTTAAAAATGTTCTGGGTTTCTTAGCAACTCGACCAACGTTATCCATTTCTGCTTCCATGATATGTTATTTTACCTCAGCAAATGAAACCTGGATTATGGGCTAGTTTCTGGGATGGTAATGGAGTTTTAGAAAGGAAGTGAGGATTAAATGCATCAAATATAGACTCTATTCCTACAAATGCCTCTCTTCTTTCTCTTAAAGTATTTTTGAAAATGATTAGCAGAGATGGAACGGAAAACTAGTGAATGGGATTAGAACCACCAGAGCTTCAATTTCTACCCATTCCTTTGCCATTGCAACATTGAATGACACTAATCTAACCCCCAGTTCTTCAGTCTCAGTTTCCCCATATCTAAAATAGACATGAAGATTGTACCTACTTCACAGCCTTATTTTTATCAGAGTCAATTATGTGAAAATGCTCTATACATGATAAAACCTTGAGTTACTACTTTTGATGCTGATTCAAGGACTCATTCATTCATTTTTTTTTTCAATTAAGTGTCTATTTTGTGGAGAGCCTTCTCCAAAGCATCAAGGGGAGAAGAGGATGCAGTGCCTGCCACTGGATACCTCAGAATCTAATTAGGAGAGTAAATTAAATAATACATCAATCCAGTTGTTCAGTTCAAGGAATGTGGGCAGGTAATGTGCATGTAAGTGCCTATGAGACTCCAAAAGAGGAGAGTGTTACAGTGCGTTGAGAGTGGCCAGGGAAGGCATCCAGAAATTTTTACAGACCTAAGGAAGGCATAAAAGACCCTCTGTGAGATGGCAGCTCCTTTCTTACGTGACTTCATCTCACTCTTCTCCTGTATCACAGCCACATAAAAGCGATTGAGCAACCAGATCTTAGAACACAAAAGTCTAAGGTTCAGCCCTTGCTCCAGTAATTAACTGGCTCTGTGACCCGTGGTTTCACGTTTCTTGTTTGTGTGATGGGCATAATAATAAAACAAAATTTAAAGTGTTATTGAGTAAGCCACTTAGGCAGTACCTCAAACACACTATGCACCCCAAAAATATTAGCTATTGTTGTCAGGCACTATTCTTCAAATATATTTTGCTTCCAACCTTTGTGCCTTTGCATGTATTTTTCCTCCCAAGTCTTTGAGTATGTCAAAACATTAATATTCAAGATTTTGCTCTTAGACACTTCTGCTGGAAAGTTGTCCCTGCTCTTATCTTCTTTTTTAGTCCTCCCTAGAAGATTTGTCTCTTCAATGTGTATATGTGTGTGTGTGGGTGTGTGTGCATGTGTGTGTGCACCTATTGTATCTTATAAATTTCTCTGTAATAGCTGATCACATTGTATTGCAGACTTCATTGCTTACATATTTGTCTTTTTAAGTTTCTTTAAGGCAGATAAAAAACCTTAGCTGTGTATGTACCTCCAGGACCTAATACAGTATCAGATAAATGCTGTGGTTTGATGGGTAGATGGAAGAAGGAAGGAAAGAAGAAAGAAGGGGAAATAGGTAAGGATCAAAAGAGGAAAGGAAGAGTGAAGAATAGAAAGGAAGAATTTATATTGAGGAGGTAACATGAGCAACGGCAGGGAAACTAGAATGAATACATATTTTGGGGAAGCATTGGATAAATTGGCTAGACAGGAGGCTATGATTTCCATAAGTGAATAGTGTTGGCTCAAGTTGATTTGTAATAACTTCCTAGATGGGCCTCACTCCAGAGAAGAGTCTATCTTTACATGGTCTGGAGTTAAGACAGATGGAGAAACACAGGGGCAAAGGTGATACATAAAATAAAGTCTACCATGGATCTCAAGATACTTCAAAATGCAGTTGTAGTTATAAAAATAAACTTGTTTTGAAATATATTGTGGCTTTATTGAGCTCCAGGGAAATAATCAAATATACTATTCTGCCTCTGTCAAAGATTTTCATTAGTTTTCTGAAAATCTTTTGTTTTACAAACCTAGAAGGATGCTCCTTCTGCTGGGTGAAATTTAGTACTAAATTGACTAAAGGCTGTGCATCTAAATAAAATGTTTTCCTGAATCTTTTTCTAGAGTGTGTTCTCAGGCAGAGGGGACTGTTTTATTAGCTAATTCAAAATCAACAAGGTTCTGAGCTACCACCGAATTCTGTTTTTCAAAATACCCAATTTTGTGATATTGCTGCTTTAACAAAATCATTTCCTGAAAAAATGCCAAAATGTATCTATATTTTCAACACCTCATTCCCCATGGTTCTTTTTCTTAATTTTACACATTGATAGGTGCCTTTTAAACATCATCTTTTTTAAACCTTACAAATTTCTAGTAAGGTAATGAAAGAGGGGATCATCACTCTCATTTTATAGTGACAAAACTGAAGCCCAGAGTGGTTCATATTATTGAAAAGAAATGAATGAAAAATAAATGAATGTATGTGAAAATAAATGAGTGAAAAATAAATGAGTGAGTCAGTGGGTTGGACATTTATGATGAGTGGAAGATTTCCCCAGGCTTTATTTCATTGATTTGATAAATGTCTTTTCAGTGTTTCCTTTGAACCAAGCACTTTGCTTCAGAGATCATAGAGATCAGTAAGACAAAGTCTCCAACCTCATGGAACATACAAAGTAGCTGCAGAAACAGACAAACCCTAAACAGAATTCTACATGCTACAATCACAGTAAGTTCCAATAAGTTATAGAAAGTAGGGGGAATGCTGCCACTATATGAGTCTTTGTTTAAATTAGGCAAAAGGGCTCCTTCAAGTGGAGACAAATCACATGAGTACAGCCATGGTGAACAGACCCCTTCGTGTTAGAACAACAAAAACATGCCTGAGTATAAGACTTGGTGAGAAGCGCCAGGTGATACCTTTTCTCTCTCTGCACAGTGGACAATTACACCTTTGGCATACCATCATCCCCATACTTTGGGCTCGAGGAAAGTATTGTTTGGAGTAGAATGGAAAATCAATAGAGGCTCCCGGAAGATGCACCAAGAGCTGGTTCTTGGAGGATGATTACATGCTGACAAAGTGGACAACAGGATTTGAGTAGATGGAGGAAACACCAGGGGTGAAAGCCCAGTGGTGATGAAATGTGTAGTGCCTTCTAGGATCTGATAGGAGAGAGTGATATGGCTTGGTTCTGGGTGCCTACCCAAATCTCATCTCAAACTGTAAACCCCACAGGGAGGGAGCTGGTGGGAGGCGATTGGATCATGGGGGTGATTTCCCCCATGCTATTTTCATGATAATGAGTGAGTTCTCATGAGATCTGGTGGTTTTATAAGTGTCTGTTTTCTCTGCCTACTCCTGCTTTGTGAAGAAGTTGCCTGCTTCTCCTTTGTCTTCCTCCGTGATTGTAAGTTTCCTGAGGACCACCCCCAGGCATGTGTTACTGTGAGTCAATTAAACCTGTTTTGTTTATAAATGACCCAGTCTCAGGTATTCTTTATAGCAGTGTGAGAACAGACTAATAGAGAGAGGCAAGAGGTTGCTAGAGATGAGTGGAAAGGGAGCCAGAGCACTGATTCAGGGGAAGAGTTAAATTTATTTTAAGAAAAGTATAGGAAAGAACCCACCTCTGTCTTTCCAAAGTTGGGTACAGTACAAGGCACAGGGTTGTCACTCAATAAAGTTTGTTGAATATTAGAGGGGGCTGGAAACCAGAGCAGCTTTTCATGTTAGTCTCAGACACATTAGTCATTACCAAAATTTTCTCTGAGATACCTTCCTAGTAACACATATTTATGGTGCAACTACTACGACCCAGGCCGGTGAAGTGAAAGCAGCTTTAAAAACAGGCACAGTGATTATGGCACTGTGTAATGAGTGTGAAATTAGAGGCACTGCAGAGGTAGAGAGGAAAGACATCCAACCCAGCAAGAAGTGGTAACCTGGCAGGGTCTTGGAGGATGAATAGGGTTGTGCGCAGATGAAGAAACAGGGCTGCCTCCAGCACAAGCCATTTTTCAGAATTTGAAAAATTATTCACTTTGAACACATAAATCCACAAAAGCATATGCTCTCCGAGCATTCAATTAGATAAAGGTATCCCTGCCTCCATACTGACAGCATCCTGGGACAAGCTGGATTTTGGCTCTGGGTTGAGGCCCCTCAGCCTTTCACTGGCAAGAGCTTGCACAACCATTTACCCAATCTCAGTAGACCTAAGTGGAGAAGGGCATTCCAGAGTGAGAACTCAAACAGAAAAAGTACCTAGGCCTGCTAGAGTGTGGAGGAGAGTGGGGAGCCACAGATGGTTTGGTGTTGCTGAAGAGCGTATACAAGAAAGCATGGAGAAGTGGAGCATGAAACCGGGTGCAGGTGAGGTTAGATCATGCAGGGCCTTGCTTGCCATGCTAAGGAATTATAGGCTTTATGCCACAATGTTGGGATTCACTCAGGATGGTGGCAGAAATATTAAAGAGAAATATTAGAGAAAGTTATAGGAAATAGTCACAAACCTTTTGGAAGGCCGAAAGGTTACGTAGCTTGTAATAATTGAACAGGCTGAAGGCAGCCAGTTCTTACTTCAGAGCATTAGGTCATAGGATATATTCTAGGAACAATAGAGGCTTCCCCAGTTACATCTGTTTACCCTACCTCCATTAACTATCCTTTGAGCCAGATGGCCCTCTCGGGGGGGAGGTTGACCAAGGATGTTGCCCCCAGTGACATTTACTTTAGACAAAGGTACCTGAGCTTTAATCATTCGTAGAACTACTCTCCTAACCATGTTAATTATCCACAAGTGTGTTTACTCAAAGCTTCTGCTATTAATTGTATACTAAATAAATGCCTGGAGTGCGAGCTGCTCAGGACCAGCCGCAGTGACAAACCTCTCTTGGTGTGGAGGCGGTCAGACACTCAGCAGGACTGGCAGAACAGAATATCTGTGTGTCAGTGTATGTTTTATTCATCCATCGTCTGGGTCAGGGTCTGCGGGCAGACCCCGCAGCAAATGCTCTCAAGTGTGAGGAGCAATACCTCAACCGGTGCCCCGTGTGAGGAGCCATACCACACCACGAGCCATTGCAGCATAAAAAACCATGTATTTTCTCTGGGACACTGTATTGGAACCCACTGGGCTGCTAATCAAATATAAACTTGGACTCCATCAAATGTAAACTACATTAGAATCTTTGAATGCGGGACCCAGGAATGTCTGTGCAATAATTTCCCCAGATGATCTTTACCGCCATGAAAGTTTGAGGATCATGTTGTGATGGATGGAAAGGACTTTGTTTGTGTTTTGGAAAGATTACTGCGGCTGCTACATGAATGTGGCATTGTTATGGGAATGTTGGTAATAGGAAGCTCTAAGAGAGAGCTGATGAAATAAACTGGAGAAGTCTAAGCAAGTATCTATGTTTGACCTGTTTTAAGCAAATTTCTTTATCCAGAAACTTATCCCCTCCTCAGATGAATCAAATTATGACTAATATGGACATCCATGTATTCCCCAAATTGGGTACTATTATTATAATTTCACATGTGTAGGGGACTCATTAGATTATTTTTTGAAAACAGAAGTCATTTGGGAGAATCCTCCCTTGCTGTAATACCCATGACTCAAAGATGAGTCAAAAGTTCTTATGAAGCTTTATTCATGCCTATTTCTTATTGTCAATAGATTTTTCTCATGTCCTTTTATTAATGATGCAATGGAATTGTTTTGAGCGACTCAAAACCACCTAATTAATCGCATTCAGTTTTGATTGCAATAATTAATTGACCCAAGCCTGCCAGCATTATAGCTGCATATAATTAGTCATCCGCAATGGTAGTGGCTGGTAGGTTGTTAGTCGTGGATGACCTACACAATGTGCTAACTGATTAGGCTAAAACTCTTGCTAAAAGTCCCAAGTAAGCTGTATCTTAAGGTCAAGAAACCATTTTAAGTCTAGGGCTACATACTGGAAACTTGGATCCTAAATTGCTCTAATTTGACAGATAATTGGGGTCATTTAAAAATAACTTATACACATTCTATCCCATGGATCTACCTGCCAGTCCATGAGACTCAGTCATGTGTGGGATATTCTAGTCAAGGATCGTTCTTTTATCAAACAAGTTTAAGAAAAAGATATTTTTGTTTTGTTGTTCCTTTTTTTTTTTGGAAAGGATAAAGGACACTCATTGAGAACTCAAAGACAAGAAGTTAAACAAGGGGAATTCATAGGAACCTCAAAATCATTAGACATCTTCTATTTCTTTCTTGGGACAAAATATGTATTTATTTTTTCTCTATAAGAATGCTCCATTTTTTCCTCTGCAAACCAGCTTCCTTGACAAGGCACTATTCTGTTAACTTTGGGTTAACACTGTTAATTCGAATTCGAAATCTGTCTTCTCTATGTGCGCTTAGACCTTCACTTCCCAATATGCACTGCTTTTGATGTTTGAGTTCAGATTCTCAAAAGTGGGAATCAGCCGAAGGACCACAATTCTGCAATGTGTCCAATTACCTTTGGTAAGACTAAGGCAGAATCTGATACAAACATGTAGTTCCAGGCCCACTTCTTCAGCAGAACAAGGCTGGAAGCTTCTGAGAAAGGAAACTGAACTGGGTATATAGGAAAGTGATCAAAACAGGTTAAGGTCACAAGAGTAACTCTGTCTTAGATGTCTCAGGTAACATGCACCTAACCCATGGTATCTATTATTTAGGAGAAATCATATCTCACCTTCCTGAATCGTGAAATACCACTTTCTTATGCCTGCCTTTATCCCAAAACATATTCAAAATCCTGGTAACCATATCTTGAGGAAGGCATAAACTTCCATATGTTTCCTCAAGTTTGGACCCTGGGAAAGTGTAGTAGAAGCTACCACATTTTACACAGGTTTAAACTCAGAGGGAAAAGAGAGACACAAAGTCTTTTGGGGACACAAGGATCACTGAGATGAAGAAAAGAGTAACTTAAAGAACCATATGGTGAAAGTGAAATTCAAGCAGTATAATATCTTGTATTGTATGTCCTGAGCTGGAAAGTTATGCCATATTATGGCATAAAGGGTGTGTTTTTGCATGTGTGTGTGCTCACACTTTATTTTCTTTAGGACATTGACCACTAGACTGTTTTAAGATTAAAGAGGATAATGCTACCATAATTTGATTATTACACAGTTTATAAATGTATTGAAACATCACATTCCATGCTGTAAATATGTACAATTACTACGCATCAACAGAAAAAAATTAATAAAAAATAAATTTTAAAAAAGATTAAAAGGGAGCAATCACTGATGAACCCCTGTTATTCAGCATTGTTGAGAACAAAATTATCTGTTTTAACCCTATGTCTTTTATTCAGGGCTAGTCCACCTGTGCACTATATAACCAAGAACTGTTGGAAGACCCTACTGAATCTTCAGTCCCACTCTAACTCTTAACTTGGGGTTTCTTGTTTGTATTGCATTTTTCTTACTTTCTACTCCATTCCAAAATCCAATCAACTTTGAAACCTCTTAGCTTTGTCTCAATTTCAAGTCCTGAGCTTAAAAATAATAGCACTCAATTTCACCAGCTTTGACTCTTAAGTGTTTACTAAGATGCTGGCTATTCTCTCTTTCTCTAGCTCTTCCCACTCCTAGGCTAGTTGAATAACTATAGTACTTGATCTAATTCTGAGCCTGTGAAAAAGTCCTTAACTCTTCCTAAATGGGCCTATCCAAATTTCAGAAGGAAAAACTATGCATTCTTGCTTTGCAACTATAGCTCCTGAAATATGCTCATTATTACAAATGTTCAGTAGTCTTTACATGTATCTGTAGTCACTACACCTGTAGAGTGAAGTAGAGCACTCTTCTACAGCTCTGTTGATAGTCATCTTGTATTACCTCTTCCCTATCTCATAGAAATTTCCCCAGCATTCATGATGCATGGAAAACCAAGTTCACAATGGCAGCAGCATAAAAGCTGGAGTTTCTCATGATCTTCCAGAGCTGAACACAATGCTTGTAATAGGGTCTGCTTGTTTTCCCAGGAGAGAATGGGAGTGGAGTAGGAGGGAGTTTTAGTTGTTCACTCAAGAAGTATCATGTAATGATTTCTAGTTTAGAGGAAATTCCCAAGAGATACTCAGTCTTTATCTTGCATTGGCCTACTAGTTAAGCCAACCACCCAACACAATCACTTAGCCCTCTTGAGCTGGGGTCTAGCATGAGAAATTTTTGTGTTGGGTATGAAAGAAATCCTTCCATCCTCCTTCTTACACCACACACTTTTCATGAACTTTTGCTTAATGTACTGCCAACAAAGAAATCAGTGTGCCGATTCCTCAGGGATCTAGAACTAGAAATACCATTTGACCCAGCCATCCCATTACTGGGTATGTACCCAAAGGACTATAAATCATGCTGCTATAAAGACACATGCACACGGATGTTTATTGCGGCACTATTCACAATAGCAAAGACTTGGAACCAACCCAAATGTCCAACAGTGATAGACTGGATTAAGAAAATGTGGCACATATACACCATGGAATACTATGCAGCCATAAAAAATGATGAGTTCATGTCCTTTGTAGGGACATGGATGAAATTGGAAATCATCATTCTCAGTAAACTATCGCAAGAACAAAAAACCAAACACCGTATATTCTCACTCGTAGGTGGGAATTGAACAATGAGAACACATGGACACAGGAAGGGGAACATCACACTCTGGGGACTGTTGTGGGGTGGGGGGAGGTGGGAGGGATAGCTTTAGGAGATATACCTAATGCTAAATGACGAGTTAATGGGTGCAGCACACCAGCATGGTACATGTATGCATATGTAACTAAACTGCACATTGTGCACATGTACCCTAAAACTTAAAGTATAATAATAATAAAAAAAAAGAGTTACATCTTTTGGGGGTTTACACTAGTCATTTTGAGAACTGCTGCTGTAAGACATGAAACCTCATTGAAGGCTCTATGGAAAGAATGACATGTCGGAGACAGTTGCCACACCGCCATCATAAGTTGCCATGGCTCCTGGGAAGCAACTGAAGCCTAACCCACTTCCACTTCCACCATCCTGAGCTAGGCCATACGTTTTTGCTGTTGGAGAAATTTGAGGATTTTAAACTGGGTAAGAGTGAAATCTAAATGTTCAGTCTGGCTTGTGGGCTCTGCTGTGGTTTATATTGGGTGTATCTCCTATTGATAACACATTCAGTAATGTGAAAGATGATGACAAGAAATACTTTCGTAGAGGCAAGATCATGACATGCAGCCTCCAGAAGCCTGGCTGCCATTTTACTTCCAGATGTGAGAACTGGGTCAATCCCTTCACGTCTTCTGAGATACAATTTACTTGATTGTAACATTAAGATAACAAATAAAAATTAAATTATATATATACATATTGCTTATAACTTATAAAGTGTTGTAAGATATCTACATTGGCTTTAGTCAACTACTGGAGTTAACTAAACTGGAGTTATTTCCCTTCTGTCTTTATATTCATTCTATCATCCTACATCAATTTTACAAGCATATGAAGAGTATTTATTATGTACTTTATCTCAACTTTCCTTAGTGAGTGCCTGCTATACACTAATATCATATCCATTTGTAAATTGATTTTTCAAAGGAGGCAAGCAGCTATTAACAGCTGCTTTCTATTCAAGACTTAATACATACCTGGCACTAAACTGAACACATTGCATAAATTAGTTATTTAACTTAATTTATCCCTCAACTATCGAATGTAGGAATAAAATCCCCTAAGCATAGGCAATTAAAAATTATTGAGTAACTTGCCGTAAAATCCACAGATAGTAAGTGGCAGCTTCAAATTTAAACCCAAATCTTGATATTCCTAATACTGGACCCTTTTAAAAAATGGTCTATATTCCCAACATAGCTACTTAGCTTTGAAATGTCTACTTTTAGTATTTGAAGTTTGATTTCAAGAAAGGCACTTTTTCAATCAACTTTATCTCCTGTTAGTAAAATATTTTCTGTTATTGTTATTATTGGGAATTGTCTTCTCCTATAGTGACATAGTGAATTATTAAGGCAGGCAAAAAGGAAGACAGTTGAGGGAGACTGAAAATACTGAAGGCAAAACAACAAAACATGATGTGATATCCTTGTTAATTGATGTTGCACTGGAGCAAAAGTCTTAGAAAGCAGAGCAATCACCCATTATTTTGATAACAGGAGAAAAGTTAGAGAAAGTGAGTTTTGCAAGCATTTTACTATGTGTTTTAAAAACTTAAAAATATCAGGCACACCTCACAAGTGTTACTGAAATCCATGGAAATTATTGGAAAACTTAATAATTCATTCATATTTTCCTATCTTTTATTAATTCAACTATCTGTTTACCCATGTATCTATCCATCTATCCCTCATCCATATATTTATTTCATGTTCATTCTATCATCCAACATCAATTGTATAAGCATATAGAGTTTATTATGCTCTTTAACTCATCTGTGCTTAGTGAGTGCCTGCTATACACTAATATGAAAATAACATATATACATGTGTATATATGTGAGTGTATGTGTATATATATATATTTTTTTTTTTCAGCCTACTGCCAGACACTTTATAGTGATGGAAAAAATATGTGTCTGAGACAGCTATCTACTCTCAAGTCTTTAAGAATGGAAACAAGGCATTACTATTGTGAAAGTCGTCAGAATTAAAATGAAGTCACTAATGTTAAGAAAAGTGGCTGGGCGCGGTGGCTCACACCTGTAATCCCAGCACTTTGGGAGGCCGAGGCGGGTGGATCACGAGGTCAGGAGATCGAGACCATCCTGGCTAACATGGTGAAACCCAGTCTCTACTAAAAAAATACAAAAAATTAGTCGGGCGTGGCTATGGGTGCCTGTAGTCCCAGCTACTAGAGAGGCTGAGGCAGGAGAATGGCATGAACCTGGGAGGCAAAGCTTGCAGTGAGCCGAGATCGTGCCACTGCACTCCATCCAGCCTGGGTGACAGAGCCAGACTCTGTCTCAAAAAAAAAAAGAAAAAAGGAAAGCTTGGCAAACAGAGCTAGGAAAGGCCATGAAGAGCGGGTTCTCACATTTATACGCCTGATAACAAAAACTATCACAAGTACTGCAAAAACCACAAAGTTGCACAAAAGTCATCACAATCCTATACAAAAAAATAGTTCTGTATGGACATTTGCCGAGCAACTGCCTGCACAACCTCACACTGGTGTCATCTTTATTATTGATCTTTGCAGCCAAGGATGATTACTTAAAACAATTATATAATCCTTCTCATTTTTTTCCTTTAAAAATCTTTATCTTCCTTTACTTCCCTAATGTGCACATAGTTTACTATGGAATACGCATTCCCACTGTAATGCTTATTTCCTAAATACATATACTTTTTCTTTAAGAGATCCTGCCTCTGTTTGTTATTTAGGTTGACAATATAAAAATAAATTAGCTGAGAATTCAAAGGTATATTCCTCCAAAGATAAAACCATAAAAGTGGTTATGCAGGAAATCACATAATTGAGTTCTAAATAAAAGTCTCTGAGAGGAAATGTCTAAGAGAAAAAATGGGACAAATGAAGTCTCCTCATCTTCCAAAGTTTATTTTTAATTTTATGAAAAACCCATATGATTTTTAGTTTTTAATTTTTATTTATGTTTTTTAACTTTTATTTTAGGTTCCAGGTACATGTGCAGGTTTGTTACATAAGAAAACTCATGTCACAGGGGTTTGTTATACAGATTATTTCATCACCCAGGTACTAAGCCTAGTACCCAACAGTTATTTTTTTTTTTTATTCCTCTTCCACCTCCCACCTTCCACCCTCAGGAATACCCCAGTATCTGTTGTTTCCCTCTTGGTGTCCATGTGTTCTCATTATTTAGCTCCCACTCATAAATGAGAACATGCAGTATTTGGTTATCTGTTCCTGCGTTAGTTTGCTAAAGATAATGGCCTCCAGCTCTCTCCATGTTCCTGCAAATGACATGATATCGTTCCATGCACAGTGTTCCATTTTGTATATGTACCACATTTTCTTTATCCAGTATACCATTGGTGGACATTTAGGTTGATTAGGACATTAGATTGATTTCATGCCTTTGCTATTGTGAATAGTGCTGCAATGAACAAACACATTCATCTGGCTTTATGACAGAATGATTTCTATTCCTTTTGGTATATGCCCAGTAATGGGATTGCTGGCTTGAATGGTATTTCTGTTTTTAGCTCTGAGCAATCATCCCACAGATTTCCACAATGGTTGAATTAATTTACACTCCCATCAACAATATATAAACATTACTTTTTCACCACAATCTCGCCAACACCTGTTATTTTTTGACATTTTAGTAATAGTTTTTTTGACCTGTGAGAGATGATATCTCACTGTGGTTTTGACTTGCATTTCTTTATTTATTTTGATTTTTTAATTTTAATTTTAAGTTCTAGGGTATATGTGCAGGATGTGCAGGTTTGTTACATAAGTAAATGTGTGCCATGGTGGCTTGATGCACCTACAAACCTATCGCCTAGGTATTAAGCCCAGCATGCATTAACTCTTTTCCCTGATGTTCTCCCTTTCCCCACCCCATGCCCTAACAGGCCCCAGTGTGTGTTGTGTCCCTCCCTATTTCCATGTGTTCTCATTGCTCAGCTCCCACTTATATATGGTGTTTGATTCTCTGTTCCTATGTTAGTTTGTTGAGGATAATGGCTTCTAGCCCCATCCATGTCCCTGCAAAGGACATGATCTCGTTCCATTTTATGGCTGCATAGTATTACATGGTGTGTATGTACCACATTTTCTTTATCCAGTCTATTATTGATGGGCAATTGGGTTGATTCCATGTCTTTGCTATTATGAACAGTGCTGCAGTGAACATACCTGTGCATGTATCTTTGTAATAGAATAATTTGTATTCCTTTGGGTATATACCCAGTAATGGAATTCGTGGGTCAAATGGTATTTCTGGTTCTAGCTCTTTGAGGAATTGCCACGTCATCTTCCACAATGATTAAACTAATTAACATTCCCACCAACAGCGTAAAAGCATTCTTATTTCTCCACAACCTCACCAGCTTCTGTTGTTTCTTGACTTTTTAATAATTGCCTTTCTGACTGACATGAGATGGTATCTCATTGTGGTTTTGATTTGTGTTTCTCTAATGATCAGTGATGTTAAGCTTTTTTTCACATGTTTATTGTTATATGCTTGTTCATGAACGTCTTCTTTTCAGAAGTGTCTGTTCATGTCCTTTGCCTACTCTTTAATTGGGTTGTTTGTTTTATTTTCTTCTAAATTTGTTTAAGCTCTTTGTAGATTCTGGATATTAGACCTTTGCAAGATGGATAGATTGCAAAATTTTTCTCCCACTCTGTAGGTTGCTTGTTCACTCTGATGATAGTTTCTTTTGCTGTGCAGAAGCTTTTTAGTTTAATTAGATCCCATTTGTCAGTTGAATCCATATTATGAAAACGGCCATACTGCCCAAAGTAATTTATAGATTCAATAATATTCCCATTAAACTTCCATTGACATTCTTCACAGAAATAGAAGAAATGATTTTAAAATTCATATGGAACCAAAAAGGAACTTGTATGGCCAAGACAATCATAAGCAAAAAGAACAAAGCTGGAGGCATCATGCTACTGTACTTCAAACTGTACTAAAAGGCCACAATAACTAAAACAGTATGGTACTAGTAGAAAAAACAGACACACAGACCAATGGAACAGAATAGATAACTCAGAAATAAGACCGCACATCTACAACCATCTGATCTTCAACAAACCTGACAAAAACAAGCAATGGGGAAAGGATTCCCTATTTAATAAACATTGCTGTGAGAACTGGCTAGTCATATGCAGAAAATTGAAACTGGACCCCTTCCTTACATCTTAAAATTTCTCCAATTCTGTGGTTGTTTATTCTGTTGATAGTTTCTTTTGCTATGCAGAAGCTCTTAAATTTAATTTGTTCCCGTTTGTCAATTATTGATTTTGTCGTGATTGTTTGGGCAGCTTCGTCATGAAATCTTTGCCAATTTCTATGTTCAGAAAGGCATCTTACAGAAGATAAAAGAAATGAGGGGAAAATCTTCAGTGAAATAGATAGTACCAATAAAAAACAATAAAAACTTCAGGAAATAATGGATGCACTTAGAGAAATGCAAAATGTTCTGGAAGGTCTCAGCAATAGAATTGAGCACACAGAAGAAAGAACTTCGAAGCCTGAAGACAAGGTTTTTGAATTAACCCAATCCAACAAAGACAAAGAAAAAAGAATAAGAAAAAATGAACAGAGTCTCCAAGAAGTTTGGGATTATGTTAAATGACCAAACCTAAGAATAATTGGCATTCCTGAGGAAGAAGAGAAATCTAAAAATTTGAAAAGCATATTTGGGGAAATAACCAAGGAAAACATCTCTGTCCTTGCTAGAGACCTAGACATCCAAATACAAGAAGCTCAAAGAACAACTGGGAAATTCATTGTAAATGATCATCATGTAGGCACATTGTAATCAGGTTATCTAAAGTCAAGACAAGGTGAGGTGTGGTGGCTTATGCTTGTAATCCCAGCACTTTGGGAGGCCGAGGTGGGTGGATCGCTTCAGGTCATGAGTTTGAGACCGGCCTGTCCAATATGGTGAAACCCTATCTTTACTAATAGCTGGGCATGGTGGCAGGTGCCTGTAATCATAACTGCTTGGGGCACTGAGGCAGGAGAATCACTTGAACCTGAGAAGCGGAGGTTGCAGTGAACCAAGATCATGCCACTGCATTCAACTCCATCTGGAAAAAAAAAAAAAAAAAGTCAAGATAAAGGAAGAATTTAACAGCTATGAGGCAAAAGCACCAGGTAACCTAGAAAAGAAAACCTATAAGATGAACAACAACTTTCTCTGCAGAAACTCTACAAGCTAGAAGGGATTGGGGCCCAATCTTTAGCCTCCTTAAACAAAACAATTTTTAGCTAAGAATTTTGTATCCAGTGAAACTAAGCTTCATAAATGAAGGAAAGATACAGTCTTTTTCAGACAAACAAATGTTGAGAGAATTTGCCACTACCAAGCAGCACAACAAGAACTGCTAAAAGGAGCTCTAAATCTTGAAAAAAGTGCTGGAAACATATCAGAACAGAACCTTTTTAAAGCAGAAATCTCACAGGACTTATGAAACAAAAATATAATTAAATAAAAAAACAAGGTATACAGGCAACAAACAGCATGATGAATGGAATAGTACCTTGCATCTCAGTACTAACATTGAATGATTGAATGCAAATGGCCTAAATGCTCCACTTAAAAGCTACAGACTTTCCGAATGGATAAGAGTTCACCAACCAAGTATCTGCTGCCTTTAGGAGACTCATCTGACATATAAGGACTCATGTAAACTTAAGGTAAAGGGATAGAAAAAGACGTTCCATGCAAATGGACACCAAAAACAAGCAGGAGTAGCTATTCTTGTATCAGACAAAACAAACTTTAAAGCAACAGCGGTTAAAAAAGACAAAGAGGGGCATTATATAATGATAAAAGGCCTTGTTCAACAGGAAAATATAACAATCCTAAATATATATACACCTAACACTGAAACTCCCAAATTTATAAAACAATTACTACTAGACCTAAGAAATGAGATAGCTGCACAGTAATAGTGGGGGACTTCAATACTCCACTGATATCACTAGATAGGTCATCAAAACAGAAAGTGAACAAAGAAACAATGGATTTAAAGTATACCCTGGAACAAATGGACTTAACAGATATTTACAGAACATTCTACCCAACGACCACAAAATATGCATTCTATTCATCAATGCATGGAGCTTTCTCCAAGATAGACTATATGATGGATCATAAAACAAGTCTCAATGTATTTAAGAAAATTGACATTTGATCAAGCACTCTGTCAGACCACAGTAGAATAGAACTGGAAATCAACTCCAAAAGGAATCTTCAAAACCACACAAATACATGGAAATTAACCTGTTCCAGAATGATCATCTGGCTAACCATGAAATCAAGATGAAAATTAAAAAAATTCTTTGAACTGAACAACAGTAGTGACACAACCAATTAAAATCTCTGGGATACAGCAAAGGCGGTGCTAAGAGGAAACTTCATAGCCCTAAATGCCTACATCAAAAAGTCTGAAAGAGCACAAGTAGACAATCTAAGTTCACACCTCAAGGAACTAGAGTAACAAGAACAAACCAAACCCAAACCCAGCAGAAGAAAGAAAATAACAAAGATCAGAGCAGAACCAAATGAAATTGAAACAGAAAAAAAATTACAAAAGATAAATGAAACAAAATGCTGGTTCTATGAAAAGATTTTAAAAAATTGATAGACCATTAGCAAGATTAACCAAAAAAAGAAGAGAGAAAATCCAAATAAGCTCAATTAGAAATGAAGTGGGAGATATTACAACTGACACCACAAAAATACAAAAGATCATTCAAGGCTACCTTATGCACATAAACTAGAAAACCTAGAGGAGATGGATAAATTCCTGAAAAAAAATACAACCCTCCTAGCTTAAATCAGGAAGAATTAGATACTCTGAACATACCAATAAAGAGCAGCAAGATTGAAATGGTAATAAAAAAATTACCAACAAAAAAGGTCCAGGACTAGACAGATTCACAGCTTAATTCTACCAGACATTCAGAGAAGAATTGGTGTGAATCCTATTGACACTATTTCACAAGACAGAGAAAGAGGGAATCCTCCATAAATCATTCTATGAAGCCAGTATTACCCTAATATCAAAACCAGGAAAGGACATAACCAAAAAAGAAAACTACAGACCAATATCCCTGATGAACATAGATGCAAAGATCCTTAACAAAATGCTAGCTAATCAAATCCAACAACATATCCAAAAGATACTCCACCATGATCAAGTGGGTTTTATACCAGGGATGCAGGGATGGTTTAACATACATAAGTCAATAAATGTAATGCACTACACAAAATTCAGAACAAAAATCACATGATCATCTCAACAGATACAGAAAAGAAGCATTTGACAAAATCCAGCATCTCTTTATGATTAAAACTCTCAGCAAAATCGACATACAAGGGACATACCTCAATGTAATAAAGGCCATCTATGACAAACCCACAGCCAACATAATACTGAATGAGGGAAAGTTGAAAGCATTCCCTCTGAGAACTGGAACAAGACAAGGATGTCCTCTCTCACCAATTCTATTCAACATAGTCCTGGAAGTCCTAGTGAGAGAAATCAGACAAGAAAAAGAAATAAAGGGCACCCAAATGGGTAAAGAGGAAGTCAAATTGTCGCTGTTTGCTGATAATATGATTAATAAAAATCCTAAAGACTCCTCCAAAAAATCCTAGAACTCATAAAAGAATTGAGCAAAGTTTCAGGATACAAAATTAATGTACACAAATCAGTAGCTCTCCTATACACTAACAGCAACCAAGCTGAGAAGCAAGTCAAGAACTCAACTCTTTTTACAATGGCTGAAAAAAAAATTCTTAGGAATACACCTAACCAAGGAGGTGAAAGACCTCTACAAGGAAAACTACAAAACAGTGCTGAAATAAATTATAGACAACATGAACAAATGGAAATACATCCCATGCTCATGGATGGATAGAATTAATATTGTGAAAATGACCATACTGCCAAAAGCAATCTACAAATTCAATGCAATTCCCATCAAAATACCACCATTATTCTTCACAGAACTAGGAAAAAAATCCTAAAATTCACATGGAACCAAAAAGGAGCCTGCATAACCAAAGCAAGACTAAGCAGAAAGAACAAATCTGGAGACATCGTATTACCTGATATACTATAAGGCCATAGTAACCAAAACAGCATGGTACTGTTATAAAGATAGGCACATAGACCAATGGAACAAAATAAAACATCCAGAAATAAGCTCAAATACTTACAGCCAACCAATCTTTTACAAAGCAAACAAAAACATAAAGTGAGGAAAGGCACCCAATTCAACAAATTGTGCTTGAATAATTGGCAAGCCACATGTAGGATAATGAAACTGGATCCTCATCTCTTACCTTATACAAAAATCAACTCAAAATGGAACAAGGACTTAAATCTAAGACTTGAAGCTATAAAATTCTAGAAGATAACATTAGGAAAAATCCTTCTAGACATTGGCTTAGGCAATGATTTCATGACCAAGAACCAAAAAGCAAATGCAATAAAAATAAAGAAAAATAGCCTGGACTTAATTAAATTAAAGAGCTATTGCATGGCAAAAGGAACAGTCAGCAGAGTAAAAGACAACCCACAGAGTTGGAGAAAATCTTCACAATCTATACATCTGACAAAGGACTAACATCCAGAATCTACAACAGACTCAAACCAATTGACAAGAAAAAAACAAACAATCCCATCAAAAAAGTGGGCTAAGGGCATGAATAGACAATTCTCAAAAGAAGATAATACAAATGGCCAACAAACATAAAAAAATGCTCAGCGTCACTAATGATCAGGGAAATGCAAATCAAAACCACAATGTGATACCACCTTACTCTTGTAAGAATGGCCGTAATCAAAAAATTGAAAAATAAGAGATGTTGGCCTGGATGCGGTGAAAAGGGAACACTTCTACACTGCTGGTGGGAATGTAAACTAGTACAACCACTACAGAAAACAGTGTGGAGATTCCTTAAATAACTAAAAGTAGAACTACCGTTTGATCCAGCAGTTCTACTGCTGGGTATCTGCCCAGAAAAAAAAAAGTAATTATACATAAAAGATACTTGCACATGCATGTATATATATATATGTAATAGATATATATACTTGCACATGCATATATATATATATATATATATATATATGTATATATGTTGGAATACTACTCAGCCATAAAAAAGAATAAATTAGTGGCATTTGCAGTAACGTGGATGGGATTGGAGACTACTATTCTAAGAGAAGTAACTAAGGAATGGAAAACCAAACTTCGTATGTTCTCATTCATAAGTGGGAGCTAAGCTATGAGGATACAAGGCATAAGAATGACACAGTGGACTTCGGGGACTCAGGGGCAAAGGGTAGGAGGGGGATGAGGGATAAAAGACTACAAATTGGGTTTGTTGTATACTGCTCGGATGATGGGTACACCACAATCTCACAAATCACTACTAAAGAACTTACTGAGGTAACCAAATACCATCTGTTCCCAAAAAACCTATGGAAATAATCTTTTTTTAAAAAAATTAAGTTACGTTAAATAATAGTAATAATAAAAGAAGCAGATGAGGGATTGGCATCTCTGTAGAGTAGTCACCCTGTAACAAATGGTAAATATTTTCTGAATTTCTCCTTTCAAAGAGGATCAACATCTCCTAGTGGAACTGTTAGCTGAAATGCAAACATTTCCTGAAAATAATACTAGCAATGCGTTGGCCAGGCACAGTGGCTCATGCCTATAATCCCAGCAATTTGGGAGGCCAAGGTGGGCGGATCACCTGAGGTCAGGAGATCGAGACCAGCCTGGCCAACATGGTGAAACCCCATCTCTACTAAAAATGCAAAAATTAGCCAGGTGTGGTGGTGCGTGCCTGTCATCCCAGCTGCTCAGGAGGCTGAGGCAGGAGAAGAGCTTGAACCTGGGAGGCGGAAGTTGCAGTGAGCCGAGATTGCACCACTGCACTCCAGCCTGGGCGACAAGAGCAAGACTCTGTCTCAAAAAAAAAAAAAAAAAAAGCAACACCTTTAATGACGTTATGGAACAACAATGTTATTAGAATTCTTTACTTTCTTTCAGAGAATGTATATTTTACATCTTAATGAGGTACTGTAGTTATAAGATCTAGATTCCATTTTCTGAAGATTCTTGAATTATTATAGGAGTTAAAGATTTATAAACAATGGTAGTTCAACAAACCAAATCTACAAAAAGCTGAATATATTAGGTGGTCACACCCTGAAAACAAGCAATCCACAGGAGTATAATTTATTATCAAAACTGATCTCAAAATACACACACAAAATGCATAGTACAACTTTTCTCTTAACATAAAATGAGAATTATACTACTTTCTACAAAGGATTATAATGAATACTAAACCTGTTATTAAATATTGATAAACACATCTGGTCTGAGCACACAGCAACTGTTTAATAAAAGTTAGTCCCTCTGCCTCCCTTCTCTCAATTTTATTAAATCACTTCATACATTAGTGTCTGAATCCTCCCCTTTATTTGCCTCTTCCACTTTGTTTTTCCTTTCCCTTCTTTCTTGCTCCTCTTACACATAACAATTTTATCTCTATTGAGAACATGGGAAATATTTTCAGACTGCATTCCATTCCATTATATTTCCATTAGGCAAAATACTTTTTTATTAAAACAGACTTGGAACTTACTAGTCTGAAATATTCTGGTTGTTCTTGAAAGCTGTGAATATCAATTACTCACTGGCCTTATCAGATCTTTTCCATGAGAATGAAGGCACGTACTTTGACCTCATACAAGCTAAGAATTCTTAGAGGACACCTTTAATTTGGAGTGTCAAAGCCTACTTTGGACTCTTCTGCTGGACCTGAAGCATCAAATTGTCTCTGGTACTATACTCCTGATCTCCTCCTGCTGGGAAGCTAGACTCTCTAATTCCGACACTGTGAAATGTGCAGCCAGACTACTGTGACCTACAAATTGCTTTATGGCTGAGAGAGAGAGAGTATGTGAGGTAATGTCAATCCCTTGTGTGTGTTTGTGCATGAATGTGTGTGCATGTGTTTATTAACATTCACGTAGATTTAAACTGTAGGGATGAATGAAGAGCTCTTTCTCTAGCAGGAGGAGAAGAGGAAGCCCCCAAAGAGTAAATTTAGGGGCTGAGGTAATCCAAGAGAAGATTATTAGTACTCAGAATATTTTGCATATTTTTTCAAGATTTTATTTAAACCCCTTTGTTTTTATTTCCCATATTTGGGGTGCAAATTTCAGTAAAATCTGATGCAGATGATTTGGTATTGGTTGTTAAACTCTAAAGGGATGTTTGGGCTTCCTCATATTGCCCTGCTAATGAGATCCGAGTGGAAGTGGCAGCACTTATGTACAGGACACTGGTTCTGAAGTTACAGCGTCAAAGAAAAGAATCCAGTGGCAGGATTGAATGTGGTACAGAGAAGTAATCTCAGCTCATTCAATCCCAGGAGTGGGCATGAAGTTTTGTTGGTATAATGGAAGGATGTGATTCTTCAGGTGAAAGTAGACTCAATATTTCAAGTCACATTACTATGAGAGACAATCACTGTAAGTTAGCTGAGCTTGCATCTGAATCATTTTCCAATGAAGGCCAATCTTTTTTTTTCACTTGTGAAAAAAATATGCTTCAGAACTTTTTTAGTTTTTTGTCATATTGTATATATCCTCAATCCTTTGCTGCAACTAACCTACCTTCACAGTTGCTGATATCGGATGGAAAGCCTGCAACTTCAGAATACTACAGTGATCCATTGATCTCGCCCTTAAAAAGAACTCTCGCCTAATGAAATGATCATTGATGCATAATTAAAGTGATGATTTTGATGGCCTTTAAGATGTGCTGAAAAATATAAACAGTCAGAAAGGATTCCAAGAATAAAAGGCTCCCTATTCTAAGAAACACTTAACTCCCTCCACCTCCATACAGGCAGCATTTTATAAAAAGCCAACAACTGTTGAAAATAAATTATATGAGAAATCTCGTTGCAGTGCTGGGTATCAAAGTGTACAGAGTTTGAAATCAGAAAGCTCTAGGACTGAATGCTAGCTGTTTGCTATACTTTTTTCTCTGATGATGCTAATACCATACACACATACACATTGTATATATTTATAACTATATATTTTTATATGTAGCAGAGAGTTGATAAATATTAATTTGTTCTCTGTTTAACTTCCTTCTATATATTTAACTGCTGATTTCTACCTTGTCTTCTCTAAGTCAAATGAGGTGTGTTTTCTGCAAGATTAAAGAGTCAAGGAAAATGGTAAATACGTGGTTAAACATAGATGAAAATTAACTGCACAATAAAATAATAATATCATGTGGAATTTTAGTCATTTGTAGATTTAAATAACTGGAACCAAAATGAGAAAGACATAAGCTAGTTGAACTGTTTTAAGATCCTTGTGTTGTCAGGAAAGTAGTAAAATTATTAATTTATATTGTATTATAATAAAGCACTTGTGTTTTAGTCTCTAGGATAATCATTATAATAAAAGCAAAATAATCTATTAGATAAAGAAGGTAGGTAAAATAAAAATAAATTACTTGACTAATACTAAATAAATAATAAACAAGTAAATACATAACTAAATAACCAAATAAATATATAACCACAGTGAAAAGAGTTGAAAAAAACAAGAATTTTTTCAAAGTGTGTAGAAAGTCATGGAAATGGGCTTCTGTTTTAGAGTCATCTGAAAAGATCTTATATAATGAGATGGCAGATTTTCTGAGATGTGGCTCAAGCATAGAGGCCCGGCCTGAAAGATTTAGTGGTAGAGTATTGCACTCAGAAGAAACAAAAATCCCAACGGAAGAATCGAGCTTGGTATCCTAGAGGAATAGGAGGAATAGTAAGGCTGCTGGAATGGAGTGGAGTTGAACTATCCCCTCCTAGGCACAGAGTGCTGAACTATACAATATGTTTATAGCCTACATTGCTCTGTCAGAGCTCTACAGGATAAATATTATCAGCCTTAATTTATAGATACTGATATACCAAGTAATTAAGTGAATTGAGTAGCATTAGTAGGTACAATTTCATCAAATGTGTTTTGTAGACAATCATTTGAAACTAGTCTGCCATTAATGAGAGCAATTTGGAAAATTTACTTAAGCTTCACCTTACATATTTGATAAATGGATATAGCAATAGTATGAAATGCAAGGGTAAGATGTGCTGAGAACAAAATCAGATAATGTAAAGTGCTTAACAAAATGGATGAAACATATGAGTAAGAGTTAATTCATGAAATTGTCTCAGATATTCCATATGATAATAAAAGGAGACTGTATTTTTTTTTTCTTCTTTTTGAGACAGAATCTCACTCTGTAGCCTAGGCTGGAGTGCAGTGGTATGATCTTGGCTTATTGCAGCCTCAACTCCCCAGGCTCAAGTGATTTCCCCACCTCAGCCTCCCATGTAGTTGGGACTATAGGTATGCACCACCATACCTGGCTAATTTTGCTCGCTTTTTTTGTAGATATGGGGTCTCACTATATTGCCCAGGCTGGTCTTGAACTCCTGTACTCAAGCGATCCTCCTGTCTCAGCCTCCCAAAGTGCTGGGGTTACAGGTGTAAGCCTTCCTGCCCAGTCTGGGGACTGAATTCTGACCCAAATTATATTTTACTAAAGTCTTTGCTCCCTCCACTTCACCTCACATTCTCTTGAAATACCAACGAGACAAAAGTGAAAGACTATGACTGATCTAAGAAAAGCTGGAGCAAAATACTATGGAGTACAGCAGAAGAGGAGCAACAAGTTCAGTCTTAGGGAGTCAGGCATCATCAAAGGCTTATCAGAAAGAGGAATGTTTGAGTGAAAGCTTGGAAGATGGTGAAGACATGGATGCTGGGCTGAAGGGGGACGAAGCTGGCAACCCTGTATGGCACTACTATATGCCAGTACTCCTTACTGGTCCCCAAGGACTCCTGTGGAATGGGTGAGTTGAACTGGCAACAAGCAACCTGCTCTCACCACAGGTCTCTGGAATCCTGGCAGGAGGAGACTGCACTACTGCAACAGACACTTGAGTTGGCAGGCAGAGCTGCTCAGAGAAGGGCTAGGGACAGAACTCCAGCCAGCGTGGAGCCCAGAGGGTTTGGGGCAGAAGCATCTGCAGTGGAGCATGACCAGAACTGCACATCCCCCTAGGCTCCACTTGCTCCCATAGGAGACTTAGCCCTTGGGGAACTGTTGAACCTGAACTCTGCAGAGCCATCGTTCCCATGAGACAGGGCCAATATGACCTGAGCCCTCCTTGGTCTACTGGCCTCTCCCAGGACCCCAGCCCAGCCACACACATGCTTGTGGTGCAGCCTGGGGTGCCCATGAGTGGCACCTCCTAGGGACCAACATCATAGGTCCTGCACTGGTGGAACACACCTGACTGCAGAGAGTTCCAGCAAAGCAATCTTCATGGACACACAGCAGCCCACTCACACCCTCCCCCCACTGCAGACTCCCCATGCCACTTTGCCTGCATGCCCTCACCCACGACCACTCCTGACATTGTTCTGCAGGAATGTGTGTGCATGGGCAGACCTTGCCTCTCCTTCCCATCTAGCACGTGTCTGTGTGTGCACCCTGTCATGCCACTGCTGCTGGTGTGAATACACCCTGTGCCCCACCCCCCACACCACCACACCACCATACCACGACACTGCCATTACTGTTGGAGCAATGGCAGACATAGAGCCCACTGACCCCACCCCCATGAGCATCTTGCCTCTGTGCTATCATTGCTGCCACTGTGGAACTAAGCATGGAGAACAGAGGACCCATCCCTGCCTTGAGGAGCCACCACTGCCCCCATGAACATGCACAGGGGACACACACAGTCCTGTGCCCACAACTGCCTAACCCCTAGCCTAACACCACCACCAGGATGAATGCATTCCCCTAGTCTTCCCCATGCCATGCTGCTACCACCACTGATGCAAACGCCCAGATGGAGGCTAGTACCTGCTAACACTCCACTCCAGCTGAGGAGCATGAACCCCTGTGCACACATGGGAACAAGGACAGATCCCACTGCCATCATCACCCTATGAAATACTTCAGTTGGCACCACCCATTGTAGCATTGTGACCAGCAATCCACAAGCACCTCAGACTCTCAGGGCAGCAGGTTCCTAACTTCAAGGAGCCAAAGAAAGGATATACAGTGGAATGTTACATCACGTTTTTTTTTTTTTTTTTTAATTAAGACGGAGTTTTACTCTTGTTGCCCAGGCTGGAGTGCAATGGCGTGATCTCGGCTCATCACAACCTCCACCTCCCAGGTTCAAGCAATTCTTCTGCCTCAGCCTCCCGAGTAGCTGGGATTACAGGCATGCACCACCATGCACAGATAATTTTTTTTTTTTTTTTTGTATTTTTACTAGAGACGGGGTTTCTCCATGTTGAGGCTGTTCTCAAACTCCTGACCTCAGGTGATCCGCCCGCCTCGGCCTCCCAAAGTGCTGGGTTACAGGCGTGAGCCACCGCACCCAGCCACATCACTCTTTTAAACTGATAACCTTTATTCAGCTCAAGCCTCAAATGCTCAGGCAAGAATGGTTTGCTCCTTGCAGACTTTGCAAGTGGCTCCCATGCTGTGGTTTTATATTTCTTATGCACATTTTCCATTAATCAGGATCGTCTGTTTCCTCATTCACATCTCAACTAGACTATGAGCCTCTCATGAACATATATGGGACTACATTTATCATTCCATTCTCAGCACCTAGTGTAGTACTGGTCCAGAGTGAGTGACAGTAACTGTTTTTTTTTTTTTTCATTCTGTTTTTATGTGGGTACATAGTAGGTGTATATATTTATGGGATGCCTGAGGTATTTTGGTACAGGCTTACAATGTATAATAATTACATCAGGGTAAATGGGGTATCCTTCACCTCAAGCATTTATCCTTTCTTTGTGTTACAAACAATCAAATTATACTTTTAGTTATGTTTAAGTGTACAATAAATTGTTTTTGACTGTATGACCCTGTTGTGCTACCAAATATTCAATCTTACTCATTCTATCCAACTATATTTTTGAAACCATTAACCATCCTCCCTTTTCCCCGACGCTACTCATCATAGCCTCTGGTAACCACCATTCTATTCTGTATCTCCATGTGTTCAATTGTTTTAATATCTCCCACAAATACGTGAGAACATACAAACTTTGTCTTTCTGTGCCTGGCTTATTTCACTTAACATAATGACCTCCAGTTCAACCTATGTTGTAGCAAATGACAAAATCTCATCCTTTTTTATGTCTGAATAGTACCCCATGGTGTATATGTACCATGTTGCCTTTATCCATTCATCTGCTTCCAAATCTTGGCTATAGTGAATAGTGCTGCAATGAACATGGGAATGCAGATATCTCTTCAATATACTGATTTCCCCCCCCTTTTTTTTTGAGTATATACCTAGCAGTGGGATTCCTGGATAATATGGTAGCTTTATTTTTAGTTTTTAAGGAGCCTGTGAACTGTTGTCCTTAATGGTTGTACTAATTTATGTTTCCATTAACAGTGTGTGTGACTTCCCTTTTCTCCACATCCTCACCAGTATTTGTTATTGCCTGTCTTTCGGATATAAGCCATTTTAACTGCGGTGAGATGAGATCTCATTATAGTTATAATTTGCACTTCTCTGATGATCAATGATGTTAAGCACCTTTTCATATACCTGTTTGCCATTTGCATGTCTTCCTTTGAGAATTGTCTATTTAGATGTTTTGCCCATTTTAAAATTGGACTATTAGATTTTTTTTCCTATAGAGTTGTTTGAGCTCATTATATATTCTAGTTATTAATCCCTAGTCCAATGGGTAGTTTGCAAATATTTTATGCTATTCTGTGGGTTGTCTTTTCACTCTGTTGATTGTACCTTTGTTGTGCAGAAGCATTTTAACTTGATGTGATCCTGTTTGTCCAGTTTTGCTTTGGTTGCCTATGTTTGTGGGGTATTATTCAAGAAATCTTCTCCCAGTTCAATGTCCTAGAGAGATTCCCAAATGTTTTCTTCTAGTAGTTTCATAGTTTGATGTCTTAGATCTAAGTCTTTGATCTATTTTGATTTGATTTTCGTATATGGTGAGAGACAGGGGTCTAGTTTCAATCTTCTGCATATAAAGAAGAAAACTGCATAGGCTGCAGTTTTCCCAGCAGCATTTATTGAAAAGACTGTTTTTTTCCTCAATGTGTGTTCTTGGCACCTTGGTCAAAGATGAGCTCACTGTAGGTGTATAAATTTTCTTCTGGGTTCTCTATTCTGTTCCATTGGTTTATGTTCTGTTTTTATGCCAGTACCAAGTTGTTTTGGTTACTATAGCTTTGTAGCACATTTGAAGTCAGGTAATGTGATTCATTCAGTTTTGTTCTTTTCGCTCAGGATAGTTTTGGCTATTCTGGAGCTTTTGTGGTTCCATATAAATTTTAGGATTGCATATTCTATTTTCGTGAAGAATGCCTTTGGTATGATGATAGGGATTGCACAGAATCTATAGATTGCTTTAGATAGTATGGACATTTTAACAATACTGATTCTTCCAATCCATGAACATGGAATTTCTTTCCGTTTTTTGTGTCCCCTTCGATTTATTGCATCACTGTCTTATACTTTTCATTGTAGAGATCTTTCACTTCTTTGGTTAATTTCGAAGTATTTTATATTATTTGTAGCTATTGTAAATGGGATTACTTTCTTGATTTTGTTGTCAGATTGCTGGCTGTTCGCATATAGAGATGCTAATAATTTTTGTGTATTGATTTTGTTTCCTACAAATTTATTGAATTTGTTTTTTAATTCTAGCAGTTTTTTGATGGAGTCTTTAGGTTTTTCCAAATATAAGATTATATCATCTGCAAACAAGGATAATTTGACTTCTTCCTTTCCAATTTTGATGGCCTTTATTTCTATCTCCTGTCTGGCTGTTCTAGCTAGTACTTCCAGTACTATGTTGAATAACAGTGGTGAAAATGAGCATCTTTGTCTTGTTCCAGATCTTAGAAGAAAGGTTTTCAGTTTTCCCCAATTCAGTATGACAGTAGCTGTAGGTCTGTCATATACAGATTTTATTGTGTTGTGTTCTTTCTATACTTAGTTTTTGACAGTTTTTATCATGAAGAGATGTTGAGTTTTGTCAAATGCTTTTTTGACACCAATTGAAGTGATCAGATAATTTTCGTCCTTCACTCTGTTCATATGATGTGTCATTGATTGATTTGTATATGTTGAACAATTCTTGCATCCCAGGGTTAAGTCCCACTTGATCATGATGAATGATTTTTTTTTTTTTTTTGAAACAGAGTCTTGCTCTGTCGCCCAGGCTGGAGTGCAGTGGTGCTATCTCGGCTCACTGCAAGCTCCGCCTCCTGGGTTCATGCCATTCTCCTGCCTCAGCCTTCTGTGTAGCTGGGACTACAGGTGCCTGCCGCCAGGCCCGGCTAATATTTTGTATTTTTAGTAGAGACGGGGTTTCACTGTGTTAGCCAGGATGGTCTCGATCTCCTGACCTCGTGATCCGCCCACCTCAGCCTCCCAAAGTGCTGAGATTACAGGCATGAGCCACCACGCCTGGCCAAATGATCTTTTTAATGAGTTGTTGAATTCAGTTTGCTAGTATTTTGTTGAGGATTATTGCATCAATGTTCATCGGATAAATTCGCCTGTAGTTTTCTTGTTTCCATGTATCTTTGGTTTTGGTATAAGGGTAATACTTGCCTCATGGAATGAGTTTGGAACTGTTTTTTGGAACTGTTTGAGTAGGATTGATATTAGTTCTTTAAATGTTTGATAGAATTCAGTAATGAAGCCATCAGGTCCCAGGCTTTTTGCTTAGAGAAGTATATACATGGCTTTGACCTCTTTGCTTGTTATTGGTCTTTTCAGGGATTTAATTTCTTCATGGTTCAATATTGGTAGGTTTAATGTGTCTAGAAATGTATTCATTTCTTCTAGGTTTTTCAATTTGTTGGCATATTGTTGCTCATAGTAGCCTGTAATGGTCCTTTGAATTTCTGCAGTATTGGTTGTAATGTCTCCTTTTTCATCACTGATTTTATTTACTTGGGTCTTCTCTCTTTTTGTATTAATTAGTCTGACAAATCATTTGTCAGTTTTGCTTATCTTTTCAAAAAACAAACGTGATTCATTGATCTCTTGTATTGTTTTATTTCCATTTCATTTATTTCTCCTCTGATCTTTATTATTTATTTTTTTCTACTAACTAGGTTTGGTTTGCTCTTGCTTTTCTAGATCTTTAAGATGCACTGTTAGGTTGCTTGTTTGAAGTTTTTCTACTTTTTTGATGTAGGCACCTATAGCTATTAACTTTCCTTTGAGTGCTTCTTTTGCTGTACCCCATAGGTTTTGGTGTGTTGTGTTTCCATCATTATTTATTTCAAGAAATTTGTTAATTTCCTTCCTAATTTCTTCACTGACTCATTGGTCATTCAAGAGCATATGGCTTAACTTCCATGTATTTGCATAGTTTTTTAAATTCCTCATGTTATTGATTTTTAGTTGATATAGAAACTTGATATAGTTTCTTTTTTTACTTTTTAAAGATTTGTTTTGTGGCATAACATATGATCTATTCTTGAGAATAATCCATGTGCTGATGAGAAGAATGTTTATTCTGCAGCCATTAGATGAAATTTTCTGTAAATATCTATTAGGGTCATTAATCTATACTGCAGATTAATTCTCATGTTTCTTTATTGATTTTTTTATCTGGATGACATGTCCAATACTGAAAGTGGGGCACCAAAGTTTCCAGGTATTGTATTGTGTTCTTTCTATCTCTTTATCTCTAATAATATTTGCTTTATATATTTGGATGCTTCAGTATTGAGTGCATATATATTTACAATTGCTATATTCTTTTGCTGAATTTATCCCTTTATTATTAAATAATGACTTGTTTCTTTTTATAGTTTTTGTCTTGAAATGTATTTTTATGATATGAATATAGCAATTTGTTCTCATTTTTGGTTTCTATCGCCATAGAATATATTTTTCCATTCTTTTATTTTTAGTCCATGTGTGTCTTTATAGGTGAAGCATGTTTCTTGTAGGCAACAGATCATTGGGTCTTTTTTTAAAATCCATTTATCCACTCTATGTTTTTGATTGGAGAGTTTATCCATTTACATTTAATGCTATTTTTGATAAGTAAGAACTTACTCCTGCCATTTTGTTATTTGTTTGCTAGTTGTTTGGTCATCTTCCCTTTCTTCTATATTTCCTTCCTGTCTTCCTTTTAGAGAAAACTTATCCTCTGGTGATAAGTTTTAATCTCTTGCTTTTAATTTTTTTGTGTATCTTTTGTATGTTTTTTTATTTGAGATTACTGTGAGGCTTGCAGATAATATCTTTTAAGCCATTAGTTCAAATTGATGACAACATTGCATTAACAAAGCAGCAAGCAAGCAAAGAAAAAAACTATTAAAAACTCTACACTTTAATTTTATCTTCCTGCTTTTAATTTTTTCTTGTTTATATTTATATCTTATTGTACTGCCTATGCATTGAAAAGTCGTTGTCATTTTGATCAGTTCATCTTTTTTCTTTCTACTAAAGATATCAGTATTTTACACACCACAATTACAGTGATACAATATGTGTTTTTTTTCTGTGTACTTACTATTACCAATGAGTTTTGTACCTTCAGATGATTTTTTATTGCTCATTAATGTTCTTTTCTTTCAGTTTTCTTTCAGTTCTTATAGAACTGGCCTGGTGTTAATGGAATCCTTCTGCTTTTGTTTGTCTTGGAAAACTTTTATTTCTCCTTCATGTTTGAAGGATACTTTTCCTGTATATGCTATTCTAGGGTAAAAGTTTTTTTTTCCTTCAACACTTTAAATATGTCATGCCTCTCTCTCCTGGCCTGCAAGGTTTCCATTAAAAGTCTGCTGCCAGATGCATTGGAGCTATATTTGTGTCATTTATTTCTATTATCTTGCTGCTTTTAGGATCCTTTATCTATCCTTGACCTTTGGGAGTCTGATTATTAAACGTCTTGAGGTAGTCTTATTTGGGTTAAATCTGCCTGGTGTTCTATAACTTTCTTGTATGTGAATATTGACCTCTTTCTCTAGGTTTGAGAAGTTCTGTGTTATTATTTCTTTGAATAAACTTTCTACCCCATCTCTCTCTGTATCCTGTCTTTATTACCAATAACTCTTATATTTGCCCTTTTGAGGCTATTTTGATATATTGCAGGTCATTTTTTTTTCTTTGCTGAGTATTTTTAAATAGCCTGTCTTCAAGAACACTAATTCTTCTGCTTGATCAATTCTGTAACTAAGATACTTTGGTACATTCTTCAGTATGTCAATTGCAGTTTTCAAGTCCAGAATTTCTGCTTGATTCTTTGTAATTATTTCAATCTCTTTGTTAAATTTATCTGATAGAATTCTGAATTCCTTCTCTTTGTTATCTTGAATTTCATAGAGGTTCTTTAAAACTGCTATTTTCAATTCACTGTGTGAAATATTACATATCTCTGTCTCTCCAGAATTGGTCCCTTGTGCCCTATTTAGTTATTTGTTGAGATCATCTTTTTTGGATGGTCTCTATACTTGAGAATGTTCATTGGTGTCTGGGCATTGAAGAATTAAGCATTTATTGTAATCTTCACAGTCTGGGCTTGTTTGTACTTATCCATCTCGGGAAGGCTTTCCAGGTATTTGAAGGGACTTGGGTGTTGTAATCCAAGTTTTGGTTTTATTACAGCCATATCTGCATTAGGGGGCACCCAAGCCCAGTAACGTGATGGCTCTTGGAGACTTACAGAGGTACCGTCTTGGTGATCTTGGATAAGATTCAGAAGAATTCTCTTAATTACAAAGCAGAGACTCTTATTATCTTCCCTTACATTTTGCCAAACAAAAGGAGTCTATATTGAGCTGCCTAGAGCTGGGGGTCAGGTGGCACAATAATCCCCGTGGCCACCACCACTGGGACTGTGCTGGGTCAGACTTGAAGCCAGTGTGGTACTGTGTCTTTCCCAAGTCCTACAGTTACCACTGCCTCGCTACTGCCTATGTTTTTTCAAGGCCCTAGAGCTCTGCAATTATCAAATGACAAAGCCAGCCAGCCTTGTTTCCTTCCCTTCAGGTGGCAAGTTCCCCCTTCCCCAGCTAGATCCAGAGATGCCATCTGGGAACTTGGACCTAGAGTTGGAAACCTTAGCAATCTACCTGATGCTTCCTCCTACTTGAGCTGATCTGGCACCCAAGACACAAAAGAAGTCTTTCCCATTCTTCCTTCCCATTTTCACAATCATAGGAGTATTTCTTTGTGGCCACCACTGCCCCAGGCCCTGCATAAAAGCTGTCTAGCTACCATCAATGCTCATGCAAGGCTCAAGGGCTCTTCAGTCAGCTTGTGGTGAATGCTGCCTGGCCTGGGACTCAACCTTCAGGAAGGTGGGCTCTCTTCTTGCCTAGGATAAGTCCAGAAATGCCATTCAAGAGCTAAGGCCTGGAATCAGGGTTCCTAAGAGCCCACTTTGTGCTCTTCCCAACTGTGGCTGAGTTGGCATCTAAGCTGCAGGACAAATTCATCTTTCCTCTTCTATTGTCAAGCAGAAGGAGGCTTTCCTCATAGTAACTACAGCTGGTAATGTGCTGGGTTATACCTGAAGCGAGCATATCTCAGAGCCTCGCCAAGGTCCATGGTGAGTACTGCCTGGGTATTGGTGCTGATCACTCAGGACCCAGTGGCTCTTTAGTCAGCAGGTGATGAATCCTGTGAGAACTGAGTCCTTCTCTTCAAGGCAATGAATTCCTTTATGCTTAAGGTGTGTATAGAAATGTCATTTGGGATCTAGGGCCTGGAAGGGGGGCATCAGGACACTCCCCAGTGTCCTATTCTACTGTAGTTGAGCTGGTATCCATGTTGCAAGACAAAGTCTTCTTTACTCTTCCCTCCCCTATCCTCAAGCAGAGGGAAGGAGTCTCTCCTGGAGCCTAGTGTTGTTGGAGGTTGCATGCCCTTGGCCACTTCAGCTGGTGTTTCAGTAGGTCATATGTACCCCATGTCCACTGGCTCTGAGCTCAGCATGGCACCAGAACCTGCCTAGACTGCCTTTCAAATTTATATAGGACCCCAGGGCACTTTACCTTCTAGTGTTGAGGCTTGCCATAACTCAAGTTCTGACTGCTGGGGTGGACATTTTGCCTCTGTCTAGAGCTGATCTAAATGTTCTGTCCACAGGTACTGGCTAATTTCTTCCTGGTAATGCTTTCTGCTGTGACAGGACAGCACTCAGTTCCAATGCAAAGTCCCACAATCACTGTGCTCTCCCTCCGTCAAGTGCACAGATTCCTTCTTCATGCCAGGAGGCCACTGCCAGGAAATAAAGCAGGGGTGGCGTTGGTGATTCAAGCCTGTTTTTTCTACCATCTTCAGTGTCTCTTTCAACAATTTAAAGTTAAAACTAATTGCTGTGATTGCTTACCTCATTTTTGGTTCTTATGAAGGTGCTTTTCTTGTGTAGATAGTTGTTAAATTTGGTGTCCCTATGGGGGTGTTGGGGAAATGATTGGTGAAGACTTCTATTCAACTGTCTTGTCCACCTTCTCACCTGATTTTGATTCTTATGAATGTGCTTTTTATGTGCGTAGGTGGTTGTTCAATTTGATGTTCCTGCAGGGAGGACAATCACCGGAGGCTTCTATTTAATCATCTTGCTCTGCCTCCCTCCTCAGTAACTGTTTATGACTGACAAATACCCAATCTTTTAGCTCTTCTTATGATATAGTCAAATCTTGAAATGTTAGAATGTTTTACTACTTGGATTTATGTATCCAGTTGCCCAAATCACACTCACTCTTCTCTGACAATGTCAATATTATCAGTAAAGTTCAGAGGCAACCATATCAATAGCTATTAATTATTAAGCACAAATTGTATGACAAAATTAATAACTATTTTGCATATTTTTTTGTGTAAAATTAGTGGAGTAGTACCTTTTATAACCAGAGTTATTGTGACTACCCAAATCAAAATGAAATATTTACCTGCAAGTAGTTTGAAGAAGGCAAAGTAGTGGGTGTATATATATCCTGTAGTATATATACTGGGTGTATATATATATATACACACACACATACACGTATATGTATACATGTGTGTATATGTATATATATATACACACACATACACACACACAAAGATTTTTCCAGCCACTGCCTTCTTCTTCATAAAATTTCCACTGTTCCTACCTCTATTCCTAAGTACAGAATAGACCTCTATTTATTTAGGTATTTATTGCTAACATGGCCTAGAAACTTAGTTCAATTACTTTGATTAATTAATCCCCACCCCAAGCCTGAGTCCTTTCTTTCTAACCTATGAATAATGCTTAATTTACAGTTTATAGAAAGTAAATTTATGTGGAATATTCAACATAATCTGTGGCATATAGTGCGCTCACAATAAATATTTTTCTTCCCCTCTATCTATCCCTGTCATACTCTCTGTTAAAATTATTTTGGTATATTCTCTGGATCCAATACAGCTTTCTTCTTTCCACCTACAGGAACCTGTGCTTTTATTTTTAACACAGAGTAGTGCATTAATGTGTTTTCTCATGAGAAGTGTGCTTGTTAATATTATCCTGAAAGGTAAGTGTAGAACTGGATTACACAGTAAGCATGTATTCAAGTCTTCAATTATTCATAATGAATGGCTGAGCAATTAACAAGTCAAGGTGCATTTGCTGGAAAGTGCATGATGGCAATGTTTTTATTCAGTGATCAGAGCAACAATTTCCGAATTTTATCTTACCATCCACAAGTGGAGAACAGTATTCTCCCGGCAGCATATCATTGTGATCCATCTTTACACTCAGTGAGGCTTAAAAAGTCATTTTGAAATCCAAGAGCTCTCAGATAGTATTTTATTGGCTTGTACTTGCTCATATTCCAGGCAGAGTTAATAGCACAATACAACAGAAGGCTTGATACCTACAATATTGGCATGGAGAGTTGGCAGATATTTACTAATTACACACACGTATGAAGTGAAGTTGTTACTTCACGCAGTGTTATTCCAGGGGCATACATGTTGAAATTTTGTTTTGCTTTGTTTTTATATAATTGAAAAATCAATGAGTTGATAATCTTTATTAGGGGTTTTAATACTAAATACATGCAGGACCAAGAAATTAAATGAGTGAAGCAGGCAAGGTGCAAGAAAATTATAGTAACTAAAGAAGATAGTGGAACAGTGGTTAACTGGAGAGTTGTGACCCATCTTATGGGGCAACTAGTATTCAGCAGAAGGGAGATATTGGACTTTTGAAAGGGAAGCCAGAAATCTAATTTTTTTCAGTACAACATCTTTCACTTTTTTAGTACTGGCAACTAATATGATTTGGTTTTTGAAGCATGGTGTGAGACAAACTAAATATCTTTGCAGGATGTATACTCAAATTTCTGATCCTAAAAGTGTAAATGACATGTTTGGTGTAACTGTTATTGTTTCTTTGTTGACAATGAACTAAAAACATGTGAAATGTTTTGTCCTCATTCTTGGTCAGTGATTTTATTCCTTTTCAGGTGCTTGCATTATGCCTCTTCTGATAATTTCCTAAGATCAGGGACTTTTGTTCATTTCCTTTCTTTGAAGATTGCAAAACACCACAGAAAACTGTTAAGTTATTTCCCTTGCCTATGAGCATTTTGTCCAGGTGAGTATCCTTGCCTGGAATAATATTTCACTCAACCTCTCATTTTCCCCCCAGTTCTCAAATTAGGCAGTTATTGTTCGTGCAAGCCTTCCTTGACTTCCTTTATTCTCTTATGGCACCTGGTCAGGAAGGTGGCACAGGGTGTTGGTTAAGAGATTTAGTGTGACAAATGTTATCATATTTCAGTGTCTAATATATTATAGTACTTACATTAAATACTAATTATACCTATTTTCCCCATCAATATCTGTTTTTGGGTAGTCAAAAGTATGTTTTGTTTATTTCTATAACCAGTTTTCACCAAGGTACCTAGCACACACTAAGCATTCATTTGAAAATGAAACATTTACTATACTGCCCTGAATTATAAGGCTTTGGTGATCAGTAGATTAACATCCACTTTCCCTTTCATCTTTTTTTTGAATTGTGCCTTCCTGGTCCCTATCTGCAATGATTTCTTAAAAGACATCTTGACTATACCATTCCTCTATTTTCCTTTCAGTCCAATTGGGTAGTAGATAGATAGGATAAAATCAGTTGAAGAAAGAATAAAAAAGATAGTAGGAAAGAAAAGAAATCAGATAGCTTATAGGATTTGGTAAGAGAAAAATGTTTGGCAAGATCTGAAAAGATTAGTTTGAAGAAGTTGAATGAAGAGAAGAGGAGATAAAACAAAGAAAATAAGAAATAGGAAGAAAGATAAAGGGATAGAATATCAATTAGGATTGGCTAAATTGTGTTGGAGTGATAAGCCACTCCAAGGGCCACAGTGACTTACAGCAACAAAGGTTAACTTTTCTCGTATGTCCTTGTGGGTCACTTACAGATTTGCTCTTTATCTTCTTTCTTCCAAGACACAGGCTAATTAAGCATTCCTTTCTGGAACACTAACAGTCTATGGGGATGCGAGAGAAACATTTGTAAACATGAGTTGGCTCTTAAAGGCTGAGACATCAATTCTGTTTATATTAATTGACAAAGTGAGTCTTCTTTCACTCCTTGGTTCAACATGGTGCAGCACATATGCTCTTCAAGGGAGGAACTCTGAAGAGTTTTAAGGGTAATAAAGTTTATACAGACGTAGAAATTGTAAAACATGTCAAATAATATAAGTTTTAGGGAAATCTTTTTTTTTAATAAAATATTTGGGGAGTGATTAGAAGGTGGCTGAAGGCGGATGAAAGTCAAGAGACAAAATAGTAGTTGAAGGGGAAATGAAAGAGTTAGAAATCAGGGAAGATGAAGATAAAGAATAAAGGCCTCCCATCGTTGGAATGATAACATAGTACAACAAAAACATGGCTTAGAGAATACAAGCACGAGATTTATCGTCAGGCAGACCTGGGCTCATCATAGCCCTTCATTTTCATGTCTATATTTATGGTTCCTATCTTATACTGTTATTTAGAGAATTAAGTGACATAAATATGCATGTAATTAGACACTGATTTGTGCTTTTTCTGTTGCCATGAGTATTGTGAACTGTGACCTCCAGTTAAAAGAAAACACACCACTATTATTCCACATCCTAAAAAATGCTGTCAGCAAATGAGCTTATGAGATGGAAAACAAATCTAGCTACAAGTGACCTTCACTCTAAATTGCACCCATCCCACTCTAGTTAGCATACAGGGTGGGTTGCGGGGGCACAGGTAAGGCCAGAGTCAAGAGTTTTTGTCTTTCCAGGAATTCAGTTTTCATAGAGAGATCTCTTCCTTCCCATAGGTATATCTTTCCCTTCCTCAAACCCAAGGGTGATTGGGGGTACCTGCCAAAAAAGAAGAATGCAGGGATCATGTGTCCTGGATAGATGCTGGCTAAGTGGCAGAAACTATGAGCCCATGTTGATGCTGCCTTTGTGTAGTGTAGAATATAGTAAAAAATAAAATAAGATAAAATAAAATAGAAGTCTTAACTAGTGTTTGACACATGTCTCTTAGAGCTGCAGGAGCTACATGAACACCAAGACTGCTGTCTATTTCTCTGCTGTAGATTTTTGAAGGGAAGGAAGGTTTCTAGAGTTTTGCCAAAACTATAGTGAGAGGAGACAGTGTTATAATGTGCCTGGAAAGAGGACATTATCAATGGCCTTCTCTGACTCATTTTACAAGTGCATAAGAAAACCTGAGATATTTTTATCTTATTTAAAGAAACAAGGAATTTTAAGGGAGTGGCAGGATCTCTGAGTTTGTCTAGTCTGTATCCAAGAGAAGAGACTGGTGGTATTGACCATATTATCTCATGAGTAAGGAGAGGGCTGACTGCCTCTCTCTAAGGATGTCTTTCATGATGAAGGAAGATGGGAGAAGGTAAAGACGCCCAAGAAAATCACACATGTCACCAAGCTAGAGGTCATCTGTAGTGGGTAACTAGGTGAGAAGAATAGGCAGAGATGCTGGCCATCACTGACAGGTGGGATGTTCTCCAAGGTAAAGGTTACCTTCATTACCCTAATTCCTCCTCTTCCTCCCTACTTCCTCCTTCTTCTCCAGCTCCTTCTTTATATCTATTTCAGGTAGTTAGATAAGCATAAATGGGGTAGGAGAGGACTCTCCCCCATCCACTAGGAATGTTGGGTGATGGTTCAGCAATTATCACATTGCCTCTCTAAAAGTAATAAATTGGGAGCCAGCACCAGGGAGAGATTATTTGTAATGGTTCACACCTGTTGCCTAAAGTGTTCATTGAATGCAGATACAGTAAGAAGCAACTTCCTGGGCATGCACATGAAGAGACAAAATAGTGGAGTATGACGTTCCAGGGGCACACCACCAGAAAAGGGAAGAAAGCCTCAGATGAGCACACATACAACTTCCTAAACTCACTGCGGATGCTCACCTCCCAAGGGTAAGGAGGGCACTGTGCATGCAGGCAGCCCACCCTAAAGGAGGAATCATGGGAAAGAGGTCAGCCTATAAAGTCCTAGGATCAAGGTTAAACACTGTACTTGACCTTCAGGTGCCCACTTGGGTTTCTTTCAAGTGAACTTTCTTTATTTCCTGTTCTAAAGCCTTTCTAAATAAACTTCCACTCCTGTTCTGAAACTTGCCTCGGTCTCTTTTTTTGCCTTATGCCCTTCAATCAAATTCTTTCTTCTAAGAAGGCAAGAACTGAAGTTCCTGCAGACCCATATGGATTCACCACTGGTAACTTGGATACCTTCCACTGGTAACATATTTATAGGAGTAGATATTAAACAGGGAGGAAGATGACTCTCCCAGAATCTGACCAGGCCCTCCTTCTCAAGGTGCTTGGGATGAAGGACTGAAGTAAAAGTCAGTTCAGGTGGCAACTTGCCACCGCCTACCTCAGGTCCCTTGATCCACGAAGTAAGGGGAAGTGGGACAAAGAGATTTAACTCAAGTTTGTGATTGAAACCTCAGAATGAAATGGAAAGTTATTAACTGAAAGCGATGGGAAATTTTATGGAATCTAACCGAGATATAATTAAGGATGAAAAAGAGAGATTTGATAAAACAGAGTTGAAGGCAGTGATTGAAAAGAAAGACAATTTTATTTTTATATCCCTTCTGAGATGGGACCTGTATTAGACTTCTAGGGCTTCTATAACAAAATGCCACAGACAGAGTGTCTTAAACAACAGAAATTTATTTTCTCACAGTTCTGGAGCCTGGAAGTCTCAAATCAAGGGGCTGTGTCAGGTGGTTGGTTGCTCTTGAGGCCTCTCTCTTTGGCTTGCAGATGGTCACCTTCTAGCTGTGTCCTCACATGGTTCTGTTCTATGTGCGTGTGCATCCCTGGTTTCTCTTCCTCTTCTTATAAAGACTTTAGTTGTATTGCATTAGGGCCCACTCTAATGACTTCATTTAACCTTAATTACTTCTTTAAAGGCCCTATCTCCAAACACAGTCACATTGGGAGTTACAGCATCAACATAGGAATTGGAGTTTGAGGGAGAAACAATTCAGTTTATAACAAGACTAGAGTGGTTTCACATGTGAGGCATCTGGCTTGAAGATAGAAGCATTCACATATGCTACATGTATGATGAAGGTAGCCAGGGAGATGCTTACATGAATGGGAATGATGGAGGCTTGGAACATGAGGAAATGATATTGTGGTGAGATGTGTAAGGCAACCCATGACCCCAAAAATGCCAGAAGTATCCTGAGTTGTTAATATAATGTTTCTTTGATTATAATAATGATAATGACAAAAAAATTACTAACATTTCATGAGAACTTACTATATAGCAGGCAGGGATAGAAGCTCATACATTTTGAAAACTTAATTTTCACTACTGGTTATTATTTTCATTTTACAGATAAGGTAACTGAGGCTCAGAGTGCAAAGATCACTTAAGGGGTAATGGGGGGGGGGCAATATTCCAGCCAAGGTACCCTGACCTTACATATTATACCCTTAACCATACCATAAATCAGCCATGCTTTATGGCTTTTCTGGCCAAAGGAAGAATAGCAATTGAATCCATCTTCAAATCTATCTACTTCTACCTTCTTGAGGTCAGCCTAAGAAGGGACTCTGACTGCTCTGTGAGGGGTAGTGGGCTTAACCATGGCCACAGCGTGTCTTCTGTGATGAAGAAAACCTGGGAGAAGGTAAAGACTGCCCAAGATAACCACACTTGTCACCAGCCTAGAGATCATCTGTAGTGAGATAACCAGGTAAGAAGAGCAAGCAGAGTGGGCACCCACTTCTTCCTGTAGCACTCCTTCTGTGATGAGCTGAAGACCTTTTAATGCTTTCCTGCTTCTGCTTTTTCTAAAAATTTCAGCCTACCTTGAAAAAATACATAGCCTTGGAAAACAGTAATATGGTGACCTGAATATCACAAAACTCATGTTACTAAGTAACATGAGGCTCTCTCTCTCTCTTTTTTTTCTCTCTCCACACACACACAACACACACATACACACACACAGTGTGTATGTATGTGTGCATAATTCATGATGATAAATGTATATGTCCCAGTTAAAAAGAATATTATGTGTACGTTCCCCACACTTTCCCAAACTAAAATTTACCTATATTTCAGTTGTGGAGAGTGTGGACTAAAGTAATGTTTAATAACTTATAAAACCTTTTCTTTAAAAATTAAATTCAGATTAAATTGTATCTCTTGAATGTTTTAATTAGGGAACAATCACTGATTGCTCCCAAAAGAGCTCATCATTTTCTGTTTCTTATCTATTTTTTTTCCTTTTCTTTCTTTTTCTTTTTTTTTTTTTTTATTACAGGCCAGTTTGTTCACTAAAGTTTGATGGAAAGTTTGGGAGAAGGCTCCCAAACTTTTTTTAATGGCTTTCCACAAAGCTGTATGACCTTAACTCCAAACATGGAAAATCCACCAGTCAGAGACCACTTTCCACTTTCCCCCAGCCACCCACATTACAGAGGATGAAATTAAATTTGAACATGTTTTAAATTATTGTTTTTGAAGTTTTTTGGCTGACCAGAGAAAGTTACTTTTATGAAGCTCTTAGAAGAACAAAGATGTGTTCAGCACCTGCAATGTAGAGATAAGGAAATAACCTCACTTTTTGCAGCAATATCTTGAACTGAAGTATTCTTAGCAGTCTTGGGGTTGGTTGCTCCCACTAGAGAAAAAGAAGAACAGAAAAAGAGGAAAGAAGAAAGGAAAATTTGTGCAGATGAATGGAACAATATAGCATTGATTTTCTTCCTCCTTATTTCTAAGCAAAATTAATTCCTCAAATATTTGAAAGGTAGGAGCAGACACCCAAACCATATGGGCATTCTAGATCAGAGTTACAAGTCTTAAAAACCTGCAGCAAAATAGATCTGCTATATGTTAATTGTGGGTATTAACAGAGCTGAAGACTGACATGCTAACAGAGGACAAGCAGGCAAAACAATTACGTAAAGAAGGCTAGAAATATGAAAATTTTCATGTTCCTTTTAGTTAAATTTTCTCTGACTTTTGGTAGACTTAGGACATTAAAAACAGTTTTGTACTCCAAGAAAATAATGTAAATATAATGATAAACAGAATTCTAAAATTCAGTGAAGGGAGACAATAAATCGGGGTACTATATTGGCTGTTCCTATGTAACAATGCATTTCCAAACAGAGAGATTTAAAATGACCATTAATTTGGCTTATGACCCTTTGGCTCAATAATTTGGGTTGGTCTCAGCTGGGCAGCTCTGCATTTGGCCTATCTCATTCTCAGGTCTGCTGCCAGTTGATGGTTGGCTGGGTAAAGACTGATGATTTCACATGGAATGGCTTGTCTCTGGTCCATATGCTCTCTCAGCTTCCAACAGGCAAGCCTATTGTTCAAATGGAGACTGAATAAATTTCCAAGTTACTTTGTCTGGAAGTGTTTAAGGCCTCTTGAGGCTATATTCAGACCTGTTTTAACATCACTTCTGCCACATTTTATTGATCAAACTAAATCAAAAGACCAGTGTAGAGAAAAAAGATGGATAAATAGGTCTAACCTCTTGATGAGAAGTGCTACAGTCACATTGCAAAGCGGAATGGGCACAGGAGGGGGAAAATTATGGGCACTGTATTAGTTCATTTTCACACTGCTGATAAAGACATACCCAAAACTGGGTAATTTATGAAGGAAAAGAGGCTTAATGGACTCACAGTTCCACATGGCTGGTGAGGCCTCACAATCATGGCAGAAGGTGAAAGGCACATCTTACATGGTGGCAGGCAAAGAGTGAAAGAGAGCCAGGTGAAAGGGGTTTCCCTTATAAAACCATCAAGTCTCGTGAGATTTATTCACTTCTGCGAGAATAGTATGGGGGAAACTGCCCCCACGATTCAATTATCTCCCACCAGGTCTCTACTACAACACGTGGGAATTATGGGAGCTACAATTTAAGATGAGATTTGGATGGGGACACAGAAAAACTATAACACTGTGCAAACAAACAACCACAGAAGGACACTGGAGAGTAAATGTCATGATTTTAGGGGGCTCTGCTCATAGTAATTGTCAAGTAGAAATTCAGATCTCAAAAGATTATAATTTCCACTTGTCCAAGAAAAATCTCAAAATATGACTTTAATATGAAATTTCTATAATTAAAAAATGTTAGCTTACAGTTTTGTCATACAACATCATTTGGGCAAAGAAAACATGTGCACAGGTGGGAAATAGCCTGCAGACCATGTGTTTGCAAACTCTGTTATAGGAGTGAAAGACAAATGCTGGATTTGAGTTTTGATGCCACTGAGCTGTGTGAACTAAAGGAAAGCTCCTTTCCTTACCCATCAAAAATAGATGAAAATATCATCCATACAGTTTTGTTGTGAAGATTAGATAGAATGATGCTGTTGAAATTGCATTATAAACTATTAAAAATATATGTAAGTTATTTTTGCCATTGTTATTTTAATAATGTCTCCAAGGTAGTTTATAGTTCCAAATATATCTCTAATTTCTATTTCTTTAGATCAAGTGTTGGCAAACTTTTTCTATACAGAGAAAAAGAGTAAATAGTTTAGGCTTATGGGACTATAGTTTGTATCATAGCTGCTAAGCCTTGTAACATAAAAGCAGCCATAGAAAATATAAAAATAGAGTGGCTGTGTTTTAAACAATTTCATTTATAAAATCAAGATTGGATTTGTTCTATAGGACAAGATTTTCTGACCCCTACTTTAGATTAATAATCCACATGAACAAAGACGATGTCATTCTTAATATCAATCTTCCTTGACTCAACAGACTTGGTTAAGTCCCTTGTTATACATTTATATTGTCTACTCTAGTTTCCTTCCTTACATTTTTCGTTACCGTAGTTCACAAATAATTTGTGTAATTTTTTAAATTCACTTTACCCAGTGAGACACTGAGTATTTTGAGATGAAGAACTATGTCTTTCTTTGTTTATAATTGCATCTTCAGCAACTGTAACATTATAGATGCTCAATAGAGGTTTGTTTAATGAATTTGTGAACAAATATTCAGTCATCATTAGACTATGGGTGTCATAGTGTTCTTTCCCTAATATCTGTAAAAAGTCATTCTGATCACAGTATTTGATGATATCTAGTCCTCATTTCAGACATAGACACATTAATGAAACAATTGGATTTAGTTACCTACTTTATATGACATTATTTTATATGTTCTTATTTGATATGGTTGTGCTTTGTGTCCCTACCCAAATTTCATCTTGAAATACAACCCCCATAATCCCCATATGTCAAGGGAGAGACCAGGTGGAGGTAATTGGATCATGGGTAGTTCCCTCATGTTGTTCTCGTGAGCTTGCAGTTTTGTCATGCAACATGAGTGACTTCTCTTGAGATCTGATGGTTTTATAATGGGCTCTTCCTCCTTAGCTCAGCACTCTCCTTCCTGCTGCCTTGTGAAGAAGGTACCTTGCTTCCTCTTCACCTTCTGCCATGATTGTAAGTCTCCTGAGGTGTCCTCAGACATGCTGAATTGTGAGTCAATTAGACCTCTTTCCTTCATAAATCACTTAGTCTCAGGCAGTTCTTTATAGAAGTATGAAAACAGACTAATACATCATTCTTTATTTACCAACCATTCCAGTGAGTCTCTTACAACAAAGGGAGCTGTGGACATTAAGGACTGAGCCTGGAATCTTAGTCAAAAGCCAGAGAAAACAAAAATCTACCTTCTCTCAAAATGTTCCTCTGTCTTTTGTCTTCATCCCTGGCTGTGGGATGGATAGAGGTGCTGGAATTTATTGAGTACCTTATAAGTACCAGTCTCTGTAAAAGCACTTTAAACATACATTATTTATGTATTTGTTCATCCTTTTATTCATCAATTCACTCAACAAATAACTAAGACTGTTTTTAGCATTGGAGATACAGTGAATAAGGAAATGAACAAAATCCTTACTCTTGTGGAGCTTTCATGCTATGAAGAGTAGAGGCAGATAATAAACAAGTGAGAAAATTGTGCAAGTTTAGAGGATAACTACTATGGGAATGTAGGGAGGATGGGAAATGTTAGGATGGATGCAGGGAAAAAATTCTATTTGCTTCTCACTATAGTTCTGTTTTCTCCCTATAGCTGTGTCTCCAAGTGAGGCATAATTGTCCTCATTGTACAAATGAGACAGCGGGAAATTCAAAGCTATACCTTTAGAAATGGGGAAGCTGAGTTTCAAACTCAAGTTTATCTGATTCCAGAGCCCATGGTACCTCTAAGGAATCTTTCCCCCTCTCTTGGATACCAAATAAGAGATACTGGTGGCAGTCCTGTTCATTTCTCTACCACCAATATTTTGGCTTTAAGTGAGTCTATGTTCTTAATATCTATGCTTGAAGGACATGCTATAAAAATGTGAGATGATTGAGAATATACTAAGGTAGGATTATGGTGGGTTAAAAATAACAACTAAGACTGTTGTTTAATGAGGTTTCTGTCAGGAAAGCTTTGGGATAGAAGTGAAGTTGGGGTGATCACTGAAACATCAGGCTCTGTTATAATCGTCCACATGTTCAATATTTTTGTCTCCTCTCTGAGAAGAGACATAGACACCTACTCAGGCTTCTAAAGGTACAAAGTGGAGGTACTTGTTAATGTGTTGGATGACATAGCCAACACGTGAAAGAATTTTCACACACACTAGATTAGCAAACTGAAACAAGCTGCATGAAATTAAAAATAAGTATTAAACTCTGCCTATAGGTTAAAATAAAATCTCACAAGGAACAGTTAGGTGAGACTTAGCTTGACAGATACTTTTATAAAACAACTTGGAGATTTTCATCAACTACAAAGTAAGTAAGAACCGGCAGGATGACACTGCTGCTGATATGCTCCTGCACCATGGGCTTGCCACATATTGTATGAGAGAGGGACAAATTAGAGCTGCAATACAATATTTTATGAAGAACAGCTGGATAAACAAACTTGGGATGTTTGATTTCTAAATGCATAAAATTTAACTTTAGAGTCATTTTTTTTACATGAAAAAGAGAGGACATGTGTTTTTTATGGACCCAGAGAACCAAATTGAGACCATAAAGATAGAAGTGGCTAGACAACTGATTTTAGCCTAATAGAGCTTTTGAAAATTCAGAGCTATCCATAAATGGAATGAGTGGCAGAGTTGGTGGCATACATTGAGGCTTTACTTTTTCCCAGACCTTGCATGCTTTGTAGGCATGTGTTATTATTATTTCTCTTTGTAGATAAGAAAAACTATGATAGTGAAGCTAACTATTTTACATAAGAACACACAACTGTGTAGAGGCAAAATGTGAATTCAGGGAAATGTAATTCTAAATAAAGACCTCTAAAAAATCATCTCCTCCATAAACTAAATGAGAATACTGGCAAAAAAAAAATGTCAAACTTTTTCAGAACTCCAGACATTAGTCAGAGACTTGAAGAAGTCAGGAAAACATATATTTAGAAAAAAGCTAAATATCAGTAAGAATAATGTGTTTTTGGCATTTGAACTTGCCCTGTTTCCATCTCCTCCTACCCTGAAACATGGTAGACTTTAAAAACAAAAGCCAATGATTGCACTAAAAACCAGAAGCCTGGAAGCCACTGGACAGAGAAGAATATGTTTGGGGTTCTTTCAAAATCCACTTTCAAGAGAATAGACATCATTTGACTTGTTCAGTGGTTTTCTGGAAGATAATGCCATCTTTATTCAACCAGACCTGGAGCTTGGCCAACATGAAGAGTCTTTTCTCCAGGGACATTTGTCAAAAACAATCAGAGGTAATTGTTTAATATCAGAGCTTCCTGAAGTGGTAATAGTTGTGGAAATAGGCTGACCAAAAACACTTAAAAGGAGAAGCTGGGGGGTGAGATGTCCAGAAATGGCTTTGAAAAGCTCCAACATGTTTACATAAAACTAGAAGGCCACATGCATTTATAGGGCTGAGCACACATACAGGGTTATGCACACGCTTAGGAAAGACCTCAGAAGGCCCTAAGCTCTCATCTTTGGCTAATTTTGAGGCTTCATCTAAACAGGAACTGATGACTATGAGAGCTGTAAAATGTATGATGAGTATTGAAGTTGTACCCTAACAAGCATACAGATTCCTTTGGAAAAGACTGGGAAACTTACAGTTTTCAGGAGTTCAAGAAAATCTCTGTCCAATCACTAGCCACATATAACAAAAGTATAAACTATATAATTAGTTCAAAGAAATTACCAAAACAACAATAACAACAACAAACCCTGGGGAAAAGAGAATGTGATTGCTAGTGTTGCCACATTATAGTATTAAAAATGTCCAAATCTGAACATAATATTATAAAACGTATGAGGAAACAAGAAAATACAGCCCATGCACAGAGGAGAAAAGCAGTCAATAGAAACTGCCTCTCTGAAGAAGCCCAGACATTAGACAATACAAAAATATTTTACTACAGTTATTTTAAATATGTTCAAATACCTAAAAGTACTGATGGACAAGGAGCTAAAGGAAACCAGAAGAATGATGTTTCAACAATATAGTACATCCATAGATAGAAATTATAAAAGGAAACAAATAGAAATCCTGGAGTTGAAAAGTGGCAAAACTCATTACAGAAATTCACCAGCAGATCTGAGCAGTAGATGGAAGACTTGGCAAAACAAAGATAAGTCAATTGAAATTATCCAATCTAGAGCAGAAAAAACGATCTGAGAAACAAAAATGAATAGCGACTTCAAGATCTAGGAGACATCATTAAGGCAACAAAAATATGCATAATAGGAGTTCTTGAAGGAGAAAAGAGAGAGAACACAATATACAGAACAGTCAAAAATTAACTAAATTTGATGAAAAACATTAATTGACACATCTAGGAAGCTAACCATACTCAAAGTAAGATAAAATTAAAGAGCACCACATCTAGTCACATCATAATTTAATTATCCATAGCCAAAGACAGAGAATTGTGCATGATGAATATATAAAAGGTTTGTCAATCAAAACAGATACATAATTTTTGAAAAGCGTATAAAGAGATACCACTTCATACTAGGATCCTATACTTAAAAAGCAGATAGTACCAAGTGTTGAAGATGATGTGAAGAAGTTGAAACTCTCATATAGTGTTGTTGTGTATATAAAATGGAGGAGCCACTTGAAAAACAATTTAGCAGGTCATAGAAAATTTAAACATAGAGTTAGCATATAACCAAATAAACCTACTCCTAGAAATATACTCAATGTAAATAAAAGCATATATCCATACAAAAACTTGTATATGAATGTTCTAGCAGCATATTTATCATAACTAAAAAGTGCAAACAACCCAAATGTCTATCAGCAAGACTGTACAAGAAAAATGTGATATATTCATACAATGAGATACTCAGTTATAGAAAGAAGTAAAGCATAGGCTATAACATAGTGAACCTTTAAAATGTTATGCCAAGTGACAGAAGTTAGACACAGAAGTCCACATACTGTATGATTCTATTTATATTAAATGTCCAGAATAGTCAAATCCATAGAGACAGAAAGTGGTTTAGTGGTTGCCAAGGGCTGCGAGGAGGAGGAAATGGGGAGTGGTTACTAATTGGTACAGGGTTTCTTTTTGCAATAATGAGAATGTTCTGTAATTAGATAATGCTGGTGGTTGTACAATATTGTGAATATCCTGAAAATCACTGAATTATGTACTTTAAAAGGTTGAATTTTATGTCATGTAAATTATACAACAACAACAAAAATCCCCACTGAGGAGCATTCTATAAAATACATGACCAGTAATCATCAAAACTGTCACGGTCACCAAAACCAAGAAAAATCTGATAAACTATTACAACAAAGATGAGTCTAAGGAGAGTTGACTACTAAATGTTAACGGTAACCTAGATGGTACCGTAGACCTTAAGAAAGGACATGAAACTTAATAAACGAAAAACTGAGGAAGTGTAAAGTATGGACTTTGGTAACAATTATGTATCAATATTAGCTCATTAATCAGGCCAAATGTACTATAATAAAGATATAAATAACAGGGGTAACTGAATCTGTAGTATATGGGGATCCTTTGAACTGTCTTCAAAATAGTTTTGTAAATCTAAAATTGTTAATTAAGAACAAAATAAACAATTGAAGCATAGCAGTTGGTAAAAGCATTGTTTAGGCAGAAAGACATTGTCGAGTGAAGAATGATCCAGCGAGGTTTGAATGCCTGATATCAGATGTTTTTCAAACTTTTCAGTACTTACCTGCGTGGGAGAGGAACTTAGGAAGGGAATATAATGTGGTAGAAAGAAAATAAGTTTAAAGGATGTAAAGACGTACATTTGAATCTCAACCATTACTAAACTGAGGAATTTTTTTGTTTGCTTGTTTCATTTATTCTCTATGAGCCTCTGTTTTCTGACTTACACTGTGGAAATAATGATATATGATTTAAAGCGCTGTGCAAAAGATTACATGAAAAGCTATGTGCAAAATTTTGGCCTTAAGATCTAGATTATAGTAAGTGCATAACAATGTTTCCTTTTTAACTGACTAAAAAAATTCATTTAAAATTATTAATTTAAAAAGTACACTTGGGGTTTTTCCCACAGGTTTCTTATGATGAATTTAAGGTTGCAAATTTTGGGCACATCTGCCAAAAGACAAAATGAAGTCTGGTGTGATCTAATAGGTTTGATTTTAAAATGTATAAGCCAAAGTATTGGCAGCAATCAGGCTGGGTCTGGACATTCTGAAACTCTGAATGGCTCATTGTCTTACTGGATCACTAACACGCCAAATTCTAAATGAAATTTGGAAATGTTTTTTTTAATTTTGATTTTTAGTTTTCATTCCAGCAGTGCAGATGTCTGTAGCCATCCTCATTATTTCCATCAGCTGTTAGTTTATGGCATTACATTCATCTCTGTTTCTTGTTCCAAGTCATGCTCATTTCATGTCTGCACATTCAACCAAAGATGGACAGTAAGCCTGTTTCCCATACTGGGAATGGTATTTGCTAATTTATCCACTCTGATCTTAACATCTGCTTCCCTCTTTATGCATTAAGAAAATTGTACTTAATGGACATGCTGGTCAGTCTTTTCAGATACAATTCAGATTAGATGGAAGCTTCCCCCATTTCTCCTGGTCTGTTTCCAGACTTGCTCAGAGTACATTGTCTGCAGCCTACATCTCTTAATTACCTGTGCCCCCACTGGCATTTATTATTATTCTTGTAAATCGTCATTACCTACTTGGCATTTAGGCCTGCAGATTTGCATGCAAAAGGATCCAAGAGGGCGCCTCACCATTGTGTGGCTGTAATTATCAGGGACACACAATAATGACTTTGGACTCTGCTGTTTTTGTGCAGTAATTAACAGGTGGCAAGCTTTTACTGCAACATTTTCCCCAACAGTTACTGGAGAAAACACTGACATCTGGGTAAATAGATTCAACATTGAAAAATGGCTCTGAAAGGGCCTCCTCATCTGACCCTGCCATTAGCCTGAGTTTGCCAAGTTTCAATACACTACATACATTTAGTACAGGAATAAAGGTTATGCCTTTTAGAGTCATTCAATGTGTATCCACATTCTGGCTCTCCCTCTCTCTGGAACATGATGAGATCTTTACAAGGGTTAGCTTCCATTATTATGATATTGCTGGATTGGTATAACTGGTATAGTCTTTGCATCCAGCTTCTTAACATGTCATTCAGATCCCTTCATTGTCTGATGCTAGCTGTGCTTCAACTACCTCTAATGTGACTTTATCTCTAGACATTCTGGACTAGTTACCATTCCCAAATGTGCCCTGCACAACAATAAATTCCAACAATTATTATCATTTTAATTATTCTTTTTATTGCTTGAAACATCCCATTCATTCTCTTTTTCCAATATCCTAGGCTTCTATTCATCCTTTAATTTGAAAACACCCTTTTTAGATTTCTTTAGCTTCATCTGTGCCCCCAAACCTTAGTGTCTTGCTCAGCCTTAGATGACAACTTGGCAACTGACTCTGTATATTTTCCCCTGATGCTCAAGACTAGACACACTCTACTCCCCTCACCATAGTCCAAGACTTAGATGAAACACTGTGCTATGAAACAGCAGCTTTCAGAGAGGACAGGCAGTTCTGGGGAGTTTTGTACCTGTGAGCATACTTTGACTGAAAGGAGAAAGAATATGAAAAGAACCTAGAAGATAAACATGTCTTTCTTCCTCTTCATTGGACTATGCCAGACATGACTTTCTGCCATATAGGAGGCACACTGTGTGGCCAAGGAGGGCTGCCTGAGGAATGATGGGCTGGGTCTCTCTGAGACTTGTCATGGAACAATGGCAAGCATGGCAATTTATTATTTTATTTTCCTCCTTGCTTGCCTCATTTTATGTTTGCTTTAGTCTTCCTGCTCTGGGGCTGTACTTCCCAACAAAGTAGTAGCATGTAATATTTTGCCTCTGTATTAGTCTATTTTCATGCTGCTAATAAAGACATACCCGAGACTCGGTAATTTATAAAGAAAAAGAGGTTTAATGGATTCACCATTCCACGTGGCTGGGGAGGCCTCACAAGGCAAGGAGGAGCAAGTAACATCTTATGTAGTGGCAGGGAACAGAAGAGAGCTTGTGCAGGGAAACTCCCCTTTATAAAACCATCAAATCTCGTGAGACTTATTTGCTGTCATGAGAATAGCACTCAAAAGTCTTGCTCCCATGATTCAATTACCTCCCACTGGGTCTCTCCCACATCACGTGGGAATTGTGGGAGTTACAATTCAAGATGAGATTTGGGTAGGTACAAAGCCAAATTATACCATTCTGCCCCTGGCCCCTCCCAAATTTCATGTTCTCACATTTCAAAACCAATCATGCCTTCCCAACAGTCCCCCAAAGTCTTAACTCATTTCAGCATTAACTCAAGACTCCACAGTCCAAAGTCTCATGTGAGACAAGGCAAGAACCTTCCACCTATGAGCCTGTAAAATCAAAAGCAAGTTAGTTACTACCTGGATACAATGAGGGTACAGGCATTGGATAAATACACCCATTCCAAAAGAGAGAAATTGGCCAAACAAAGGGGCTAAAGGCCCCATGCAAGTCTGAAATCCAGAAGGGCAGTCAAATCTTAAAAATCCAAAATGATCTCCTTTGACTCCATGTCTCACATCCAAGTCACGGTGATGCAAGAGATGGGTTCCCACAGTGTTGGTGGGCTTGCCGGGTACAGGCCCTCTCCTGGCTGCTTTCACAGGCTAACATTGAGTGTCTGTGGCTTTTCCAGGGGCATGGTACAAGCTGTCACTGGATCTATCATTTCCTCTTCTCACAGCTTCACTAGGCATTGCCCCAGTGGGGACTCTGTGTGGTGGCACCCATTCCACATTTCCCTTCCACACTACCCTAGCAGAGGTTCTCCATGAGCGCCCTGGCCCTGAAGCTAAACCTCTGCCTGGACATCCAGGAATTTCCATATATCCTCTGTAATTTAAGTGGAAGTTCCCAAACCTCAATGTTTGACTTCCATGACTTGGGGTTTGCACCCTCTGAAGTGATGGCCTGAGCTGTACCTCATCACATTTTAGTCACAGCTGGAGTGGCTGGGACTCAGGGAAGCAAGTCCCTAGGCTGCACACAGCAGGGGGACCCTGCGCCCAGCCCTGGAAACCAATTTTTCCTCCTATGCCCTGGGCCTGTGATGGGAGGGGCTGCCATGAAGACCTCTGACATGCCCTGGAGACATTTTCTCCATTGTCTTTGGGATTAACATTCAGCTCCTCTTACGTATACGAATTTCTGCAGCTGGCTTGAATTTCTCCTCAGAAAATGGATTTTTTTTTTTTCGAATGCATTGTCAGGCTACAAATTTTCTGAACTTTTATGCTCTGCTTCCCTTATAAAACTAATGCCTTTAACAGCACCCAAGTCACCTCTTGAATGCTTTGCTGCTTATAAATTTCTTCTGCCAGATACCCCAAATAATCAAGCTCAAAGTTCCACAAATCTCCAGGGCAGGGACAAAATGCCGCCAGTCTCTTTGCTAAAACATAATAAGAGTCACCTTTGCTACAATTCCCAACAAGTTCCTTATCTCCATTTGAGACCACCTCAGCCTCGATTTCATTGTCCATATCATTATCAGAATTTTGGTCAAAGCCATTCAACAGGTCTCTAGGAAGTTCCAAACTTTTGTTAAAAGTCCAGTGTGATGTGACTACCATCTGGCCCATAGATTGAGTTCTATACCACTACTCAAGGGCTTCCACATATGGGTAATTGTGTTTAAATTTCTGGGGAGAACCCAAGAACTCTCCCTTCAAACATTATTGTCCAACAGGATAGGACCAGGAAACCAGAGTTCTTGAGACCACATCAGAGCCATCAGAGTCAGGGTACATATTGAGACCCTTTGGGCATCATAATTGGGGCCCACCATAGCTGGAGTTGAAAGTTTCCATGGGGAAGGGAACCAATGTTGCTTTTCTTTCTTATAAAACACATTTACTCTCTCTCTCTCTCACCCCATATGTCAGCTATGGTAACATAACCTATGAAGATGCCCTGTTAGAAAAGGTAGGGCTAGGGAAGAGCCAGGGGAAGGAAAGCATGAAAGGGAATGCTTTTTTAGAGTTAAGTACAAAAGAAGCCTCTGGGGACAGTACTAAATATTCCAGCTTAGCTCACTAGAGTGGAAGAGCTGGTGGGCCATTGAAAACCTTATTGGTTGGAAATAACAACTCTTATTTCCTCTGGCATGACCACTATACCTATTACTTACAAGATATAAGTATGGCAGTGACTTTGGCTGAACAATCAGAATGAGAATTCTATCCAAGAAACACAGCTCATCATCCCACATTTTTTTTTCCCCAGTAATTCTTTAAAAATTATCCAAAACAGGAAACGTAAACTTTATCCTGAAGCTTAGAGTTCTGAGGGACAGTAAATAACATAACTGGAAACCTATGCTATTAGATTGACCCATAGTTTATCCAGCGGCAGGAGCAAACAAGTCAACAAAGTGGTTTTATAGGAGTTGAAGTAAGAAAGTATGCATCTTCTTTCTGTTTACATCCTACCAAGCAAATATAATTTTTCATCAAGTAAATAATTGTTATTGATATTATTTTTATTATGAATATACTCATTGAGTAAATTAGGGTGAATGCCTATGGTCACCATGTTAGGATAGAGCTAGAAAATTTATTAAAATCAGAACACTGAGTGTGAGATTCAAAGCCAGACAACCTGGGATCAAAAGTCAACGGGTCTGAATCTCCCTTTCTTCTTTAACATTAAAATATATTTTTAATAGACAATTTATAATTGCATTTGCTTATGTTGTACAAAATGATGTTATGATTTATGAATATAATATGGAATACTTAAGCTAGTTAACATATCCATCATGTCAAATATTTAACTTTTTTTGTGGTAAGAACATTTGAAATTTACTCTTAGCACTTTTGAAATGAATAATACTCTATTGTTAACTGTATTTACTACAATGTGCTATAGATCTTTAAAAAATCATATTTCTACTTTCTGACAGAGATTTTATAACTTTTGACTAGCACCTTCTCATTCTCCTCACCCCACAGCCTCTGTAATCAGCATTCTACTCTCTGCTTCTATGAGTTTGATTATTTTATATTTCACAGTTACATCATGTGGTATTTGTCTTTTTATCCTTGCCTTATTTCACTTAAAAGAATGCTCTTCAATTCCTTCCATGTCATCAGAAATAATAAAATTTTCTTTTTTTAAGGATGAATAGTATTCCATTGTATGTGTGTGTGTGTATATATATATATATATTTTTTTGAGACAGAGTCTCATTTTGTCACCCAGGCTGGAGTGCAGTAGCACAATCTCAGCTCACTGCAACCTCCGCTTCCCAGGTTCAAGCAATTTTTGTGCCTCAGCCTCCCAAGTAGCTAGGACTACAGGCACGCACCACCATGCCTGGCTAATTTTTGTATTTTTAGTAGAGATGGGGTTTCACCATGTTGGCCAGGCTATTCTCAAAACTCCTGACCTCAAGTGATCTGCCCGCATTGGCCTCCCAAAGTGTTAGGATTACAGACATAAGCCACTGCATCCAGCCTATACTACATATTCTTTATCTATTCATGGGTACTATTCAATACTTTATTCATAAATGGATAAAAAAGTATATATACATAATGCATATATTGTGTATATATACTACATCAAACAAAATCTTCCTCATAGCAAAGGAAATAGCAGTGTGCAAAGGCAACCTACAGATTGAGAAAAAATATTTGATTAGGTTGATTTATGTTGATTTCTTAATAAATAGTACTTAGGTTGATTTCTTAATAAATAGTATTTCAGTGAATATGGGGTGCAGCCATCTCTAAAACAAACTTATTTCAAATCTTTTGGATAAATACACATAAGTAATATTGCTGGATCATATGGTAATTCTATTTTTAGTTTTTTGAAGAACCTCCATAGAGTTTTCCCAAATAACTGTACTAATTGACTTTACTGTTTGCAGTGTGTAAGGGTTCCCTTTTCTTCACATCCTTGCCAACACTTATCTTTCATCTTTTTGATTTTAGCCATTCTGACAGCTATAAGATGCCATCTCGTTGTTTTAATTTATGTTTTCCTAATTACTACCAATGTTAAGCATTTTTTTCATACATCTATTTGCCATTTGTATGTCATCTTCTGAGAAATGCCTATTTAGGTGGCTTGACCACTTTTCAATTGGGCGTTTTTTTTCCTTGCTATTGAGTTGTTTTTGTTCTTTATATATTTTGGATATTAACCCCTTATTGGATGTATGGCTTGCAAATATTTTCTCTCAATCTGTAGGTTGTCTTTGCACACTGTTATTTCTTTTGCTATGTAGAAGATTTTGAGTTTGATGTAATCTCATTTGTCTATTTTTGCTTTTGTTGCTTGCCCTTTTGGGGTCAAATCCAAAAGAAAAACTTTGCCCAGACCAATGTTATGTAGTTTATCCCCTATGTTTTCTTCTTGAAGTTTTAAATTTCCTAGTACTTACATTTAAGTCTTTAATTCATTTTGAGTTGATTTTTCTATATGTTGTGAGATAAGAAATACAATTTCATTCTTTAGCATGTGGAAATCCAGTTTTCCCAACAGCATTTACTGAAGAGACTATTGTTTTCCCATTGAGTATTCTTGACACCTTTGTTGAAAGTTGATAGACCATATGTACCATGCGTAAACCCATATTTATTTCTGGACTCTCTATTCTGTTCCATTGATTGATTGATGTATCTAATTTTTTTGCCATACCATGCTGTTTTAATTACCATAACCTCATATTATAGTTTGAAAACAGGTAGTGTGATACCTGCAGCTTTGTTCTTTTTGCTTATGATTTTTTTACTTATTTGGGTTTTTGGTGGTTACATATGGATTTTAAAATTTCTTTTTCCATTTCTATGAAAAATGACATTGGAATTTCGATAGGGATTACGTGGAATTTGTGAACTGCTTTGGGTAGTATGGATGTTTTAACAATATTATTCCTTCCAATCCATGAATGTGAGATATCTTTTTGCTTATTTGTATCTTCTTCAACTTCTTTCATCAATCCTTTACAACTTTCAGTATACAGGTCTTTTACCTCCTTGGTTAAATATATTCCTAAGTATTTTTATTGCTATTGTAAATGGGATCGTTCTCTTGATTTCTTTTTCAGATAGTTTATTGCTAGTGTTTAGATATTCTACTGATTGTGTGTGTTGATTTTGACTACCTCCTCCTCCCTTTCCAACCCAGAGACAATTGATCATTTTTTTTTGTCACTGTATGTCCCATCTGTTATCACATGTATGACATAAGCGTTTTTACCTCATTAACTGTGAGCTTTTTAAGGTGAGGGACTCAATCTTGGCAATAACAAATGTTTCAAGAAGGAAGGAAGGAAAAGAAGAAGAAAAGGAGGTGTTATTAACAATTTTATAGCCATGAAAGTTTACATTCAGATAGGTTAAACGCATGTTTATATGCTATTTCTTATTTCCAGGCATAAAACATAAAACTGAGGCTTAGGAAACTTAAGCTCACTTATTCCAAGAGCTCCTGGTTAAAATTCAAACCTAGGGCTTTTAACAACAAATCCACTATACTTTCAATGTAGGGGAATACACTTCGTATTGGTTAAGAGCTTGAGCAATGAGTCAGGTACTCTGGGTCCAAATCCTGGCTTGACTACTTGCCATCTGCCTAACATGGGGCATGTCTATAAATCTCTCTAGTCTGCAATTCCCTCACCTGAAACAGAGCGAATAATATTGACTGTCTTATGAAATTGTTGTAATTATTTAAGTGAAAAAAAATCCATTTAAAACATTTAGTATGGTGCTTAGCTTCTGGTTGACAGTCAAATATTAGCTATATTTATTATTATTTTTTGTTGTACTATAGCTGAATAATACTGCACTAAGCAAATGGTTAAGATTAATTCCACATGAAAGAAAGCGCTATCCATCCTCATCACCCCCATAATATTGTGTTGGTAGTCAAGACTTGGTTTCCATCCAAATTTAACCCAAAGCTAGCATTTTCTGCTTTCTACAAATCTACCCTTATTCACTACTTCTAATGTTTGCCACTGACTGACAGTACAGAAAAGGAATTTTAATATCCTTGGGGAACTTGACTTTCAACTATTAACTGTAAGAAATGATGGCATCCCTGTCAGTTAAGTCTCTCAGCTTCACTTCTTCCTTAATTCTAAGACTCAGATAAATAATCAAGTCATTTTCAAGGATACCCACAATTACTGCTACTGCTCTACTACTAGTAGTACTAGTAATAATGTCTACAATGTATCTCACACATACAAGGGCCAGGTACTTTATACATAATATCTGTGCACCTAGTTGAACCATCTTATTACTAGAAGTATGAATATTAATGCTACTTTTCCTAATAGGCACTTGAACCTCCACTTGGCTTTGTTAGCAGAAAATCCAGCATCTGATACCAATTGAGCATCCTCCACACCCTGAACTTTCCAATCACCCTGGGAGCTTGTTCAGCCCCAAATGTCCAGTCTGCTACAAGGAAAAGGCAAGAGAATAAATGAAGTCTTATATGTCCGCTAACTGTGGCTTTCATTGTAGTCTCATGGGTCTTGCTTCATCTGGGCTGTTGCTGTATTGATGCCTGGGCTCATCTCCTTTCTTCTGATTCCCACAATGGAGTGACTGTCATCACTTGCATGCTTAGTAACGACTCTCAAAGTGTAGTGCCAAGCTATGGTCCAGATGAGCTTCTAGTCCATTCTGTATAATGTGAAACTCTATGTCCTTATGTTGAACATGTATGAGCCACCCACACTTGTTGTGTTCCAACTCCTCAACTGGGACTATGGAGTTTTTTGTTTTGTTTTGTTTTGTTTTTGTTTTTGCTAATTGACCCCATTTGGACCATTTCTAATGCAACAGAGAAATTCTTATCATGTTGACCCTTAAAAGGGAATGGTTGTAGATTCCAAATCTCCTTTCTCCTGGGAGTTTTCAAATCCCTAGGCCTTATAGCTACTGTGGGGAATGTCTCATAATACGAAAATGGCATTAAGAAAGAACATGTTTTGTTAAGCACAAATTGTTTATTTATATGCTCTCCCTAGGACCGTGGAGATAGTTTTACATTATATTTGTTTAACGCCTGTGTTTATTGAATGTTATGCAGCAGCTGAAGATCCAAGCTCATTTTCCTCCTAGGTCAGAAAGCAGCTGGAAGCTTCTCTTCATAACACTTTGAGTATTGTCTCATCAGCATCCTCATCAGCACCAGATTTAAGTCTAAGTAGCTCTTCAGGTAGTTATTACTACCCTCATTTTTTGTATAATGGAGTAAGTAATAGAGGTTATCTACCTCTGGGTCACAGTGCTAGCAAGCAATTAAAGTAGGATTCTAAAAGAAATAGGATATTAATTCAGATCTACCTGACTCTAAGAATCTGGCTCATCTGCAGGGCTTGTCCTTGTTCCAGAGCCTAAGAGTAGCCACATTTGTGTCTTTCTTCAAGGTGAAATGCTGGAACTTAGAGGACATTCCTTTCCTCTCCCCTTTCAACATTTCTCTTTCTCACTCTTTCCTCTCTCTGCCTGTCTCTCTGTCACACACACACACCAAATAAGAACTTTGCCCAGGATTGAGCACCACTATAAAGTTTAAAATCTTATATTGGTCTATGCTCCTTACAGATAAAAATCTGACCCCTTCTGAGACCTAGGAGAGTTCCATTCAGGGCTCATACTTCTCCACAGTTAATGGTAGTCACTTGCTTCTGCAGAATCAAAAGTTAATAGGGAAATCTTCAGATCCCAGTTTCATTCATTCTCAAAGAAACTTTTGGTATTTATTTTCCAGGAGGCTTCAGATTTCCAACTCCAGCTGTCCATCCATATGACCACTAAAATAATCTGATGGATGAAGGCTAGTCTTGATGAAACTGTAGGAATAACTCCTTCATGTTTTTCAAGCAAGGCTAGGAAAGTAATTCGATCAACCCCTGAAAGCAAATCCCATCTCCCACTGGAAGGCAGGGCAACATCCTAATATTGGGTACTTGTTGCCAAGACTGCTGTGCAAGTTGCTGCCTAGCATTATAAATCTTTCACTAACCTTCCTCAAATGCTTGTCACTCCCCTGCCCTTTCACTCGAAGGAGGTGCCTGACTCTCAGTGCTATAAATGTTGAGTGTATTCTAATTGATTATCTGAGACCAAAAGCTTTTATAAGTGACTCATGGAGTGAATTTCTTGAATGAGTTCTAATTTTCCAGTGCACTTAGAATTAAAAGAATAATATATATTCAACAACATCTAAAAATAATTTAAATAGCAACACATATTAATAGCCATGGCCTTTATTATTTATAGCATGTCAGCCCTATACTATCATTTTAATTGTTAACTTTTTTTATTATTATACTTTTAAGTTCTGGGGTACATGTGCAGAACCTGCAATTTTGTTACATAGGTATACATGTGCCATGGTGGTTTGCTGCGCCCATCTTTTTAATTGACAAATAAAGTTATATACATTTATGGTGTACAACATGATTGTTTGAAATATGTATACTTTGTGGAATGGCTAAATCAAGATAATTAACATATGCATTACTTCACATGCTTAGCATTTTTTTGTAAGAACATTTAAAATCTATTTCAGCAATTTTCAAGTGCACAATACATTTATTAATTGTAGTCACCATATTGTACAGTAGATCTCTTAAACTTATTCTTCCTGTTTAATTAAAATTTAGTATCCTTTGACCAACATCTCCTCAATCCCCCTGTCCCTCAGGCCCTGGTAAAACCACCCTACTCTCTATTTCTACGAATTTGTCTTCTTAACATTCCACGTAAGTGACACCATGTGGTATTTGTCTTTCTTCTGTGCCTGGCTTATTTCACTTAGCACAATGTCCTTCAGGTTCATCTACATTGTCACAAACGACAGAATTTCCTTCATTTTTTAAGACTGAATAGTATTCCATTATGTATATACCACATTTTAAAAATCCGTTCATCCACTGATAGATGCTTAACTCATTCCATATCTTGGCTACTACGAAGAGTGCTGCAATGAACATGGGAGTGCAGATATTTCCTCAACAAACTAATATTATTTCCTTTGGCTATAAACACAGTAGTGGGATTGATAGGTCATATAGTAGTCCTATGTTTACTTTTAGATGATCCTCCGTACTGTTTTCTATAAACGGCTGTACTAATTTACATTCCCACCAAAAGAGTGCCAGTGTCCCCTTTTCTCCACATCTTCACCAACACTTGCTATTTTTTGTCTTTTTGACATGGTCATTCTAACAGGTATGAGGTGACATCTCATTGTAGTTTTAATTTTCATTTCCCTGAGGATTTGTGATGTTGAGCACCTTTTCAGATACTTGTCTGTCTTTTTTTGTTTGTTTTTTTTTTGAGAACTGTCTATTCAGGTCCTTTGCCCATTTTTAAATTGAATTTTTTTTTTTTGCTATTGAATTTTTGAGTTTCTTATATATTTTATATATTAACTGTTTATCAGATATATGGCTTAGAAATATTCTCTTTAATTCTGCAGGTTGTCTTTTTACTGTGTTGATTATTTCCTTTGCTGTGCAGAAGTTTTCAGTTTTGATATAAACTTATTTGTCTGCTTTTGCTTTTGTTGCCTGTGCTTTTGGGTTCATATCCAAAAAGTCATTGCCCAGACACCTGTGATAGAGATTTTCTCACATATTTTCTCCTAGTAGTTTTATAATTTCAGGTCTTGCATTTCAGTCTTGTTTATTTATTTATTTTATTTTTTTTACTTTTTGTGGGTACATAGTAGGTATACATATTTATGGGGTAATAGAAGATATTTTGACATAGGCATACAATACATAATAATCACATCAGTGTAAATAGGATATTCAGCATTTAAGTATTTAATTCATTTTGAATTGATTTTTGTATATGGTGTGAGAAGTGGGTCAAATTGCATTCTTCTGCATATGGATATTGTTTTTCCAAAGCAATTTATTGAAGAGATTATCCTTTCCCCATTGTAGTTTTTAATACCTTTGTCTAAAAACAATTGACTGTAAATGTGTGGATATCCCATGTTTATGGTTTGAAAGAATTAATATTTAAAAAATATTCATACTACCCAAAGTGTTCTATAGATTCAAGGCAATCCCTATCAAAATTCCAATGACTTTTTCCACATATATGGAAAAAACAAACCTCAAATTTATATTCAGTCCCAGAAAACTAAATAGCTAAAGCAATATTGGGCAAAAAAAGAAAAAAGAAAAGTTGGAGGCATTACACTACCTATTTCACAATATACCACAAATCTATAGTAATCAAAATAGCATGATACTGCCAGACTAACAGACTCATGGACCAATGTGACAGAATAGAGAGCTTTGAAATAACACACATTTACAGTCAGTCCATTTTATACTATCAATTTTTAACCTATATATATTGTTCTTAATAACACTTTATAAAAGGCTTATAAATATTATTATCTTCACTTTACAAAGGATGAAACTGAGACTCACAGAAGTTGTTACCTTCTAAGGCCACAGAGAAGCATAGGTGAAGTTCAAACCAGGCTGAAATAAGCGAATTCTGTAGTTTTTCATAAACATATACTTTCTATATTAATGCTTAGTTTATTTCACTATCTCTACTATCTCTAACAGGTCACTAACCTATTTCCGTACCTTTGAAATCCTACTGTGTTATGAAACTTAACAGTTATATTCAATTAAATAAGTATTTATCGACTTTCTGCTACATATAAAAATACAATATTGGGTTTTAGGGCATTGAAAAGTGATGTTAGAAAACATCCTGTTTGTAAAGTAGCTTAACTTTTATGTAATCTTGAATTTTTTTGTAAATATTTCATTTATATTAATGATAACTTAAGGACTTTAAATGTATTTACAACTTACCGTGTTCTAGAAAATTTTACATATTATTTTATTTAATCCTTACAACAATTCGCCATACCCACTTCATAAAGATAAAGTGACTTCTCCCAAATCATCAGGATTGGTGCCACAGTCACAGTTTGATTCTAGAGCTTTCCAGCTCTTAATTTTAGTGGACATTTGTCAATGTCTGGGATAATTTTTTAATTGTCACAATTTAAGGGAATTGGCATCTAGTGGGTGTAGGCAGGAGATGCTGTTAAAATCCTACAGTGTTCAGGCAGTCCCCACACTAAAAATATCAGTAGTGTTGAGGTTCAGAAACTCTGCAGTATACCAGGAAGTTTTCTAAGAATAAGTGTTATATTTTACACATTTTTAGTACCAGATATGTTTGTAAAGTTGTTAAGTCTTATAGCCAGCATTTTAATAAACATTGAATTTCTGTTATGTATATGCAGGGTTTTGCTTTAGGTATTTTTTCATTTATTTGATCATCCAGGATTTATTGGAAGCACAGTTTCTAATCACACACTCATATACTGAGTGTTCTAATATGTGCAAAAGGGGTTTCTGAGACTGCAGAGCAAGTGGACAAGTTAACTCATATGGTTGTTAGCATAAATGCAATAGAAATGCTTTTGTTGTTGTAAGAGTACTTTTTTTTTTAACTTTCAGGAGCTTCAAAGAGAGACAAGAAAGATAACACAGAGAAAAAAGAAATGACATGTGTATTAGTCTGTTCTCATGCTGCTAATAAAGACAAACCCAAGACTGGGTAATTTATAAAGAAAAAGAGGTTTAATGGACTCACAGTTCCTCATGGCTGAGGAGGACTCACAATCATGGCAGAAGGCAAAGGAGGAGCAAAGCCACATCTCACATGGCGGCAAACGAGAGAGAGAGCATGTGCAGGGGAACTCCTCTTTATAAAACCATCAGATTTTGTGAGACTTATTCACTATCATGAGAACAGCATGAGAAAGACCCACCACCATAATTTAGTTACCTCCCACTGGGTCCCTCCCATGACATGTGGTAATTATGGGAGCTACCCATTTAAGATTTGGATGGGGGCAGAGCCAAACCATATCAACATGTTAACTTCTTCCCGCACAGCAGGAAGGACTGAGTACCTACAAAGTCTGGTGAAATTCAGGCCACAAGCAGTTTTATTTTGCAGCCTAAGAGCTCAAGTATAGCCCTGAGTAGGCAAGAGGAGGGAGCCTCTTCCTCCATATCCTGCCCCAGAGCACCTTCTAGCCTGGCCACCATAAGAGCTCAACATGATCTCCAGGAAGATTTACAAGCTTATAGCAGCAGAGTCCTAGAAACATCTGACTTTGGCAGTGGTGAAACCCTCAGCAGGGGCTGAAGCAGAGATTCGAAGGGCTCTGCTTGACAGCTCCAGAAGCACTTAAGGGATTTTGGAGGTAAACAAAGACGATCTTGAGAAGAGGTGGTCAGGCTAAGGCCCTGAAAACCATTACATTTTGGACAGGGCTGATAAAATGATGGTATTTAAGATCAAAGTCTCCTAGAAACCGGGATGTTTGGATTTCACAAGCAAAAGACATAGACATGCCCTCAGGAGATTTAGAGTGGAATTAGAAAGAGGTAACATGCACATACTTTTAGGGGAAAGTATTGTTTATTCATCAACTATACTATACAATACTCCTGCTAGATACTTCACATAACATGTGAAATTCTTATTCCCTCACTTCTCTCCACAATAATTGAAGATAGATATCAATATACTCACTTTATAGACAAGGAAACTACAACTCAAAAATGTTTCCAAGGTCAAACAGTTTCCGAGATATCCTTGCTCTTTTATGGTTTTGGGACTTCATATATTTTATTATTTCTTGCTGAAATATTTCTGCCCACCATTGGTACCTGGCTAACTCTTCCTCATCCTATTAACTTCAGCTTAGAGGTTTCTCTGACCCATCAAGCCTGGATCAATATTCTCTTACATGCTTATGGGATTCTTTTTTTTTTTTTTTTTACTTTGTGTAATAGTCATAAACTTTACTCTTGATGTTTTCAATTTTATTAATCTTTATTTTCTCTACTAAATTGAAAGCCTCTTAGGGCAAGAGTGATAACTTCTTTGTTCACCTTTGTATTCTTAGTCTATGCAACTGTGCTGGGTTTATAGTAAGCCCTCAATACAATTTGTTGATGGAATGCCTGATGACTGAAGTGTAGGGAACACCAGAAAGTAGAATTTTGTATTAGCCACAGAGAATACAAAGGGAGCTAAAACAAACAGCTGGAAAGTTAAAATGTTACCAGGTATAAAATAGGAAATACCAGCTATGGCATTTGAACTTTGTTCTGTAGACATTGGGAGGCACTGAAGATTTAGATCAGGGGAGTGGCTTCATTAGCTCTGTTCTTCTTAATGATCTTCTGGAAACTCCATGCATGTTGATTCACAATAGGAGTAACTGGAGATGGAGAGATACATTAGGTGGCTGTTGCAACTATTGCAGTTGGAGGTAATCGGATCTGAAGTATGACACAACAGAAAAAGGAGGGAAGGGAATATGATGGGAACTATTTCAGTGACATAATTGAAAAGGACAAAAACAGACATGCTGGAGCGGGAAAGAATATGTTGTCAGAGAAAATTTCTGATTTTCAAACACGATGTTTAGAAGGATGGTAAGGTCATTAACAGAAACATGAAACAGTTCTGAGGGTAAGAGAATGAGCTCATGTATGGCCTGTTCTCTATGGGTTTGTCTTTGGCTGTCTTTTCTTCTTCTCCCTCTACTCTTTCTTAGTCAAATCATTTCATCTCAGGGTTAGGAGAGGTAACTGAAGCCAGCATAATGTCATAGAATGATGTGAAAAGTGTGCTTTGGGAACTTTAATGCATCAGGTTCAAATCCTGGTTCTACCCTTTTTTTCCTCTGTATCCTTGAGTAAGTCAGTAAATCTCAGAAACCCTCAGTGTCTTCATCTATTAAAAAAAAAAAGAGCACAATTCATAATAAAGCCATAATTAGGATTAACGATGATTTATTCATAGCTCCTAGTACATAATAAGTGATCAATAATTTCTTGACCACATAGTTGATTAGGAATTCCAGTGCTGAATAGTACTCCATAAAGGGATTTTATGGTCATTGAAATAGTGACCTGATTCTAAATGAAGCCTTTCCACTTTCGGAGGCCTAGGTGAGAGAATTGCTTGAGCCTAAGAGTTCGGGACAAACATGGGCAACATGGTGAGATCCTGTCAGTATAAAAAAATTTTTTTTAAAGTAACTAGGCATGGTGGCGAGCCCCTGTGGGCCCAGATACTCAAGAGACTGAGACAGGAGGATCACTTGACCCAGGAGTTCAAGGCTGCAGTGAGCCATGATCACACCACTGCACTCCAGCCTGGGCAATAGAATGAGACCCTGGCTCCAAAAACAAACAGTAACAAAAATGAAGTCTTTCCACATTGTCTTAGGGATAAATTTTTCTCTAAATTAAATATTGTTGTGCTAAATAATTATTGTCTTCATGACTGCGCATATAAATATTTGATATTATAATTAATATTTTAAAGTGCCCAGTATATGTAAGACAGGCTGTAAGTGCTTTCTATTCCTTATATTTTCTTATATTTATATTCCTTATATTTTGACACACCACACAAAATGTATAACTTAGAATTGCTGCATAACAACCACCATATTGAGCTCACAATTCTGTGAGTTAGCACATTTTGTTGAGCTCAACTGAACTGGGTTAGTCTTGGCTGATCTTGGTTGGATTTACTCATGTGTTTCAGTTAGCTGACAAGTAGGCTAGAGCTGGCTAGTCTAAAGTGGCATGGCAGCTAGACTTCAAAGATGGACTTCAATGAATTATGCCTCCTGATATCCATGCCCTTCTACAGTTCCCTCTCACACCCAGTCTGGGCTGGCCATGTGACTTACTTTACCAATAAAGTGCAGAAGAAGTGACTGTGCAAATTTGAAGTAAGCTTAAGAAAGCCTGAGCACTTTGATGTTTGCTTTTTTGAGAATCCTGAGCTGGTAAGAAGTTTAGCTATCATACTGGAAAGATCTTGTGGAGATACAACAGAATATTCAAAAGGAGAGGTCTTGAGAGGTGCGAGAAAGAGAAGGAGAGAAGAGACAGAGAGGAAGAAGAGAGGGGAGAGGAAGAAGGACAGAAAGCAGACAGGAGAAGAGAGGAGAGGAAAAGAGAAGAGAGGAAAGAATAGGAGAAAGGAGAAGAGGAGGGGAGAGAAAAGGACAGAAGAGAAGAGAGGAAATGATAGATACCTGACTATTCCAGCATCTCAACCTTCTCTACTGAGGCACCTGACATCCAGACATGTGAGTGAGCCATCTAGGGTGTTCCAGTCCAGAAGAGCTCTCAAATGACTGCCATCCCAGCCAACATAATGTAGAACAGAAGAAGAACCCAGAAAAACTCAATCAACACACATAATTGTAAGAAATTTTTTTTTCAATGTCACTGTGTTTTGGGGTTGGTCACAGCAACATATAGCTAAAACAGATGGCCTCTTTCATGTATCTAACACATAGCTAGCTGTCAAAACAGTGGTGCAACAGAGATGACTGGGACACATGTCTCTCATCCTCCACCACGGTAGTCCAGATTTGTTCTCATAGTTGAAGCAGAGATCCAAGAGGGTAAGCAGAAGGATGCAGGTCCTTTTAAGGTTTGGGCTCAGAACTGGCACAAAGTGTCTTTTCCTGAATTCTGTTGTCTAACAAGTCAAAGGCCAACTGGAATTCCAAGGCAGAGATAGACTCCACCTCTTAATAGAAGGTGCTGCAAAGTAGCATTGTAAAAATACCATGAATACAGAGAGGGATGGAATACTGCAATCTTTTTTGCAATCTACCACACAAGGCAGTGATTATTATATCTATTTTTACAATGATGAAATCAGGGCTCAAGAGAGATTGCATGATTTGCCCAAGGCCACACAGCTAGTATATAACAGGGTTGGGATTCCCAAATAGGTATGTCTTTCCCAGAGCTCACATTCTATCTCTTCTATCACACTGTGTCTATGTGTTAGTGATTTCTTTTGGGTGCATTTATTTTTGCTCTAGTAATCTTTCCCAAGTGAATCTTTAAGATTTTCTAGGTCTGGTGATTCTCCATAACTTAAAAGTGAGAATATTCTGTTTACATGTCTGTAACTTCAAAGTTGGATGCTGAATACATTAACCTTTAAGTCAGAACTGCCCAGGGAGCTATTAACTCCCCCTCTTGAGCATCTGGGTTTGTCACTAAGCTCCTCAAATGGGTTTGTCATCAAGGTTCTTTATTAACTGTCAAACAATTGATTCCAAATGAAAGTTTTCAGAATTGCTGCTGAAAACCTGCAGGAGGCCCTAGAGACTGGATACCTTTCTGATGAGTCGATTTGCCTTTATTCCACCATTTTCAATGTCCATTTTGATGGTGCAAGTAGAGTAATCTCAGCTAATGAAAAAATAATTTAGTCAAAAGTGGCTGTTGATAGAGTTGTGTAATGATGTATCTGTGCTTGATGTATTATAATTCATAATAAAAAATTATAAAAATATTCATAATATTTATACCGATTATTATTGCTTTATTTTAAATCATTATTACATTTTTATGATGGGAAGATTACACTATCAGACTACCTTATTTTCCCCCCAGAGAGGGACTATGACCTGCACCAGAAACCTGTGTTTCTTTTTTCCTTTGTACTGCATCCAACGGTGCATGTGTTTTATCTTTCTCAGCCACTTTGGAGAATCACTTAACAATGTATTGGAATTTGGCTGGAAACCTGGATCTCTAAACTCTTTAAATCCTAAATATCCCATGAAGCTTCTGAAGAGACATGGTTTTTGAAGATGAAGCAAGAAAAAAAATTTTTTGTCATAAGGCTCTTGCCCCACATCCTCCTCATCTCCAGAAACATAAAAGCCTTATCTCACCTAGTGAGCTCGACCAGAACCCAAGAGGGCCCCTGTTATTCAGAGGTTCACATATAATGCCCTCTTTAATGATGTTAAGGCAAATCAAAGAAAACAAGATTTTCACTGGGAGTTCTAGCCTTGGAATATTCTGTTTATCTTGAGCCTTCTCCAAGAGAAGCAGATTCTGATAAGAGCAGCCCTACACTCAACTTACCTCATCTGCTTCATAGAGGTGAGAACATTTCCAGATAATATCACCACTCTTTTGTTACTGAGATACTGCAGTTTCCTTGCATTTGACCCATTCATCCACTCCTTATTGGGGGAGTAGGGGTTGAGGAGGGAAAAGAGTCTTGGGCTCTCACTAGATACCACCACATTCTCAAACCAGAAAATGCCAAGCTTTATTTAACTCCCATCCTCCTTCTCTTTTGTAGAAGTAGACTTCAGTAAAGAATGCCAGGTTGATGAATCCTATATTTGACATACTAAGATTCCATTTTCTGTCTTCTCCCTCCCTCTATAGCTGAGTTAGTTTTGTTCATGTAAGTCTAAAAGTATCATTGAGAAGAACTGTAGTTTTATGGGAAGAAAGCAAGGAAAGCCAGTGGGGCTTAAATGCTGTGGATTGGCCTTTTCTGTTGTAGATGAAAACATACCACTTCCACTACTTCCACTTCACTCTTGATTATGAAGCTATGACCAGAGAATGCTTGTTTCTTTCTTCATTTTTTGTTTGTTCATGTCTATCCTCAATAGCTTATCCATTGTTTGATGCTAGCACTTAATAGTGTCCCTATTTGAACTAAGATTAAATGAATTCACTAAGCCAAAATATAAGATGCTGAATATTCTTATGAAGAAGAGGTCAGAAAAATTGATACTAGCTGAGGGCTGGAAATTTACATGCATGCACATGATCCACACAAGATATGAAAGGGCCCCTGGATAGACAGAGTTTGACAGATTTACCCATGAGATTCCAAGGCAGTGTGCTTACTTCAGCAGCAGAAAGTCCTGTATAGCTCCATATAGTTGTAAAGGGGACAGTTCCTGGCTCTCCATAACTGGTATCTAGTAGTAATAGTAGTCTAGTAGTATTGATAGTAACGTTAGTAGTAATAGTAGTAGAATGATAGTAACAATTGTCATTGTCCCCTTGCCATTCCAAAAACACTGTCTTTACTCATGATGTTCCCTCACCTATTTTTCCTTCTTAAGCTATTGAAGTTCCAGATATCTTTTCAGTATTTACTATACATGCCACCGCTTCAGGGAATCCTTCCTTGCTTATATAGGTTGGAATCAAATATGTCTCATCTTTCTCCCACAACAATTTAACCATACTTCTCTTAGAGTTATCAATTTATAAATATATGAAAATAATCTATTCATTGAGCTAGCTCTCCCTTTATGTTGCAAAGGAAGGTTCTGTCTACTAACTTTGCTGAATTAAAAAAGTGCTTAGCTTAGTATCTTGCCCATCTGTATTAGCCCATTCTTGCACTGCTACAAAAAAAAAAAAAAAAAAAAAAAAAAAAAAAAAAAAAAACCTGAGACTGGGTAATTTATTTTTTAAAAAAAGGTTTAATTGGCTCATGGTTCTGCAGGCTATATAGCTATCTAGGAAGCATGGTGCTGGTATCTGCTCAGCTTCTGGTGAAAGTTCAGGGAGTTTTCAATCATGACAGGTGGAACAGGCATGTCATATGGCAAAAGCAGGAGCAAGGGGCCGGGGTGGGTGGCTCATACTTTTAAATAGCCATATCTTGGTAGAACTCACTACCATGAAAACAACACCATGCCATGAGGAACACACCCCCAAACACCTCCACCAGGCTCCACTTCCAGCACTGGGGGTTACAATTCAACATGAGAGCTCAACTATATCACTATCATATGCAATAAAGTTTGCTGAATTTTGAATAAACAAATGTAAACTAAATTCAGTGAAAGTTAAATTGCAGAATAAAAAACATTTTCAATAGTGAGATTTCTAAGGTGTCATGTATGATATTTCAACATATAGCAGGACTCCATAATACAGATAGACTCTGCTAAGTAATGTTACATATTCATCCAAATATGTAGATCATGACAAAAATCTAATGATCTCCCAAATGATGACTTGAATTAGTCAATATGAATATATAGACAAGGATATATGACTCGGGTTAAATCTTACCAAGGACAAGCACAGATTTGTAAGCCACCACTCACCACTAAATTGATACCATTTGACTCTAGCAATTGAAGTGTGTGGGTGATAACTCAGTTAATGAAATATTCTCATTATTGGCTTTCAATAATTAACATTAGTCAGATGTTTAATCCAATATAAAGAAAGTGATTAACCTTTGCCAAAATATTAGACCTTAGAATTATTCCTTTAATAGTAATTTCTTTTTGTGTGTAATTATTCATAAGTCTTCTGGAAATTAACATCCTAAATGAGGCCACATATCTCAATGAATTCATTGAAATATTCCATATAATTTTTGTGTATGCAAAAGCACAGAAAATTGTTTTATGTCTGCAAAAACACATAAAAGACAGAATCCTTCAATCCCAGGGATTGACATGTTTTTTGTTTGTTTGTTTTTGATAAAACACTTCACATGATGAATATCCCAGTTAACCTAAATTGATTATACAAATGTATCAAATGATCACATGTACCCCCCCAATATGTATATTCAATGTGTATCAATAAAGAAAGAAATTTTTAACACACTTCATAAAATAATTTTAAAAATGACTTTATCTGATAATCAAATACTTGAACATTTAGAGATTCATAATAAATATTTATAAAATGATTTATTTATCTATAATTTGTCTTGTTACTGAAAAATTCTGAGTAGGTTATAAGATTACATAAAATACCAGAAAATAAAAATAGGTAAGATTAAATAAAATATGGGTAAGAAAGGACAGTAAACCTGAGTACAAGTATGATGTAAAGCAGGAATAAGTTTAATGGAAAGTTAGTCTCCATAAACGTCCAATATTTCTTACTGCAAGAGTGGAGAAGATTCGTATACAAGGCTCTGAGAGCTTCAACAGCATTACAAGAAAATAATTTTGATAAATCCTTGCAGTCAAAATGACTAAAATGCTCAGAAAAGTGTAAGTGACTCAGACAGAAATGTGCAGTGAAAACTAATGGACAATATCTTCAACCGCATCTCTATAGTAGATTCAATAATGAATTTCATAAAGCTGTATCATAGACCATCTTTCAATACAGGCCATAGCATTTGCTCCAGCATGCTCAACTAGCATACTCTAGCCATAAACTGTTTCTAGATCAAGGAAATAAGGAGTGGCATGATACAGTGGGAGCAGGACAGTCTTGGACCAGAAATACCTGTGTTTCAATTGTATGTGTGTCTTTAATTAGCTGTGTAACTTTAGAAAATAAACATAAATATGTTAAAACCTAAAACTGGGCCTATGCCAGGTCAATCTACGTGATGGTTCATACTGAGTGTCAACATGATTGTATTGAAAGATACAAGGTAGTGATTCTGGGTGTGTTTGTGAGGGTGCTACCAAAGGAGGTTAACATTTGAGTCAGTGGGCTGGGAAAGGCAGACCCACCCTTAATCTGGGTGGGCACCATCTGATCAGCTCCCAACAAGGCCAGGATATAAAGCAGGCAGAAAAAATGTGAAAAGGCTAGACTGGCCTAGCCCCCCAGCCTACATCTTTGTCCCATGCTGGATGCTTCCTGCCCTTGAATATCAGACTCCACGTTCTTCGGTTTTGGAACCTGTGCTAGCTCTCCTTTCTCCTCAGCTTACAGACAGCCTATTGTGGGACCATGTGATCATGTGGATTAATATTTAATAAACTCCCATTTACATATATATAACTCCACTTTATATATATGTATATATGATATATATATGTATATGATATATATGTATATATGATATATATATGTGTATATGATATATATGTATATATGATATATATATGTATATATGATATATATGTATATATGATATATATATCCTATTAGTTCTGTCCCTCTAGAGAACCCTGACTAATACAATCTACTTTCTAGATTATTTATGAAAATCTAAATGAGATAATAGTTATAGATACTAATACTGTAAAAATAAGAATTACTTAATTCTGAATAGGTCAAATTAATTTTCTTTATTTCCTGAGAGAATTCTAGTATTTTATTTAACTTGAATGATTTTTTAAAATAGAAATAAAGAAAAATCTAATATTGCCAAGATTTCTGTCACTTATATTTAATTCAAGAATTATTTAATGAGCACTTCTCTTGTGCCAGATATTTGCTAGTCACAGGTAACTACTTATATGGTATAAACTCCCCCTTTCTATTTCTTTGTCTTCATTTACATTTTGAAAGTTGAAACTCTCTAATTAAACATTTCCCACCCACAGTAAAATTTATTTATACTTTTAAGCAAGTGGCTTTTCTCACTCTGCATCCCATTCCTTTTGTGGGCATTTTTATTAGTTAGAAAATCCTTCCAGGAGATCTTTTAAGAATTAGAAATTAATCTTAATTATTTCTCCTACCCAAACTTATTTCCTCTGCCCAAGCCCTTTTATACTAGCAAGTCCTCTGATGCCCTTTCCTATAGAAATGGAACCTAAAATATCCAGTATCAATCCAAATAGAGGTGGGACACATCCCAACCCTTTAATACCCACAGATCCTGATCTGTGGGTATTACTAACGCATTATCCTTCAAACCAAACAGTGTCTTGATCCCCCATGAGGATCATTCACCATTGTGATCCCTATCCATGCTTTTCTTCAAGCCTCTCCTCTACTTCAAGATGGCCTAGGATAAGAACTGGACTCCATCCAGCTCATACTACTAGGTTTCTAAGAGTGGCTCTGAAGATAAACTTTTACCATTAGGACTACACCCCTGTCCAGAGTGGTGTCATTTTTTCTATCTCGGGGAGCCTCGTCCTGAATAGCGACCAGTAACTGGGTTTCACCGCCCAAGAACAGGCCCTTAGGTGAAGGAAAACTCAAAAACACACATTTATCCTTCCATTTTATTCATTCAACAGACACTTATTGTGTACCAATCATGTATCAGTTACTCTTCTAGGAATTGAGGATGAGAGACAAATTACACGGAGATGACACATCACAGATAACACAGAGAATGGAGATATATCAGTAAACAGGCAATTGTAATTCAGCTCACTAAGTGGTAAGTACAGGGTACTTTGGAGCTAAAGAATGGGTCTCAATTTAGCTTTAGATAAATAAGAAGGCTTCCTGGGAATAGTAACATTTAAACTGAAGCCTGAAGGTGTGTAAGATGACGCTAGGTGAAGATGAAGGTGAAGGAGTTAGATGAAGAAAGTACTGGTAGAGGGAGTAAGAAAGGCATGAAGACGGGAAAGAGCTGGGTGCATCCATGGAAAAAGAAGATGCTCAGTGTGGGTGGACTGCAAGGGACAGTGTCCATAGATAAAGCTACAGAGGTGGGCTGGAATTAGGTTTGAAGCACTATTGACCTCTGATAGTCAAAGTGATATAGGAGTTAAGAAGAAATCACTCAGGCAGATAACAAGGGTATGGGAGTCTTCAGTAAGCCTTTTATTTTTAATGAAAAGCAGCCCAATTTTCTAACAAAGAGCAGCCTGTAAAGTTGAGCTGCAGACATAGACAAGCAAACTGGGAGTTTGCACGGGTGAATGCCGGCAGGAACTAAGGACTAGATATTTTCAAGATGGCAGCTCCATCTTCCTTTCTCTGCCAGCCACGTGTATTGTAAGGAGCAGAGAAGATGGCAGAGATCAACTGGAAAGCCCACTTGCATAATAAGATTAGGGTGGGGTGAGCAGCCTTCTCTGTGTGCTAGGTGAACATCATACCTGATCGTAACAATCTATAAGCCCTATGTAAATCAGACACCGCCCGCTCAAACTGGACTATAAAATTCAGCACATTTGCTGCAAGCCAGTCCTTTCTGCTTGTAGACCCCTTTCTCTATAGAGGAAGCTGTTTCTCTGTCTCTTCTCTTCTGCTTTTTAAACCTCCACTCCTAAACTCCTTGTCTGTGTTCCTGTCTAAATTTCCCTGGTGGATGACGACAAACCCCAGGTTTATACCCCAGACAATGTAGCTGCTTCAAAAGTGTGGTCTGAGACCCGGGCGCGGTGGCTCACGCCTGTAATCCCAGCACTTTGGGAGGTTGAGGTTGGCGGATCACGAGGTCAGGAGATCGAGACCATCCTGGCTAACATGGTGAAACCCCGTCTCCACTAAAAAAAAAAAATACAAAAAATTAGCCAGGCGTGGCGGCGGGTGCCTGTAGTCCCAGCTACTCGGGAGGCTGAGGCAGGAGAATGGCGTGAACCCGGGAGGCGGAGCTTGCAGTGAGCCGAGATCGTGCCACTGCACTCCAGCCTGGGCGACAGAGCTATACTCCGTCTCAAAAAAAAAAAAAAAAAAAGCGTGGTCTGAGAACCAGCAGCATGGGACTAGTTAGAACTACAGAATCTCAGATTCCACCTTAGACCCCTTGAATCAGACTCTGCATCACAACAAAGTTCTACAGAGATTTCTGTGCACATTTAAGTTTGAGAATCTGAGTCTAGGCCACACCCATAAGTTTGCAGCTGGTCCTAAGGTCCTGGGGGTGACACTGAAAAGTTCTAAGCAGAGGAGTGGCACAATCATTGTTATGCTTTAGGGAAATCTTTCTGCTTGTTGAGGAGAAATGGATAAGAGAGAAGTGAGGTCTAACGGTTGTCTGAGACTTTAAAACACTATTGCTCTTATTTTCACTGAGAGCTTACTGCCAGCTGCTCTTTGAATTATAGGTGAGCTTTACCCTGTTGTTATGTCTGTCTCATCCTGATGAGATCCAGGGCCATCTATTCTCTTATACCATTCCCTGAAATTGTCCTACCATCAGGAGGAGGGGCACTAGGTTCTGCATATTACCAATAATGATTTTTTAGGGAAAGCTTCTTGCCTTTCCATTCCCTCTCCCATGCTCTCTATCAAACCATCTCTTCTTCCGTGGATCTTTGCTATAATCACCTCCAAATGCAGCATTGAAGCTGAGAATCTACTAACTAGACAATTTTTCAAATCCCAGGTATGCATTTATTTACTATTAAACTTGGACAAGTTATTTAACCTCTCTGGGCCTCAGTTTCCTAAACTGTAAAATGGAAATGATAATAATAATATTGAGTTTGAATGTTTCTCTGGGAGATATAATAATAGCTCAGTACAATTCAAATATAGAAGTTACTCTACTTGTCATCAGTCTTGTTTTTCTTCAATCAATCTCACTGCTGATGTGTATTTGCATTCACTGGACAAGCTTAAGGCCTGTACACGGGTTGGTTTCCAGGAACCCTTAAATGGGATGCAACAGGGCCACGTGTTGCAGAATGTGGCTCTGAGGAGATATTGAAAGCGTAAGTCAAAAGTGGACATCTGGTCAGTCTAATAACAACATTAACCTGAGAGGACAAAGAAAAGACAACTAAAAAGAGACTTAACCTGGTAAAAGGACAAAAAACTGGGCCAGGCACAGTGGCTCATGCCTGCAATCCCAGCACTTTGGGAGGCTGAGGCGGGTGGATCACCTGAAGTCAGGAGTTCGAGACCAGCCTGACCAACATGGTGAAAACTCATCTCTACTAAAAATACAAAAATTACCTGGGCGTGGTGGTGTGTGCCTGTAATCCCAGCTGCTCAGGAGGCTGAGGCAGGAGAATCGCTTGAACCCAGGAGGTGGAAGTTGCAGTGAGCCGAGATCATGCCACTGCACTCCAGCCTGGGTGACAAAGTGAGACTCTGTCTAAAAAAACAGGACAAAAAACTGAGAATCTAGGATAGAACAAACAAATTTGGGCAGGAAGTAAGGGAATAAGGAGGCTTAGAAAATTTCTCTGAAGTGCTGGAGGGCAGCAGTTATTATTTTTTTAAAGGACAGGAGTCCCTACTCTCTGGGTTATGATGGAGGGTGTTAAATGTGCATGTTGATTTGGAGAGCATAGTGATCTTCTAAAAGTAAAATCTTATGAGGTTTCTCCTCTGCTTGCAACCTGCGGGGTCCCCATAGTATTCTTTATAATGAGATACAAGTGGAGCTTGACTTGGCGCCTTACCTCTCTAATTTACGTCTCATCACTGCTCTCAGTATACTCAGGACTCTAACCATGTGAAGAACTACAGACTACTCAATTTATCCTACCTTTCTACATGGTTCTGACTCCAATGAGAAATCTCTCTCCCACAGTGCAAGTATATGCCTGACAATTCTTAAATGCTAAATTTAAATACCAACTTCCTTTTTGAAAAATTGATTTCTTTCTGAAAAAAATCAATTGCTTCCTGATCTGTATCCCTTCAACAGCGCTCACCTTGCTTATTTTAGAGCAATTATCACTTTATATGCAGGCATTTATATACCTATATTCATACACATATATTTGTATGCATGTGTGTATGTATTTATATAGGTATATTAGTCAGTTTTCATACTGCTATAAAGAATACCTGAGACTGGGTAATTTATAAAGGAAACAGGTTTAATTGATTCACAGTTCAACATGGCTAGGGAGCCCTCAGGAAACTTACAATCATGGTGGAAGGTAAAGGAGAAGCAAGGCACCCGCTTCAAAAGGCGGCAGGAAGGAGAAGTGCAGAGTGAAGGGGGAAGAATCTCTTATAAAACCATTAGGTCTCATGAGAACTCACTCACTGTCACAAGAACAACATGGGGGAAACTGCCTCCATGATTCAATTACCCACTTCTGGTCTCTCCCTTGATATGTGGAGATTGTGGGGATTATGGAGATTACAATTCAAGATGAGATTTTGGTGGTGACACAAAGTCTAACCATATCATTATGCTTTATGAATTCATTGCCCCCTAACAAGCAGAAGGATCTGCCACCCCATCTTACTCTATTCAAGGTGATATGTAGACTTATTGTTTCTAAGAATTGAATCAACTCAATGGGAATATAAGTTAATTTATTTAAACAGACCAATGTCAATGTCACTTGAAAAAAGACTGGATAAAGAAAATGTGGCACATATACACCATGAAATACTATGCAGTAATAAAAAAGGATGAGTTCACTTCCTTTGCAGGGACATGGATGAAGCTGGAAACCATCATTCTTAGCAAACTAACACAGGAATAGAAAACCAAACATCGCATGTTCTCACTCATAGGTGGGAGTTAAACAATGAGAACACACGAACACAGGCAGGGGAACATCAGACACTGGGGCCTGTCAGTGGTTGGGGGGCTAGGGGAGAGATAGCATTAGGAGGAACACCTAATCAGCTCATAGATGACGGGTTGATGGGTGGAACAAACCACCATGGCACGTGTATACCTATGTAACAAACCTGCACTTTCTGTACATGTATCCCAGAACTTAAAGTATAATAAAAAAAAAGAAAAAAGAAGAAAAATAAGCAGAGCCTATTTTATTGTATAGTATCAAAAATTAGCTGCCTTCTTGATAGATGGTGATTAGTAATCATAACTCTTGCAACTACAGCTGAAAGGTGGTATTGTCTTTTGCCTATGTTCTTAACTTAAACTGTAGCTTGGAAGCTGGTAGATAAGCATACAGCTCTCAATGATGTTTAAGCAGAGAACAACTTCTTCCTCCACCGCACTAACAGCTATTCAGACAACGCCAGGCTGACAGGAGGATTCAGGCCAGTTGTTACTAGTAATTCAGCCATTGGGCATCCCAAGAGCATAACAAGAGAAGAGCTCTTTCTTCTCAGCTCTAAACTGAGTCTTGATTCAACTCACTGGAACAGAACTTCTGACTTCTCAAGGCTCCTCTTTGGTTCCAATCTTCCATTTGCTGCCATCTTCTTCATCAGCGCCAGTTCCAGGAATTGTCTTGTCTGTGTGTGAGAAAGAGTGATCAATCACTTTGTATAGTTCCCAAAAGAACCACCTCCCCTTCCTAAGCAATCTAAAAGTTGTTACAATAATACAATTGAAATACAAGTCATGACCTTTCTATACCTCAGGACAAGGTTCCTACTTCCCCTAGCGAACAGATCATCTCACTTCACAAATCCATCTATCTTTTATAGAAAATGCACATTAGCCACTGCTGTTGAATTTGTATTCATAGTACATTTTTTAGAATATTTCTGTAGTCTATGAATTTGTTTACTGAAGGAATGAATAAGCCACTTTAGAATTCCATTGAAATATTCTCATTTGATAGGTGCTTGTGGTTAAAGAGAGAGGGAGAGAGAGAGTCTTTGCCTGTAGAATTTCATACTCTAGTAAGGAATATGGAAAAATACAAAAAACTGCAAAAATAATGTGGCCAATACCATGGTTTAGAGACATGGTCAAGATCTAGGGGAGCAATACAAAGGGGAAAAAATCCATGAATTGGACAGCCTGGGAATACTACATTGAAGTAGTGATATACTGGGACTAATCTCCACAACATGAGTAAAAATTGTCCAGGCAGAAACTTGCAGAAGTGTATTCTCAGTAAAGGAGGCAGCTGAGCAAAGTTGTAGGGATATTAAGGAATATAAACCATTTGAAAAACTGCTGGTGCTTCATTATAGCTGGATAATATAGTGGAAATCAGAAAGTGGCTGAGGAGGAGGCTGGCAAGGACAAAGGCAGATTGTGGAGGGCCTGTGGAGGGGAGAGATTGCCACTCAATCCCCAAAAGAACCCCTTCCCCTATCCAAGCAATGTAAATGTTCTTCTAATAATACAATCAAAATACAAGCCATGATCTTTCTATAACTGAGGACAAGTTTCCACTTGCAAACAGATTGCTTCACCTCTCAACTCCATCCATCCTTGGTAGAAAATATTGAAGTATGTATCTATACATATCTGTACATATTCTTCAGGGAGAAAGGGCAAGATAGGTCAGATAACTCTCCGAGCAAAGCTGACTCCTAATCTTGTATTGAGCCTTTGGGCCAGGAGTTGTTATTGTTTCCAGGGAATATGTTATTGATGGGGATGGAGTGGGTTGACATTGGTGTTAGAAATGTAAGGCTTCAGGTGAGGCTGTTGCTTATTAGCTGGCTTTCAGAGGCTGTGGCCTAGAATGACTGGCTAGGTGGCAAAGCTGAGGGTGTCACTTGCTGGCTGGCTTTCAGCAGCATGTTCCCTGAAGCAAGCTGTCAGTAATGATTAGACGGAGAGAGCTGTCACTGGTCAAGCAGGCTTAAAACCATTTCTCCTTTACATAACTGGCCACAGTCTTCCCCTAGGGGTATTTGGGGACCATGTTCATGCTTGGACTTATGAGCAATGAGGAGTTACTGAAGGCTTTTGAGAAGAGTGATAAGATTTGTAACTTGAAAAGGCTATTTTGACCTAAGTGAGATGATAGTGGAGGGATAAAAGCCCAGTGTCCAGTCAGGAGCTCTTCTAATAGAGAATGGAAGGAGTCCTGGGGGGGAGTGAATTTTCAGAGAAGGTGGCTGGTATCTGCAGGCTGGAGAATGTGAGAAGCCATAAAACAAAGCTCAACAAATTCAAAAGAATTGAAACTATTCACCAGACATGATGGAATTAATTTAGAAATCAATGACAGAAAGACAATAAGAGAATCTTTAAACATCTAGAAAGCAAACAGCAAACTTTTAAATAAACCATAGATCAAAGAGGAACTCTGAAATGAAATAAAACAATATACAGCACTGAAGATAACAAAAACCTGTTATATCAAAATTCATGGGACACAGTTACAGCAGTGCTGAAAGGAAAATTTACAACACTAATTGCTTTCATTAGAAACAAGAAAAAAACTCAAGTCAATATCTTAAGCTTCTACCTCCAGGAAAAGGAAGATGAAAATAAACCCAAAGAATGCAGAGGGGAAAAAAAATGAAGCTAAAAATGTGATTTAATGATGTTGAAAATAGAAAAAAATATGGAGAAATTCTATTTAAAAAGTCAAATATTAAAAAGAAATCAGGAAAATTGATAAACTTCTATCAAAACTAAGAAAAATGAAAAGAGGGAAGACAGAAATTACCAGTATCAGGAACCAGGTAGGGGATATGATGTTGCTACCACAGGCATCAAACATGTACGAAGGATATACGATGAGATTTACACCACAAATTCAACAATTTAGATGAACTAGAAGACTAGTTCCTCAACTTTGGCTGAACTGTTTTTATGTTTTGTCGCCTTGAATGTGTCATTCTATTGTTTTCTGGCCTCCATTGTTTCTGATGGAAGTTCAGTCAACTGTATTGTTCTCCTATACATGAGTTATTTCTCTTACTTCATTCAGTATTTTCTCTTTATTTTTGTTTTTCAGCAGTGTGACCATAATGTGGTTAGGTAAGGTTCTTTTTGTGTGTATACTGCTTGGGATTCATTGGCCTTCTTCGATCTGTTGATTAATAACTTTTATCAAATTTGGGAAGTGTTTGGCAATTATCTCTTTTAAAAAAGTATGTCTTCTTTCTTTCTTTCTCCTTTGTGGACTCCCATTGCGCTGGTACAGTATAATGACTCTAATCTCCCTATCATCTTCCCTGAGAATGTCATCTATTATTTTAGTTTTACCTGGTAGTAAACTTTATATTCGTATTATTATGGATTTCAACATAATTTATCAGTATTTCTAAGGTGGTGGTACTGTTTTTTGTAATATAGCGTCTTGCATGTTGTTTCTTCTAAGTTCATTGCTTCCTTCTTATTAATGTACATACGTCATTTGCTGTTCTTTAAGAGTCTAGGAGTGGTCTAATCTCTGGATTTTTGATTCTCTGAAGATATCTTCACTGTTTCCTCATTTGTAAATGTTATTTTAGTTGGGTAAGCAGTTATAGATGTGACGAATGTTCTTGCAAAATGTTCGGCTGTAGGTTTTGGAGTCAGACTATCTTGTTTGATTCCCAGCTGTGCTCCTTGCCAGCTGTACTTAAGTGATTTTTAAAAATTCAATCTTCTAGTTATTTGTTTCTGTTATATATGAAATTGACATCTGCATATTGATTTTAAATTCAATCACCTTGCTTAAATCTGTTCTTATTTTAATAATTTATTAGAATAAATTTTTTTGTGGTTTCAATATGGTCGATAATATAATCTTCAAATAATGTCACTTTAGTAACTTCCAGTCTTTTTGCAACCAAGATCAAAATAATACTTAATGCTTATTCTGAATGCAAAAATAAAAAAGTTTAATAATACCAAATGTTAAAGAGGATGCACAGTGACAGGATATCTCAACTGCTGGCAAGAGTGTCAATTACTACATCCATTTTGAAAAACAATGAAATTATTTTGTAAGCTACAAACACATTATATGGTCGTCATTTTACTAGGTATCTATCCAAGAGGAACTCCAGTGTATTTTTTCAGGAGATATTAACAAAAATAATCAAGTAGACATGTTCTCAATAGCCACTGGGTACAATACAATGAAATATTATGAAGTTTAAATTAACAAATGACAGATGTACACCATATAAAGGATGTTTAGTGATATAATACTGAGTAAAAACATAATTAGCAGTATATGAGTGAGTACAAAATAAATTGCAAAACTGGCTTACAATATATCCTTTTTCGTGAATCAAATAAAGCTGAACAATACAGAACAATACGTTTTTAGAAATACAAATGAATATAATACCATGACATTTTTTTTCAAAAAAATCTTAGTATTAACACAAAATTTTTAGACAGGGGCTTTTTTTTTTTGTGGGTGGAGGGGGGAGATTTTGAGACAAGGGATTGAAATTGGAGATAATCAAATAAGTAGATGTAAGTTACAGTGTTCCAGTTTCTGTGCCAGTGGTGGACCCATGATAAAACAAATAAACAAATACTTAAATAAGTAAAAGAAGAAAATACATGGACCAATAATGAAAAGTTTCCGTGAGTCAAGATTATGATTACTCCATGACTGTGCACATGAGTTTTTGACAAAGGAGAAGGAAATTCCTTGGTTCTGCCTCTGGTTCAACAAAGTAATTCCCTACATACTTATTCTTCTCAGAAAACATATATGTCAGTTTAAGTATTATTAGCCACTCAAAGAGTTAAGAAACCAATTAAAATTTCAGATTTCATGGGTTACAGGTTGTATTTCTTGGGAAATAGCAATATGTCATGAGGTTCAAAGGCTTACACAAATCCTTCATACAAGTGACCTTTAGAAGGACAGGTTTTAAATTGTTAATTGGCTTATTGAGGTGTAATTTGCATGCAATAAGACTTACCAGTTTTAAATGCTCCAATTGGTGTGTTTTGATATATTAGTATGACCACCACCAAAGTCATGATCTAGATTATTTCCATCATTCCCAAATTTTCTCATGTGTCTTTTCAATCATTTTTTTCCCCATCGTTGGCCCCTTGGCAAAGAGTGATCTGCTTTCTGTCAGTAGATTTTTGCCTTTTCTAAAATTTTATATAAATGGAAGTATATAACATATAATATTTTGTGTCTGGCTACTCTTGATTAGCATAACGCTTTTGGAATTATATTTCTGAGTATATTTGTAGATTGCTATTTTTTGTTACTCAGTGACATTCTATTTTATGATGTATCACCTTTTGTTTGCCTACTTACCACGTGATGGCCATTTGTATTTTTTTTTACTATTACTATGAGTATTTGAGTAAAAATCTATCTGTGAACATGTTTTAATTTCTCTTGGGAAATAACTAGTGATGGGACTTCTGGGTTGTATGAGTGTATGTTTAAGCATATAGGAAATTGCCAATCTGCTTTCCAAGTGACTGCACCATTTTGTATTTCCACTAGTAGTATATCAGAGTTCCAAATGCTCCACAGCCTCATCAACACTTGTTATTGTCTTTTAAAAAAATTTAGCCACCCTAGCAGATGTGTAGTGGTGTCTCATTGTAATGTACATATACTTGTGAATAAATCATAGTGATTGTCTTTTCATGTACTTTTTTTCCATACATATATCTTTATGGGTTTATTTATTTTCTTTTCTTGAGTTTTGAGAGATCCTTACATTTTCTATTTACAAGTCCTTTACAGATATATTTTTGGCAAGTATACTCTCTCAGTCTATGGTTTGTCTTTTTTATTTTCTTACCAGTTTCTTTTGAAGAGCAGAAGTGACTAATATTGAGGAAGTCCAATTTATCAAATGATAAAATGGTTTATTTTTGTCACATATAAAAATTGTTTGCCTAATTCAGGGTAATACATATTTTTCCATGATTTTTTTAGAAACTTTTAACTGTTGGCTCTTATTTTTAGATCTATGATCCATTTATTTCTCCTTTTTTTTTTTTTTGAGATGAGGAGTGTCATGCTGCGCTGTCCAGGCTGGCCTCGAGCTCCAGGTCTCAAGCAATCCACCTGCCTCAGCTTCCCAAGTAGTTGAGACTATAGGCCCAAGCCACCACACCTGGCTATGATCCATTTTCAGTTAATTTTTGCATGTAGTGTGAGGTTGACTGTCAAGGTTCGGTTTGGTTTTTTTTTTTTTTTTTTGCAAATACGTGTCCATTCTAACACCATTTGTTAGATTATCCTCTCTCCAACAATTACTTTAGAAAGTCTGTCAACAGCCAATTGGCCATGTTTGTGTGGGTCTACATTTTAAATCTATTCTGTGCAGTTATCTATATGTTTTTATGCCAGTGCCACATTGCTGAGGGCAATTTTAATTTTAACAGCAGAAAGAAAAAGAACAGAGTTGCACACTTTCACTTTACATTGGACTAGAATGTAATACTAATATGTTAAAAATATTTTAAACCTCCACTTTTTCAGAACTAGGGCAAAATAATATATTTTATTTTTGTTACTATCCTTATATTGCTTACAGATATTACACTGGAATTATGTTGGAAAGCATTGAAAAGAAGAAAAGAGTACATCTGAGGAAATTAAATGGGCATAAGAGAATATTAAGAAATGGACTACAAATATTTTTTGCCTGTATATGCTAAGATAAGGTACTTTTTAATCATATGATGTTTGATTGTCCTTTTTTTTCCTGATACCTCTCTAAATGATGAAGACATCATACACATATAAATTGTTCAACAGAAATTTACCAAATGAAATGAAATAAAGAAACAGTAGGGTGTGAGCTGTGGCTCATGCCTGTAATTCCAACACTATGGGAAGCCAAGGCCGGTGGATTGTGTGAGCCAAGAGTTCAAGACCAGCCTGGACAACATGAAGAAATATCATCTCTACGAAAAAATGCAAAATTAGCTGGGCAAGGTGGCATGCGCCTGTAGTCCCAGTTACTTGGGATACTCAGGTGGGAGGCCTGCTTGAGCCCAGGAGGTGGAGGTTGCAGTGAGCTGAGATCATGCCAGTGCACTCCAGTCTGGGTGACAGAGCAAAAAAAAAAAAAAAAAAAAGAATTAGAAACTGATGAAATTAATAATTTATTATTCTGCTTTGTTTTCTTTTTTCTGATGGTGCTGGCCGACTAAATTTTTGTCATGTTTCTTCCCCAAAATAGTAACAACAATTTAGTTGTGTTGATTTGTGTTTCAGAAAAGCCAAATAGGAAAGCATACACCATACTTCAGAGTATGTTTAGAATGCACTCTTTAGGGCAGAACATGGTGGCTTCCCCCTGTAATCCCAGCATTTTGGGAGGCTGAGGCAGGAGGATTACTTGAGGCGAGGAGTTTGAGATCAGCCTAGACAACATAGCAAGACCCCATATATATGAAAAATTAAAATTAAATTAAAAAATAAAAACTTAACCAGGCATGGTGGTGTGTGCCTGTAG